>NC_063049.1:5207012-5569512 GCF_018812025.1 Megalobrama amblycephala | reverse complement strand
TTGTGTTGTGGCTTTATTCTGTTGTGTTGTGGCTCGATTCCGTTGTGTTGTGGCTTTATTCCGTTGTGTTGTGGCTTTATTCTGTTGTGTTGTGGCTCGATTCCGTTGTGTTGTGGCTCTATTCCGTTGTGTTGTGGCTTGATTCCATTGTGTTGTGGCTTTATTCCGTTGTGTTGTGGCTTTATTCCGTTGTGTTGTGGCTGGATTCCGGTGTGTTGTGGCTGGATTCCGTTGTGTTGTGGCTTGATTTCGTTGTGTTGTGGCTTTATTCTGTTGTGTTGTGGCTCGATTCCGTTGTGGCTGGATTCCGTTGTGTTGTGGCTCGATACCATTGTGTTGTGGCTTGATTCCGTTGTGTTGTGGCTTGATTCCGTTGTGTTGTGGCTTGATTTCGTTGTGTTGTGGCTTTATTCTGTTGTGTTGTGGCTCGATTCTGTTGTGTTGTGGCTCGATTCCGTTGTGTTGTGGCTTTATTCTGTTGTGTTGTGGCTCGATTCCATTGTGTTGTGGCTTTATTCCGTTGTTTTGTGGCTTTATTCTGTTGTGTTGTGGCTCGATTCCGTTGTGTTGTGGCTCTATTCCGTTGTGTTGTGGTTTGATTCCGTTGAGTTGTGGCTTTATTCCATTGTGTTGTGGCTTGATTTTGTTGTGTTGTGGCTCGATTCCGTTGTGTTGTGGCTTGATTCCGTTGTGTTGTGGCTTTATTCCGTTGTGTTGTGGCTTGATTTCGTTGTGTTGTGGCTTTATTCTGTTGTGTTGTGGCTTTATTCTGTTGTGTTGTGGCTCGATTCCGTTGTGTTGTGGCTTTATTCCGTTGTGTTGTGGCTTTATTCTGTTGTGTTGTGGCTCGATTCCGTTGTGTTGTGGCTCGATTCCGTTGTGTTGTGGTTTGATTCCGTTGTGTTGTGGCTTGATTCCGTTGTGTTGTGGCTTTATTCCGTTGTGTTGTGGCTCGATTTTGTTGTGTTGTGGCTCGATTCCGTTGTGTTGTGGCTCGATTCCGTTGTGTTGTGGCTCGATTTCGTTGTGTTGTGGCTCGATTCCGTTGTGTTGTGGCTTTATTCTGTTGTGTTGTGGCTCGATTCCGTTGTGTTGTGGCTCTATTCCGTTGTGTTGTGGCTTGATTCCGTTGTGTTGTGGCTTTATTCTGTTGTGTTGTGGCTCGATTCCGTTGTGTTGTGGCTTTATTCCGTTGTGTTGTGGCTTGATTCCGTTTTGTGGCTCGATTCCGTTGTGTTGTGGCTTTATTCCATTGTGTTGTGGCTTTATTCCGTTGTGTTGTGGCTCGATTCCGTTGTGTTGTGGATTGATTCCGTTGTGTTGTGGCTCGATTCCGTTGTGTTGTGGCTTTATTCCGTTGTGTTGTGGCTTGATTCCGTTGTGTTGTGGCTCGATTCCGTTGTGTTGTGGCTTTATTCCATTGTGTTGTGGCTTTATTCCGTTGTGTTGTGGCTCGATTCCGTTGTGTTGTGGATTGATTCCGTTGTGTTGTGGCTTGATTCCGTTGTGTTGTGGCTTTATTCCATTGTGTTGTGGCTTTATTCCGTTGTGTTGTGGCTCGATTCCGTTGTGTTGTGGCTCGATTCCGTTGTGTTGTGGCTCGATTCCGTTGTGTTGTGGCTTTATTCCGGTGTGTTGTGGCTTGATTCCGTTCTGTTGTGGCTTTATTCCGTTGTGTTGTGGCTCGATTCCGTTGTGTTGTGGCTCGATTCCGTTGTGTTGTGGCTTTATTCTGTTGTGTTGTGGCTCGATTCCATTGTGTTGTGGCTTTATTCCGTTGTTTTGTGGCTTTATTCTGTTGTGTTGTGGCTCGATTCCGTTGTGTTGTGGCTCTATTCCGTTGTGTTGTGGTTTGATTCCGTTGAGTTGTGGCTTTATTCCATTGTGTTGTGGCTTGATTTTGTTGTGTTGTGGCTCGATTCCGTTGTGTTGTGGCTTGATTCCGTTGTGTTGTGGCTCGATTCTGTTGTGTTGTGGCTTGATTTCGTTGTGTTGTGGCTTTATTCTGTTGTGTTGTGGCTTTATTCTGTTGTGTTGTGGCTCCATTCCGTTGTGTTGTGGCTTTATTCCGTTGTGTTGTGGCTTTATTCTGTTGTGTTGTGGCTCGATTCCGTTGTGTTGTGGCTCGATTCCGTTGTGTTGTGGTTTGATTCCGTTGTGTTGTGGCTTGATTCCGTTGTGTTGTGGCTTTATTCCGTTGTGTTGTGGCTCGATTTTGTTGTGTTGTGGCTCGATTCCGTTGTGTTGTGGCTTGATTCCGTTGTGTTGTGGCTCGATTTCGTTGTGTTGTGGCTCGATTCCGTTGTGTTGTGGCTTTATTCTGTTGTGTTGTGGCTCGATTCCGTTGTGTTGTGGCTCGATTCCGTTGTGTTGTGGCTCGATTCTGTTGTGTTGTGGCTTTATTCCGTTGTGTTGTGGCTCTATTCCGTTGTGTTGTGGCTCGATTCCGTTGTGTTGTGGCTCGATTCCGTTGTGTTGTGGCTCTATTCCGTTGTGTTGTGGCTCGATTCCGTTGTGTTGTGGCTCGATTCCGTTGTGTTGTGGCTCGATTTCGTTGTGTTGTGGCTTTATTCCGTTGTGTTGTGGCTTTATTCCGTTGTGTTGTGGCTCGATTTTGTTGTGTTGTGGCTCGATTCCGTTGTGTTGTGGCTCGATTCCGTTGTGTTGTGGCTCGATTTCGTTGTGTTGTGGCTCGATTCCGTTGTGTTGTGGCTTTATTCTGTTGTGTTGTGGCTCGATTCCGTTGTGTTGTGGCTTTATTCTGTTGTGTTGTGGCTCGATTCCGTTGTGTTGTGGCTTTATTCTGTTGTGTTGTGGCTCGATTCCGTTGTGTTGTGGCTTTATTCCGTTGTGTTGTGGCTTTATTCCGTTGTGTTGTGGCTCGATTTCGTTGTGTTGTGGCTTTATTCCGTTGTGTTGTGGCTTTATTCCGTTGTGTTGTGACTTTATTCTGTTGTGTTGTGGCTTTATTCCGTTGTGTTGTGGCTCGATTCCGTTGTGTTGTGACTCGATTCCGTTGTGTTGTGGCTTTATTCCGTTGTGTTGTGGCTCGATTCCGTTGTGTTGTGGCTCGATTCCGTTATGTTGTGGCTCGATTCCGTTGTGTTGTGGCTTTATTCCGTTGTGTTGTGGCTCGATTCCGTTGTGTTGTGACTTTATTCCGTTGTGTTGTGGCTTTATTCCGTTGTGTTGTGGCTCGATTCCGTTGTGTTGTGACTTTATTCCGTTGTGTTGTGGCTTTATTCCGTTGTGTTGTGGCTTTATTCCGTTGTGTTGTGGCTTTATTCCGTTGTGTTGTGGCTCGATTCCGTTGTGTTGTGGCTTTATTCCGTTGTGTTGTGGCTCGATTCCGTTGTGTTGTGGCTTTATTCCGTTGTGTTGTGGCTCGATTCCGTTGTGTTGTGGCTTTATTCCGTTGTGTTGTGGCTTTATTCCGTTGTGCACTACTGGGCCACTATAGGGTTTAGGCCCTCAAAAATGCGATACATTTTGGAGGAGAAGAATAATTGACTGAGCAACTCCAATAGGGTCCTCACACCATAATTACATGCAGGTATTTTTTTTAAATATAAGTATGATGTAAAACATATATGTACATAATAGGTGCATTGTATCAAATGATTAATTTTAATGTTAGTACATAGTAATGACACTTAATATAAAGCAGGAACCAGAGCTGTTTATGATTTCAACTTGTAGGGAAAAATGGAAGGACTACAACCACTGTCTGATTCATTCAGCATGTAAACTTGCATCCTTGTGGTAGTTGTAGTCATTATTTAGCAATTTGCTAGCAATTTAAACTAGCATTAAAAAATTTGGTGTTGGAAAAGATTGTTTAATGTTTTTAAAATAAGTCTCTTCTGCTCAATAAGGCTACATTTATTTGATCAAAAAACAGTAACATTGTGAAATATTATTACAATTTAAAATAACTGTTTTCTATGTGAATATATAGTAAAGTGTAATTTATTCCTGTGATCAAAGCTGAATTTTCAGCATCATTACTCCAGTCTTCAGTGTCACATGATCCTTCATGTATTTTTTTATTTATTTATTTTTTTTACTGTACTTGCAGATAATATAATATTAATGAAATAAAATGGCACTTAAGTGCACTTAAAGAGAGTACACTTTCAGGACTGTTTTTGGAAAACTTTTTATTTAGATAATTCACTTTAGACATTCTAACTATAAGTAACTTATAACAAGTAAGTGATGTTTTACAGGTGCAGCGAGAGGACGACGAGTGTCCGAGCGGGATTCTCTGGACTGCATGCTGTGGGACGGCTATATTTAGATCAAGACTATCGCACAACCACAACACCGGCCACACGCACACAGAATACAGACACACACACACACACACAGAGGCATTGCGAGAGAGACAGTGTGTCTGGGAGGTAAACCGCTTATCAATCAAAGCAGTCTGACAGACAGACGCCACTTCCCTTTCACAATTACAGTATTTTTAGCCTCTCAGGTCTCGTGTCAAAATCGCCTCCTCAATCAACTAAAGAGTAAGATGCAGCAACGCAGCCATGACATTGACTTTCAGCAAGTTACTTTGACTCAGGGCACTTCTTTAATTAATTTTTTGCTCGATTTATCATTCGGCAGGCAGAAATTTTAAGTCAGATTGCTTAGAAAAGTAATGTCACTTGTCATCAGCAAGCAGCATGATTTGAAATATCACTGAAGTGCTTAACACAAATGGAGTGGCTAAAGTTAGACAATGAAGTTTAATATTTTGAGTAATAATATGCTTTAGCAAGCACTAAATACGAATAATCACAATTTGGGACATTATTAATGCATCATTTAATACAAAGTGCACTTTCTTATGTGTGCTAAGAAACAGTGATGAAAGTGCACTCTTTTTAGGTACACTAAAGTGGCGTTTTATTTAATTAATATTATATTATCTGCAAGAAGTTTTTTTAATAATATACTTTTAAGATCTAAACCTGCACAAGCACAATATTCAGTGCTGCAAATAAAGAGCACTCCTTTTTCGCGAGGGATGCCGTGTCTGTGAGTATGCGCGTGTTAACCAAAACCACACATAAACACATTCCCGGCAGATGAATGTCTGGCTTTGGAGATTCTGGATAATGTCTGGAGGATGTAGTTATGTAGTGTTTTGGTTACAAAACCTGCAATAACCAGTCAGGCGCTCAATACCATTTTTTTATTGTGGGGACAAAGAGATATGGAGTTATTTCCCGTGTAAATCCGTGAAGCTGAATGAAAATGGATCCCAGCGCATAAACTTCCAGTAACACACAAGACAGGACCTGTATTCCCATAAGTGCATGTGTTAGGCTCACAGAGACACAACACATCGATAGTCTGGCACATCAACAGTCATGAGAGACACGCTCATGTCATGAGACCGATGAGAGTCTGCACATACAGCCACAGTCAAGCTACTTTATACTGAACTGACTTCGCAATACTCACTTGTTTAAAGTGAGGTCCAGAATAATTTGGGATCCAAAGGCCTGAAGTTGAAATGAAGCCTGAGCGAGATGAACCTCCTGTTGAAGGAAGAAAAATGGAGTCAGGCCAGATGCTAGAGTGAGCAGACCTCACTGTTTACAGATCGAGTCCCGATCGGAAATGAGCCCATTTTTATGGGGCTTTTATGGTACAATCACACCATTGTGAAGCAATATCTGCATGATGTCATTATCATAGTAATAATCACAAACATGTCTTTCTATCAGGGCTGGTGAAATGTGTCTCACTCAGTCAGTGCGGTCTGCATTCAGCTAAATGTTACATAAAGTGAAGTTGTTTTGAACTTATCTTTTGTTTTGCATCCATTAAGTTAATAAATAAGAGAAAGCAATCAAATGATAAAGTGCCCCCCCCCCTCTTTTTTTAAGAATACTTTTAAAAAGAGTAAATATAATGGAAATAATATACTTTAAAAGAATATACTTAAGCGCAAACTAAATGTAACATTTTTGGACACTTAACTGTGTGTTAATTACAATTAAATGAAAATTTATTATAGCTTACATTTTTATTAAATGACTTTAGAGTGCTTTTTGACCCACATGAGTATGACTTAAAGGGTTACTTCAGCCAAAAATGAAAATAATGTCATTAATTACTCACCCTCGTGCCGTTCCACACCCATAAGTACTTCGTTCATCTTCAGAACACAAATTACGATATTTTTGATGAAATCTGATGGCTCCGTGAGGCCTGCATAGCCAGCAATGACATTTCCTCTCTCAAGATCCATTAATGTACTAAAAACATATTTAAATCAGTTCATGTGAGTACAGTGGTTCAATATTAATATTATAAAGCCACGAGAATATTTTTGGTGCGCAAAAAAAAACGAAATAATGACTTATTTAGTGATGGCCAATTTCAAAACACTGCTTCAGGAAGATTCGGAGCGTTATGAATCCGTGCGTCGAATCTGCTGTTCGGAGCGCCAAAGTCACGTGATTTCAGCAGCTTGCTGGTTTGACACACAATCCGAATCATGATTCGACACAAAAGATTCATAACTCTCCAATGCTTCTTGAAGCAGTGTTTTGAAATCGACCATCACTATATAAGTCGTTATTTTGTTTTTTTGGCACAGAAAAATATTCTCGTGGCTTTATAATATTAATATTGAACCACTGTACTCACATGAACTGATTTAAATAGGTTTTTAGTACCTTTATGGATCTTGAGAGAGGAAATGTCATTGCTCCCTATGCAGGCCTCACAAAGCCATCGGATTTTATCAAAAATATCTTAATTTGTGTTCTGAAGATTAACGAAGGTCTTACGGGTGTGGAACGACATGAGGGTGAGTAATAAATGACATTATTTCCATTTTTGGGTGAACTAACCCTTGAAGTACATCTTTATATGTAATTTCATAATTACTTCTATAGTCTTTGAAATATGGTTAATGTGTAGCTGAATGTACTGACAAGCATTTATGATCAACTAAAATATACTTTAAGGGTAAGGGGTCATTTCTACTGAAACTTGTGTGTCATGTATTCAAATATATTTTTAATTACAGATTTGTAACTAATTTACATGTACTTTACACATTAAAGTGTACTTCTTTGAAGCACAACAAAAGATTATTAAAATAATGATTTAAATAAATCTTTTAATTTGACATTATTACAGTGTACAGTGTTAAGAAACAGTCATGAGCGTATACTTTACTATTAAGTGGCCTTTTATTTATTATTACATTATCTGCAAGCACAGTTTTTCAATGTACTTTTAATATATAAAGTACACTACAAGTACACATTCAATAAAATTAAGCACACTTCTTTCTCACAGGGATCCTGAGGCTAATAAAGGGATCCTGTGTGAGTAGCTCTGGCTTACACCTCAGCCGTGTGGTGCTTATTTTGCCCACTAGAAGGATCTGCTTGCTACAGCAGCTTTTAGTCATCTTATCATTCATCTTCCTCTACTGTTACCTCTACCTCTACTTGTGCTAGTTTTGCCATTGTTGTGAGGCTAAAGCCCATATAGTAATGGGTGTCAATATGCACACAGCAACAGCAGAACATAAAAATATACAGATCCTGGCAATCTTTAGATGATGCACATATTTGATTTAGTTGGATTACAACTGTCAAAGCCCACATATTGTTTTTGTTGCGCAGTTATTACTCAATGAGCGTTAGTTTGACTAAATCTAATGTATAACGGATGGCATTTAAAATTAATGCAGTTAAAGGGATAGTTCACCCAAAAATGAAAATTTGATGTTTATCTGCTTACCCCCAGCGCATCCAAGATGTAGGTGACTTTGTTTCTTCAGTAGAACACAAATGATGATTTTTAACTCCAACCGTTGCCCGTCTGTCAGCCGTATAATGCATGTCAATGGGAACTCCATCTATAAGAGTCAAAAAAACATGCACAGACAAATCCAAATTAAACCCTGAGGCTCGTGACGACACATTGATGTCCTAAGACACGAAACGATCGGTTTGTGTGAGAAACCGAACAGTATTTATATCATTTTTTACCTGGTGTGTGAGGTCTGAATGCACTCTGACGGCGGAAGTGATCTCTCATTGAAGTATACGCGCGAGACATCACTTCCGGCATCAGAGCGCGTTTTCAGACCTCACACACCCGATGCTCAAGGCAGTTGGACATAGTGGTGTATTAGAGGTTAAAAAAATGATATAAATTCTGTTCGGTTTCTCACACAAACCGATCGTTTCGTGTCTTAGGACATCAATGTGTCGTCACGAGCCGCAGGGTTTAATTTGGATTTGTCTGTGCATGTTTTTTTTGACTCTTATAGATGGTGTTGCCATTCACTCGCATTATAAGACTGACAGAACGCAACGTTTGGAGTTAAAAATCATCATTTGTGTTCTACTGAAGAAACAAAGTCACCTACATCTTGGATGCCCTGGGGGTAAGCAGATAAACATCAAATTTTCATTTTTGGGTGAACTATCCCTTTAAATCAGTCCCCTATCCTGCCTCAGCAGTGACTTCCATGCACATTTCTATAGACATAAGCTGATGTGTCATATTCTGTAACAGATGCTGTGCTGCAGTGAAGCGGCTCTCACCTGTCCGTGTGGGTCAGGAATCTTAGCGCAGGTGTTCAGGTCATGGTAGGTGCTCTCAGAAGCTTCGTTCAGGTAGTAGATGAGGCGAGAGGGGTATGTGAGCGTGCGCTGTGACTCCTGCGGGCCGCTGGCATTGTGCTTCTGTCCAGATGCAGTATCATCTGACACCGCCTCCCCGGAGATCTCAGCCTCCAACACTGACAACACACACACACACACACACACATGACTAAAACCATCTCCACATTTAATGAACACTCCTGACACTAACACCATCTAAACTAGGCCAATCTGACACTGAACCTCAAAGAAATCAGTGAGGAATTACAGGAAGACTTTGGTGTCAGGTGTGCTGTATGCAGACTACAGTTCATGCGTCATTGTGCTGTTGTGCTGTTATTATTATTGGTTGAAAAGAGTGAGGCAGGACATACGGGTGCCTTGCCCTTTTCCCCAGGCCCATTGAGGACTTTTATTGGGATCGCTCTATACAAGCTGGAAATCCCTGGTTTTCATGAAATTTCCTCTGAGAAATGAATCCAGACTCAATGTGAGACACATGTGACACTTCTAAAGTCAATTTCTCAAGATATAATTTCGTCAGGTATAGGTCATTAAAGGAACACTCCACTTTTTTTGAAAATAGGCACATTTTCCAACTCATTAAACAGTTGAGTTTTACTGTTTTCGAATCCATTCAGCCGATCTCCGGGTCTGGCGGTACCACTTTTAGCATAGCTTAGCATAGTTCATTGAATCTGATTAGACCGTTAGCATCTCGTTCAAAAATGACCAAAGAGTTTCAATATTTTTCCTATTTAAAACTTGACTCTTCTGTAGTTACATCGTGTACTAAGACCGACGGAAAATGAAAAGTTGTGATTTTCTAGGCCATTGCGCCTGCTGCACCCATGGTACGGCAGCAAAGTTTCTTGATTATTACGCCGTAATGAGAGTATAGTTCCTAGCCATATCAGCCTAGAAAATCACAACTTTTCATTTTCCGTCGGTCTTAGTACACGATGTAACTACAGAATAGGAAAAATATCAAAATTCTTTGGTCATTTTTGAGTGAGACGCTAACGGTCTAATCAGATTCAATGAACTATGCTAAGCTATGCTAAAAGTGGTACCGCCAAAAGCGGAGATCGGCTGAATGGATCCGAAAACGGTAAATCTCAACTGTTTAACTCTAGGGGAGTTGTAAAATGAGCCATTTTTTCAAAAAAAAAAAAAAAAAAAAAAGTGGAGTGTTCCTTTAACATACAAACTGAAAGGACCCAATGTTGAACCTTGAGGTACACCAAAAGGATTAGTGACTGTTCATGAAGTTTTATGATCTACTCGAACACAGTGTTTTCTATCAGTAAGATATGATCTTATCCATTACCTTGGGTGATTAATTATAATTTGATAACTTGTTAATGCATATGATAAAATATCCCATAGCATCCCTTACAGTAATATACAACGGTATAAACATTTCTGGTTATTTTAAGAAGAAAATACATGGGACTCCAAGCTCTACGCAATAGTATCAATTGAGGCATTAACCGTGACGGGCTCTATTGAATTTCAATAGCAAAGCAAGAAGAAATAGACGCATTTCAACTTCTGCAGTCTCCTCTGTGAGCCCAGACCATATCAAGTAGCAGAGACACACCATAGCTGTATTTGCACGCACATGTCTGTCTCTGTCCCTCTCAGGACACTTTGCTCTCTGCGCTGCTGCTGTCCTCCGCATACACACACACACACACACACACACACACACACACACACACACAGGATGTCCTTGCAGAAGCTCAACTCACTGAACACATCCCATACCGGGCACTCGCGAAAGCACATCACATTCCTTAATAAAACACATTAAAACAGTCAGATTTCGCACTGTCTGTCTGTACAAGTTCAATACAAAGTGATTCAGTTAAGGTTAAGTACGTACCGGCTGACGCTGACGCCACGAATGTCTGGAGACAGGAAGCGAGGATGCACGCGAGCAGATTTGAAAGTACTAGCGCATACATGATTCATAGTTGGTGGCGATTAAACGTATGGATGCGGTGACTCGCTAGGGGCTCATTGTCCTTGATGGTCCTGATGCTGCTGCAGCGCGTGAAGGCGGTGGCCAGCCCGAGATCTCCGCGAGCACGCTCCAGATAATGATGCGCCCGCGCGCAGGTGCCGTACATCTGCCCACATGGTCGCCCTGCCCTCTAGACCAGCTGCTCTGCCTACCCTTATTTGCATAAGATTATATTTGATTATCTTGTACACAGTTCTTATATAAATCTTCGTACAATGTTATGCAGACTTCTCTAGTATCTTATAGGTGTATAATATCTAGGCCTGTATACATCTTTTATAGGCCAATAGAAGATATGTTTGGCAATATGAATAAGGAGCTATGTATCTATAATTTTATTTTAATCATGACAGCTCTCCAAATAGCTTTAGCATGTTATTGAATATGTCAATGTTAAAAGATTAGCTCACTTCAGAATTAAAATTTCCTGATAATTTACTCACCCCCATGTCATCCAAGATGTTCATGTCTTTCTTTCTTCAGTTGAAAAGAAATTAAGGTGTTTGAGAAAAACATTCCAGGATTTTTCTCCATATAGTGGACTTCACTGGGGTTCAACGGGTTGAAGGTCCAAATGTCAGTATCAGTGCAGCTTCAAAGAGCTCTACATGATCCCAGACGAGGAATACGAGTCTTATCTAGAGAAACCATCAGTCATTTTCTAAAAAAAATATATATAAAAATGTATATACTTTTTAAGCACAAATGCTCATCTTGCACTGCTCTGCGATGCTCCACACATTACATAAACATGTTGGAAAGGTCACGTGTGACATAGGTGGATATGTATAAGATAACTATATTATCCTATAATATATGTTCCGAATAGCTGTGATACCTTTAGCTTTCCAGTCTGTGTTTGAAAGAATCGGTTGAGTGAATAATTCAATGACTCATTCATAACCTGCAGAAAGGGTCAAATAAAGCTACACTATGGAAGATCTTTCGTTTAAAGGGTCATGAATATTTTGCATATAATTATATATAATTCATATAATTATAATTCATTTGAAGAAGACTTGATGAAATATGTGTGCATACACCGTGCTGGTTCATGTTTGGTGCAGGAGAGTATGTGAAATATGTCTATAAAAACTTTAAACACGGATACTTTATTCTGTATATGAGCTAGGATCCACGTGGTTAGTGTTGTTAAACACAAAGCGGAGCTCCGCGCTGAAACCGATCATATGCGCGCTCAGCCTGTATATCATAATAACAATTGTATTGTTCATGTGTTCGTATTCAAATTTCAGTTCTGACCGTATCGCGGGCAAAATACAAACAACACTCATGTGCTGCTGTGCTAAGGGAAACATACACACGGCTCATGTGTCCGAACGCAGAGGCAGGGCTCTCAAGTGTCACGCATTGAGCGTGACAGTCACTCATTTCGGTCTTTTGTCACGCACTCCCGCCACACATTGTATTTCTCACGCAGAAAAACTATTTATCATATACTTAATATGCCGCAGCGCCCAAAATGTATCTGGCCGCGCCGCTCTCTCTATGGAACCGGGCAGGAATCAAGCGCGTCTCGAACCTGCCACTTATCAGCCAATCAAAAATAAGAAAGAGGCTACACAATAGCCAATCAGAAAATAGCACTATTGTATCTGGGTAAGATTTAACGCAACAACCAATGAAAAAAAAGCATATCCTGGAATTGTTCACCATCATCCTCGTTCACCCACAGAGGAAACCACTGGAGCATCACTTTGAGCACAGAGTAAGTCATGATCTCCTGTTTTAATGTTACAACAAATTCACAACTTGTTTGACACAAACAATGACAACTTGACTGCTGTTAGATAATCAGATAATCAGCTTCAGTTTTTCATGAGTGTGAACTTAGACAACAGTTTTACAGCCTGTTCATTGACACCTGCTCAGAACAAGTAGTCTAGGCCTAGTTATATTTTGCTATCACACGATGACTGACATTTTGTTACATTAAACATCTCTCTCTCCAAATAGTTTTAATAATTTTATTAGCACTAAATAAATTAAAGTGTATTGCATTGTCGATGTTATAGGTCACTTTTAAAATCATGTCACGTTTTATATCCTGGCCATGGATCAGTGTTTCCCATACATTGACTAGACTGTGGCGGCCCGCCACATTCTAATTGGTCCCGCCACAGTCTCAGACCTGCCAACCTTGGCAATTTTTTTTCGAGTACCAGTGTGACGGGACGGGGCACAGGTTTTTTTTTTTTTGGGGGGGGGGGGGGGGGGGTATTTTTTTACATTTTTGAGAATACAATACACAAAGCACACACACCCATCTTCGTTAATCTAATTTTGACTGTTAAATTTGTTTTTAATTTGACACAATTAAAAATTTTACTACACCTGCTCAAAAGCATTTTTTTAATTCATGATTAATCTTGCATTGCATATTGTGTTCTTATACAAACTGACAACCACAACTGAATCGCATTCATATATTTAATATGGACTAAAATTTTTTGTTTGCAATTTCAAGAAGGCTATATTTACATACAACTAACCTGACAGTTGAGTCGTTTATACAGGTTTTGTAATGAAAACTAGTCTACAATTAAGAAACCCTTACAAAATAGTAAACATTGAGTTTACATGTGATTCATTTAAAATACTTAATTTATTATTCCAAAATCCAAATACTATACTAAATCCCACAGAATAAAAGGGTTTCTATTTGTAGCGTGCTGTCTTTGAATTATAAACAAGACAAACATTCACTGAATAAAGGTTAGCCAATACAAACATATTTATAGAAAACAGTTGACAACGAATAGAAAGGACCAATAAGAGCAAACAAATTGAGTATTCAAGAATATCAAGAAGTTAGTCATATAACGAGGGGTTGTGTTAACTAAAGCGTCCGTCATTTAACAAATCTTAAAAACACGGGTGGATAATTAAAAATCTTTTCTGACAAAAAAAATAACACAAGCAAGAACAAATTTTAAACCAAACACGGCAATTTTCATTTTACCTCTCTGTGCGCGCGCGCGCGTTTGTGTTTATGAGAGAGGGCTCGCGCAGCATTGAGACAACGGTCATTTTAAATGCAGAAGTAACTAATGTGCTAGTTTTCATACAAAATAAGTAACGTTAGGCTATGTAACATAATTAGTTACTTTAGTTAGTATTAACACAATAACGCAACACATGTAGTCTATACGTTTCTGAACACTGAGAATAAATAAACGCCTGTTTCTCCAGACTAGCGCTTGTCAGTCAGTCACACATCACAACATTTTCATAATCAGCGATTTCAATTTTATTTAGATTTGTTGTTCAACATTACTTGTGCATTTTATACCTGTTTACCTTAAGGAGTTAAAAGTGCGTGAGTGTGCTGTCCTCGCTTGAGAATTCAGTCACAGACGGCGGGAGTGGAAGGAGGGATTGAGCGGGATTTTGTGTAGCTGTCAATTTGCAGTGTCTTTTTATTGATAGGCCGTACGCATTTGTCAATCATCCCGCTTGCTATTTGGGGAAATAAACCCAGTGCTGATTGGTCGAACTCTTTTGCTGGATTTGAGTACTAGGCGTGCACAGAGGAGTCACCGGGTTTTTGCGTAGTATAGAGTGACAAATCGTACCAGCGTACTTTGAGGTCAAAATGCGTACCTGGTACGCAAAATGCGTACATGTTGGCAGGTCTGCAGTCTCAAAATATGAATACGGATATGACGCAATATTTAATTTACCGTCTGATAATTGCGCTCCTTTATATGGCAAAAGTGGGAGTCATAGAGCAAAATAAGTAGACTAGCACCAAATAAGTTTTCGTGCACTATATTCAAAGTCATCTGAAGCCATTCCATAGCTTTTTTTTTTTTCTTCCAAGAATTAGGCTAGAATACTTTTTGCTGCTTAATTATATACTCACCTAGTTTACTTATGTATTTATTGGTCAGCTTATGATTATATATTTTTATTCATTTTTTATTTTTATCTATAATGAAGTGGTGTGTTTAGTGCATTCTGGATTGGTTAACAAATCAAAGAGTGACCATTAGTTCCACAAATACAGACACAGGCTCCCACAAATAAATTAATTCAACAAAGGTACATATTTTTTGCTACATATTTTTAATGGTTTAAATGTGTACTCTACATGTTTGACCACTTATGAACTCTCATTTAGCCTATTATATGTTGTGTACATGACTAATGTGCCCAACCATCAGCAATAAATAAATTACTTTTAGAGCACAAAATTGTTTACAAGAGAACAAATTTCTTCATTGATCTAGTCACTTAATTTTGCTCTTAGAATGCACTAGATTCATGCATTTAAATTTAAAATGTACAAAATTTTCCTCCGGGGGGGGAATACCCCCGGACCCCCCTAGAGGAACCGATGTCCACCCACTACAGACTCACAAAATCATGTGGGAAACACTGTGGATACATTAATCATTGCATCTGTCTTTCAAAGGTGTCAGGTAAAAGGCATCTAATAAGCATCATCTCATTCACCCTGAGGGCAGGTTACAGGATGTTGGCCCAGAGAGGGTGGCAAAAGTTTTTTTTTTTTTTTTTTTTTTTTTTTTATTGGGGGGGTTGGATATGTCACTCTTGCCTGTCTCCAAAACTTGAGAGCCCTGCAGAGGTGATGAACAGCACTTTAGTGACATTTGAATTCTCTGCTGTACTGCGATCTCATGCGAACATATTTTCCATTTGTGCTGGTAGATCACAGCAAAACAACCCACATGCACCCAAACTTTAGCTCTGGCCGCGTCACAGGAAAATGCATTTTATGTGTTGTAGCACTGAGGAAACGAACACCAACGATATAACAAGAGACGGAGGCGAGAGAAGTGATACTTCCTCATGCATAATACCTCAGTTATAATCGTATGCATACTACAGCGCAGTGATTGGATTGAATGAGCTTTAAGTCATGAATAAATACAGAAACTGTTGACGTCAGCATGTTCGACCAGCCCATACTGGAGCCAACCAGCACTCCGGATCTTGCCGCTAGTACACGATAATGTCAGATTTTGTGACGTTGCTCCGACTTTGCTTTTCAAACTGGAAGAATCGCTCTGAAAAATGCAAAAATAGCTAATTTCAACTTTTAAATAAAAGTACCTTTAGTGTTTTCAATGATGTGCAGCCTATACATATCTGTTCACAGCTCAAAAAATGTGTTGTGGGGTTTCATGACCCTTTAAAAATGAACAAAATTCAATTACTGAGTGATTACATAGTGTACAAAACTGTTTTCAAATCCATGTTATTGCCTTACCCTGATTCACTATGGTAAACTTACAATGTTGATTTACATTTTCAGCTTTTAGGGGAAATTCCAGGCTTACATCATTCAATATTGCATGTTTACATCATGTTGGTAAACACAGAAGAAGGTCTGGCTACTATCCATGTGGAATTCTGTAGGAAGTTGAAAACAAGTAAAATGGAACATCTTTATCATTATATGTATAATCTCCTATCATCCTAGTTCATCCTAGAAAGTAGGTGATGAAAAGGGCTTCTTCAGTAACAGCAGTTCAGGGGATGTCATACATTTGACAAAGTCATCTAGCAAATCATGTTAAGGTTATAAAATGTGATGGATAGTTTGTGGTTGTGGTATATTTTGATATATACTGCAACAGTGGATAGGAATGTACTAAAATCATTCCCTTCTAGTTTGTTTGTTTGTTTTTTTAAAGTCATTTTAATGCTGAGTTTGCACTTCACAATCCATTACTTTAACACTAAAGTGCCAACTATGAGATTAAAACCATGTGTTATACTTAAGCTTGTTAGTTCTGTTGGTTTGACGATTCATTCACTCTAAACCATTCACTTCTGAATCCAGTAGCAGGGAACAAACAAACAAAGGGAAAAGGAAGAAGAGGGCAGACCAGCAGTCAGTGAAGACATAAAATCAGAGGAAATTAAAACTGCAAATCTAATAAGACAAAGACAATTTGTTGACATGCATTCTTTTAATTACATATGCAATTAAATGATGTTGTGCTTAAAATGGAAAAAAAAAACTAGGCGTCTCACTTTGACAATAAATTAAGGTGTTGAAGTTTGGACAATGTCAAATTATGGTTTATGCATCATTTTAAGTTAATATTATTGTAAATAATTTGTTTTCTTCTTTATTTATATAGTGGAGATATTTAGCATTTTTTTTATTTAGCATTTTTCTAAGCCATTTTGCATCATATTTTTATATTTCTAATTACAAATTTTAAATTTCTTTGTTCTGCTGTACACAAAGAAAGATATTTGGATAATAAAAAATAATAATAATAATAATATGGTAGTCAATGGGGGTGAGATCTGCTTGGTTACAAACATTCTTCCAAATATCTTCATTTGTGTACAGCAGAACAAAATAATGCATACAGGTTTGGAACAACTTGAGGGTGAGTAAATGATGACACAATTTTCATTTTTGGGTGAACTATCCCTTTAAGTCCATTATGTAAATCAGTGGTTCTCAACTCCAGTCCTCGGGACCCACTGCTCTGCACATTTTGTATGTCTCTCTTACCTGACACACTCAGTTCAGGTTATGGAGTCTCTCCTAATGAGCTGATGATCTGAATCAGGTGCGTTAAATAAGGGATACATACAAAATGTGCAGAGCAGTGGGTCCCGAGGACTGGAGTTGAGAAACACTGATGTAAATGTTACAGATTTAGCCATGCAGGCTAACTTTCATCTGTAGTCACTGGCACATTGATGGTAAAAAATAAAATGTCCATGAGCATACAATTGGCAAAACAAGGGTATTTCCATATAGTAAACAAGACATTAAGAATCATATAAAAACACATTCCAGTAAACATAGCCATAACCAACACAAGCACAAGATTACTTAAAATATAAGCATACAGAAAACAAGCCACCACTCCAAATTACCACCAATGGGCACTCCATGCCGGACGATTGCCACATCCGATAACCCACTGCCCAGACTAATCGGCCATGATTGTCTTCAGCTGTTCCTCATTACCATGTTTAGCCCAGCCTATATAAACCCTGTTGACTCAGTGATCATCTGTGAAGTCTTGTAAGTGGTATCACTGCATTTCTGAGCGCTCTGTCATTTGTTTCTCTCGTTCATGGTTTTGACTTCCTGCATGGTTTCTTGGTTTCCCTTGTTTGTCTGTGTTCCTGTGACTCTTTTGACCTTTTCTTGTTTTTGGACTGTGATTATGGATTACCCTTTCAATAAATACTGCGTTTGGATCCTTAAATTTTCGTGTCTCGGAAGCAGTTACATGACAATGTGTGGGAAGGTCAAGGCATTAATGTATAACTTCAGTAGTTAAATTATTACTAATGTGTCTAAAATGCAGATTAAACTTAATTCTATTCCCAACATTTTTTTTATTATTTTTTTTTTAATGTAAGTTGAGAGTCCATTAATATGCCTAAATATTTATGCTACTAATAATCTTCTTCCTGCTATAACATCTCCTTCTGGATCTTTATGTGCAGACTTTGAAAAAAAAAAACATAGATAGAGTTGTTCTTACACAGTGGACCAGCTAATCACAGTGTTCAGGACTGCTTGATAATTACAGACAGGTGTGTTGGAGCAGGGTCGGAACTGAAATCTGCAGGACGGAGCAGGGTTGGACACCTCTGTTCAAACATTAAGCTGTAAACATATTAACCACACTGTAAAAAAAATCCTGTTGTTTCTACGGAAAAATACCGGCAGCTGTGGTTACCAGAACAATACTGTAAAAATGACATCAAACCGTAAACATACTTACACTGTAAAAAATGACCGTGATTTTAACAGTAAAAGACTGTAAAAATGCTGCGGTTAAAAACTGTTAATTGGTTTACAGAAAGTTTCCGTACTATATACGGTGAATAACTGTAATAGATCTAACGGTACATTTAATGTAATTTTACGGTAAAATACCGTTAAATTCACAGTTTTTGAAAGTGAAAAATAACAATTCATTGTAAAATTTACAGTGAAAAACTGTAAATTGACATTCCCACAATTCCCTGCGTGACACTTCACAATTGATATATTTTTGTTGAAATAACTCTGTTTCTTCTTAGTTTTTCTCATTTTTTTCTAATCAGTTATGTACATTAGGGTTTTATGTTACATCTAATGTTGTTAAATTAATGTTTATTGCATTTTTAAAATTTCATGCATGTTACCATGATGGTGTTTAGTGTGTGTGTGAATGACACTGTGTGCACCTTCTATATATTAGTATTGTCCTTCTCAGTTTGTGGAAAAGCTGCTTGTGATGAACTTTGATTCATCATGTGACTCTTATCACCACTGGGTTTGGTGACTGTCAGTGTATTATAAAGATACAAAACAGATATTAGTACTTCATTAGGTTGGTAAATTAACATTATATCAGTTAATGAAATATGTTATTTTACCGTAAATTTTACTGGGATTTTTTTTTACAGTGTACTGAAATCCAATGTTAAATATACATATTTAAAATGTAAAATTCACATGTAACTCCGTAAGTATGTTTACGGTTTGATGTCATTTTTACAGTATTGTTCTGGTAACCACAGCTGCCGGTATTTTTCCGTAGAAACAACGGGATTTTTTTTACAGTGTACGGAGTTACATGTGAATTTTACATTTTAAATATGTATATTTAACATTGGATTTCAGTACACTGTAAAAAAAAATTCCAGTAAAATTTACGGTAAAATAACATATTTCATTAACTGATATAATGTTAATTTACCAACCTAATGAAGTACTAATATCTGTTTTGTATCTTTATAATACACTGACAGTCACCAAACACAGTGGTGATAAGAGTCACATGATGAATCAAAGTTCATCACAATCAGATTTTCCACAAGCTGAGAAGGACAACACTAACATAGAGAAGGCGCACACAGTGTCATTCACACACACACTAAACACCGTCATGGTAACATGCATGAAATTTTAAAAATGCAATAAACATTAATTTAACAACATTAGATGTAACATAAAACCCTAATGTACATAACTGATTAGAAAAAAATGAGAAAAACTAAGAAGAAACAGAGTTATTTCAACAAAAATATATCAATTGTGAAGTGTCACGCAGGGAATTGTGGGAATGTCAATTTACAGTTTTTCACTGTAAATTTTACAATGAATTGTTATTTTTCACTTTCAAAAACTGTGAATTTAACGGTATTTTACCGTAAAATTACATTAAATGTACCGTTAGATCTATTACAGTTCACCGTATATAGTACAGAAACTTTCTGTAAACCAATTGACAGTTTTTCACTGCAGCATTTTTACAGTCTTTTACTGTTAAAATCACGGTCATTTTTTACAGTGCAATTAGAGATACTGAACATTGCAGCTGATAATACTTCTGCAGCTTGCTTTTTGCTTTTAGCATGCATGTATTGCCTATAACCGTATCATCAGCATACATCTGACAATTAACAGTAGATGGACAAACGTCGGGAAGGTCATTAATATACGAACCCAATAACAAGGGACCCAATGTTGAACCTTGAGGTACACCAACAGGATTAGAGACTGTTCATGAAGTTTTATGGTCTATTCATGAAGTTTTCTCCAGCCATAAGATATGATCTTATCTATTACCTTGGGTGATAAATTATAATTTGATAACTTTTTAATTCCAGTGAGAATATATAGTATAAACACTTCTTGTTATTTTAAGATTTAACTGAAGTGGGTTACAACATAAACTGAGGAGGAAATGAATGAATATACAAGGTTAAATATTTAAGAAAACGTGGTGGATTGTGTGTGCTTATAAAGAATTCAAACAAAATGGTTTAATATAAAAATGTTTTCCAAAGTTATATAATACATAAATAATGCATTGCAGGTTATTAGTGTCTACTTAGTGGTTGTGTGTCCTCTAAATATCTGTCTCAAACATTATAAAATTCCAGGACATCCTGTTAAAATTATAAGACCCCAGTGGAGCCACTGCAGCGATGGTGGAAACAGATCCCGGAAGATCAGATTTCTGTGTTCAAATGCTGTATGCCACGGCCTTAAACTATGACTCTCAACCAAACAGCCCCTTCCTTCCCAGTTCAGATCCCTGGCCTGACCTCTTAATTTCCTCAGAACAAGCTGTTTACCTTACGTACACAAGCCACAGTGATAGCTGAATGATTAATGATTCATTGCAGATCATTGAGATAAAATAGATGATTTAAAATGAGTCACAGCCAAACTGCACTGATTACCTGCCAGACAATCACATCTCTTTGAAGTGTGTCCAGTGTGGAAGTTACAGATTGTGATGGTTATATGTTGGGTTACAGCTGTCTCTGTCTAATAAGCAGGCTAGACCACATCTGAAGACATTTACTGTGATCATTTTAGGGGTAAACCTACACAAGTTTGTTGTGTTAGAGAAAAAAAAAAATGAAAATGTATTAAAATTGCCTGCTAGACACTGAAAGCATAACTAAATATGCAAAGTATTTTACAAATGAATTAAAGATCTCAGTCGTTATGGGCCTAATGAAGGCCTAATAATGAGCTTTTAATCAACAACAGAGCGTATAAATTTAACTCTTAATCTGTATTCCATATCCCAAGGAATAGGAAGTGACTCACACACATCCTTAAGGTTTGAATTAAATAACATATACATCCTGTTTATGTAAAGCCAAGCTTCAGCTGCAGCAGGGGGCAGTGATTGCTCAGAAATGTAAATCTGAGACTGTGTCCTGACAGACTGCACAGATTAGCACTGATTACTATCCACAGATGTCATTTACACATGAAAGAGCTGTGATCTGACTGCTGTATTTAATATATGATGGGTACAGAGACCCGAGGTTTATAAAATGTATTAACTGTTTACTGCAATGTATGTTCTGGTAAATACGGTGAAACAAACTACTGGTGCTTTAAATCAAATCATTATAGCAGGAAATAGGGGTAAACTCAGGCAAATGTCGACACTTTCGTCATTGAGATGACTGGGGAAAATGTCCCAATTATCCTGAATTAATCATATGTAATAATAACTTTCTTTAATCACTATTAGATCAGTGTTCTTTGGCATGAGCCTTTGTTTTTGGTGATATACAAAACCCTGCAGAAGTGTTTATCTTTATTCTAAATTCATACAAATTTATATTTTGCTAATATTTAAATTCATAAATTATCAAAAGTTTAGAGTATAGGTACAATTTTTTAAAAATATTTTTGAAAAAAGTCCCTTACGTGTTTACCAAGGATTCATTTACAGTGGCATGAAAAAGTATGTGAACCCCTTGCAGAATCTGTGAAAATGAGAATTATTTTAATAAAATAAGAGGGATAATAAAAAAATGCATGTTATTTTTTGTTTAGTACTGTCCTGAGTAAGATATTTTACATAAAAGATGTTTGCATTAGTTCACAAGACAAAACAATAGCTGAATTTATTAAAATAACCCCATTCATAAGTATGTGAACCATTGATTCTCAGTACTGTGTGTGGTTACCTGATGATCCATGACTGTTTTTATGATTTGTGATGGTTGTTCATGAGTCTCTTGTTTGTCCTGAGCAGTTAAACTGAGCTCTGTTCTTCAGAAAAATCCTCCAGCTCCTGCAGATTCTTCAGTTTTCAAGGATTTTTGCATATTTGAACCCTTTCCAGCAGTGACTGAATGATTTTGAGATCCATCTTTTCACACTGAGGACAACTGAGAGACTCAAACACATACTTTTTCATGCCACTGTATTTGATTAAAAAAACAGTAATATTGTGAAATATTATTACAATTTAAAATAACTGGTTTATATTTTAATATATGTTAAAATGTAATTTATTCATGTGATCAAAGCTGAATTTTCAGCATCATTACTCCAGTCTTCAGTGTCACATGACCCTTTATTATCAATGTTGAACATTTTTCACGATTTTTATTTATTTTTAATTTTTTTTGACGAATATAAAGTTCAAAAGAACAGTATTTATTTGAAATAGAAGTATTTTGTAACACACACACACACACACACACACACACACAGAGAGAGCTCCTTTGTAGCGCTGGGTTCAGTCAGTGCAGTGATTTATCCGCTCTCAGGAACGGCGTGGTGAAGCGTGAAGTCTCCACCAAACGACACTTTACATCGCTTATAAACCGCTTTCAACAAATGGGGCAAACATTTGCGTAAACTTTTGGGGCTTGCGACCTACTCTAGCAAACAATATCCTCAACGACAAACAAGGTACGGTGATGATTTACCTTTAAGTTTCTCTCACTAGACTAGTTTAAATGACAAAACTGCCTTCACTAAATGCATTATTCATTACACAGTGAAAGTACCTCAGTCGGTCTTTTTTGGCAAAGAACCGTCTTCTCATTAAGAAGGTTTTTTTTTTTTTCTTCTTTTCCTTTTTTTCTTCTTTTTTGCTGTAGGTTAAGCTATATTTGCTTTGGAGATTTGGAGTTGTATATTCATTGGATGCTGGTTTCTGGATTATTTAAAGTGTCATTATGGATGGTTTTCCAGAACTTCTAGCCAAAACGCTTTGAGGGACTTGAAATCTTTGTTTGGTTCTAATTGAAACCAGTTTTATTCTGAAGGTCAGGCAGTGAAAACATCTCTTCCCTTATTGCTCAAGTTTGGATTAATTCTGCAGTGGTGTGGCATAATTACTTCAGTTATTGCTCATTCATTGCACTGTAAGGTTTCCTAGCAATGACAGCTCAGTTGTCTAACTAGTTTCTAACTTATGATGAGCTGATTTGTGTTGAGCCCATCATAATTACAGCCATGTTCATTAACAGATCACATTTCCAGAGAGAGAATATCATGCGTCTCTCATTAGGATCATAAAGTCCTCTGGATGCACAGATGGAAAGATCCTGCTGTGATACATTCCTGTTCAGTGAGAGGTTTGTGAGTTAGTGACAGATTTGAATCATAAAAAGCCCTCTGTGTGCATGCTGGCAAAACTCAGACCACAGACCCCAGCGCTCCTGAAACACAAAACAAAACATAGCAATGAGTTTATGAGGGACAAAAGTGTTTGTTTGTTTGTTTGTGTGTGTGTGTGGAGGGGCCAGGCATAGTCCAAATCCTTTCTCCTGCCTCTCTTTCTTCACCTCTCTTACCCTCTCCCTCTCTCCCTCTTTACTTTGGGAACAATAACAGGGGAACACCCAGCAGGGACAACAAAATCTTTTCGTGAAATTGGCACAGAAATCTTTGCAGAGGAGCTGAAGTCTGTGAGCACGACGCAGTCAGGTAAGTCATTCTGTAACTCTGAAATGTCTTTCAAATAGTGTGTGTTTGGATTGAGGCTCCATGATACTTGCAGAATCTGGGATCAATTTTGATCTAGGCTTACTGAGAGAAAATAGCATCTTAATAACATGTTCAATATTTCCATGAACTGAGTGTGACTGTTAGAATACTTGTGTTAGCGGCTCTGTGAAATTCGCAAAGCAAAACCGTCTTGATCAACTGTGGCTCTTTCATAGCTGGGGTGATTTAATGCACATCTCAGTTATTTTTCTTAAATCATTTTCTTATTAACTTTGACTCAGATATTTCACTTAAAATCTTTTTTGAAGAAATAAATACAAGAGTACTGATCTTAAAATGAATTTGACAAGAATTGTTGCAATCTCTGGCTTCTGATCGAGGCTTTGGTATGCTGGCGATTTATCAGCACAGCTTGAGACATTGTTGAGATGCTTGAATTTTTTTATGTTAAAATACTTTCTCCTAATATAGAGTTTTATATAATATGTTTAGTAAATAAGTAAATTTTTCGCAAAGGAGCTTCCCTTGAAAAGTGTAAACACTCTGTGGTGCTACCAAATCTCCTAAAATGTACCTATACTTCCAATTAAATGCTGAAATAAACACTATAAACGCCAACAACTTGTATTCCTTTTCACATTAATTATGATTACAGGGGCAGATTATCTGTTGACACAGACTTATTTCTGTGCAGCTACTTGCACAATTCTATGTTAAAACACTTTTGCCATGATGTATTATCTGTAAATAATACACCTTGATACATTTTCAAATGTACTGTCTAGTTTTTCTGATGTAGTAAACCTGTTCAAAATACGAGTCACCATAAAAGAGCTCAAAACTCGCAGAAGCAATGCATTTTTATCGATCGGATCACAAGTAGACAATGTTAAATACAGCTGTAATTGTCCACTTTTGACCACTTCCAGAGGTAGTCGGGAACGTATTTGACCAGATTGTTTCTGTAGTGGAAATGCTCATATGGTTAAATGCATTCCAGCAGCCTCTAAAGACCGCCTACTCTCCACCTACTGACCTAATGTGTAGACGTTACGGGAAGCGTGCTAGCCAGGCAGGATTTAAAGGGGACCTATAATGCCCCTTTTTACAAGATGTAATATAAGTCTCTGGTATCCCCAGAATGTCTCTGTGAAGTTTCAGCTCAAAATACCCCATGGATTTTTTTATTATACCATGTTGTAACGGCCTATTTTTGGGTGGGAGAAAATATGCGTTGATTTGGTGTGTGTACCTTTAAATGCAAATGAGTTTGTGATTCCAATATACGCAGGCATAAACAATACAGGAGAAGCTCACACAGCAAATATAACTCTCAAAATGGATCGTTATAAATGCAGCACATCAGCTTTCTTTCAAAAACCCATTGCTTCGCTTCAGAAGGCCTTTATTAACCCTCTAGGGCCAGTTGTTCAAACGTAATCTGATTTCGGCTATTGGATTGGATAAAATCTTGAAAATGGGTTGTTCAAAAGGAAAAAAAGATTCTAAAATCAGATTAGATCACAAAATCCAATCTTGGTTTTGATCTGGATCTGAATAGAATCATCAGTTTGTTTTGTTCAAAACTTTTTAGTAAGATTGGGATACCTTTAATCCAAAAAATCTGGATTAAACTGATCCCATCATAAGGGTGGATTTCAGGAACAAAAATGTGATAAAACTTTAAAACTGGTCAAAAAAATACAACATTTATATCATGTAATACACATTTTATTTATTTTGCTCTTGATTAGTTTAACTGTTAAAGTAATAAATTAGAAGTAGACATTAGCCTACATATTTAGCCTTTCGGTAACCTACTGTAAAGTTAAAAAGAGATTTTGGTGCCATAAAACAATCCTCAAACAGCTGTAAATATCCAACAAAAATATTATATTTAATTCAAAACCCATATTCTTTCTATCAGCATGTCCCTTTAGGGGCTCCGTAGAGCACTGGTAATCCAGATTTGGTAATCTGGAAAAGTGTGTATATGGATCAGGGTGATCCAATCCAATTTTTCTTTGAAAAACCAGCACAAAAGTAAGACCTGATCCTGGATGGCAAAACAAGGGATTTCCAAATCCAGATCATTCTGATCCAGATTAAATTTTTTGAACAACTGGCCCCTGGAGTTGTATGGATTACTTTTATGATGGATGGATGCACTTTTTTGGGCTTCAAAATCGTGAGCGCCATTCACTACCATTATAAAGCTTGGAAGAGCCAGGATATTTTATAATATAACTCCAATTGTGTTCATCTGAAAGAATGGGATAATTTTGGACATTTCGCTTTGAAAGCGTCGCAAAACATGTAAGAAGCAACGTAATATTATTTTGCTGAAACTGGCATGTTTTTCCAATGAGCCTGGATTTTCTGTTTGCTTGAACATCCCTAGCAGCCCGACACAGGATCAACCAATAGTGGGAGATGGGGGCGTGGCTATCTGTTTGACCGACCAATGGCAGAATGGGGGAGTGTTTGGGGGAAAATTTTTTGATAATTTTTACAAAAGTAATAATACCTTTAAACAATTTGCTCTCCTTTTAACCTCATTAAAACAATAGCTATTAAAGAGATTTGTAATTTGTCTTTCCCATTTTGTCTCTAGGATGATGACCCAAGAAGGCATGGACTATGAAAACGACACTTACGAATACTTGGAGTATGGCTATGTAGAGGAGGCCAAAGCTGGCAGCTACACTCAAAGAGAAGCTCTTCACATCATATCAGTGATTATCTACAGCCTGGCATTTACTCTGGGTGTAATTGGGAATGGCATGGTGATCTGGGTGACTGCCTTCAAAAGCAAAAGGACCGTGAACAGCGTCTGGCTGCAGAATCTGGCCATTGCCGACTTTGTGTTTGTGCTTTTCCTTCCGTTCTCCATCGACTACGTGCTGCGGGACTTTCACTGGCTCTTTGGGAAGACCATGTGCAAGCTGAACTCTTTCGTGTGCACCATGAACATGTACGCCAGCGTGCTGTTTCTCACCATCCTGAGTTTGGATCGCTACATCTCACTGGTCCACCTGAACTGGTCGGAAAGGTATCGAAACGTCCGGCGGGCCTGGTGGGTGTGCGCGCTGATTTGGATCACGTCCTGCCTTTTAAGCTGTCCGGCCCTGATATTCCGTGACGTGATCCAACATAACGGGAAGATCGTGTGTTTCAATAACTTTCACGACGTGAGCTCGCACATGGTAGCGGTGAGACACATTGCGATGGTGTCTCTGCGCACCACCGTGGGCTTTCTGCTTCCGTTCGCCACCATCACCGTGAGCGGCGTGCTGCTGGCTGTTAAGATGCGCCAGTCCGACTCGGTGCGTTTGACCAGCTTTTCCAGAACCGTCTCCGCCGTGATTCTGGCGTTCTTCCTGTGTTGGGTGCCGTTCCACACGTTCAGCCTGATGGAGCTGAGCATGCACCACACCACCTACCTGCACAACGTGCTCATCGTGGGCTTCCCCCTCGCCACCAGCCTGGCCTTCTTCAACAGCTGCGTCAACCCCATTCTCTATGTGCTGCTCACCAAGAAGGTGCGTAGGTTGGTGAGGAGGTCGTGTTTGAACTTCACCAAGAACTCGCTGAGAGAGCTGAGTCAGTCTGTGTCTGCTACTGAGATAGACTCGGGATTGGCCAGCTGCTCTCCTGAAGAGCCCATGGCCAACTCCTCCATCTGATGGGCTCAGCCGTCACTCCAAACGCACCCGAGCTCAAGAAAGCCCTAGAGCTCCAACTGAACTGAAAATGGATTTTGACTGATTGGTTGGGAAATAATGGCTTTTAAAGGTACAGTAAGTGATTTCTGAGAAACTCTGTTGATATTTGAAATCAACTCAAACAAGCACACCTCTTCATTGCTCAGCCCCCAAACATGCAATACAAGTGTGGATGCCTCTTTATCATAGCTGAAGAGAAGCAAAATAACGTATGGCGCAGAAAAACATAACCTCGGCGTCCGTTTTCAGACCTTCCCATTTGGGTCCCTCCAGCACTGGAAAGCTTTTCTAATATTAACATGGGTCCTAAAGCCCTTGCCTGATCATAACCCCAATGATATTCCTCTGAGCTTTTCTCATTTGTAATGTGTCTCAGTCTCAGCCATCAGTCTTTCTTCAAATTACCCTCTTGCTCACTCTCTCTCTCCTCCCCCAACATGAGTGGATACGCCCCCTACTTTTGATTGGCTACAAGTTTGTTTTGGTGCTTGGTCCAATCCACTTTCAACAGCATTTTCCGAAAATGGCTTACTGCACCTTTAAACCTTATGCAGTACATTACAGTAAATATGTATTTAATGCATTTTATATTTAGCACAATCAATCTATATATATATATATATATATATATATATATATATATATATATATATATATATATATATATATATATATATATTAGTACTGTGCAAAAGTCTTAGGCCACCACCAGCTTCATTGTTTTAGCAATGTTTTAATGACCATCCATATTTATTTTTTGGTCTTTATTATGATACAAACAGAAAATACAGGAAATATATACACAAAATGTAAAAACATTCTGAACAAAGTTGTTTCTTTAAGCAAAAATCACTATTTAGTGTGACCTCCTGTCACATGTCTCCTGGACTTCCATTTTTTCAAAGGAGAAACTCTGAGAAACTTCTAATCAGATTTCTTGGCCTTCCAGTCCCTTTCCGTTCCTGCTATTGCTCAAGTGTAAGGAGAGGTCAATAAATACTTGCCATTTTAGCCTATAAAAGCTGTTTTTTTTTTTCTGTTTAAGACCAATAATGCTTAAGACAAATAATTATATATGGTCATTATACCATTGCTAAAACAACATCTAATGGTGGCCTAAAGACTTCTGCACAGTACTGTGTATATATATAAATCATATATAGTTTCTCCTGTAACCATATGAAATGAATAAATATACTTTTCTCTACAAAATGTTTCTGAACATTTCTGATGGTGTGTCCCAATGTACTTCTGCACTATTCTATGCCGTTTTGTAGTATAAATAGGGGGGAGGGTTCAGCTCCAACAGAGTTCAGGTCCAACTTGGAAGTTTCTAGTGTGCCTAATTAGACCTTGATTAGCTGGTTCAGGAATGTTTATTTTGGTTTGGAGCTGAACTCTGCAGGACAGTGGCCCTCCAGGACCGGGTTTGGAGACTCCTGCACTAAATAAGGACATAGTGCATAGTGTCATTTGGGACGCAATTTAAGAGTACACTCTTAGAAGAAAAGATTCTATATAGAACGTTAAAGGGTTCCGTCAAGCGCTTCATATGTAGAACCTTTTAGGAGATCCCATTATGGGAATATTGTGGATTTAGTTTTAATTAACTCATTTGGTTTTAATTCATTTTTTATTTTAAATACATTTTATAAATCAAACAGCTCATAAACACTTTATCACTAGAAAAAAATGAAATAACCCATTAATCATGAAGGGATTATGCAATCTCGTTAGATAGAACCTTTTTGGTGTAAAGTGTTCTTTAAAATTGAGTCTAGAACCCTAGAGATCTATATAGAACCCTGCTGAACTATTTTTCTAAGACTGTAATAATGAGGAATGATATTTCAGCTCCTCTTGAAAGAACTCATTACTGTTGTGTCATTTGGATGCACACTGTAACTGAATTAATAAAGTTAGTAATAAATTGCTCATTCTAATGTTTTAGAATCATTCTGCTTTATTAAGTTATTAAATAAAAGCTCAACAACTTTAAATTGACAACATTTTTGGCATAATGTTTTTTGTTTTGTTTTGTTAACAAAAAGCAAAAATCTGTTCTGTGATGAATCGTAAGACTCTGAAGTAGGAACAAAAACAGTCTTTAAAAATCAATTTAAAAGGAAACTGGCAGGAGATTACCAGGAATAAAGCATAACTACCACATAATACTAAAAGAGACTGAACAAAGAACTGAGAAAACTGAGGGACATAATGATTGACAGGTGAATGCATTTGGTAACTAAGGGAACTAATTAGGGATTAAACAAGACTAAACTGAACTGAAGACACAGGTGACAAACACATGGAAACAAAAAGGCAACTAATCTAAGCATACTCCTGACAGTCACAAGATGTAAACATTCAACAAATTATGAAATCTCACTTACTGACCTTTTCTGTGTAATTTTACAACTTTGTTGCCATAGCAATGTAAAGCAATGGCTAAAACAACTGTGAAAATGACAAGAGCAAGTATAAGAAGTTTTAACTTATTTCTAGCTTATTTCTAAAGCACTTACAGTACATTAACTCTTCTAGTTAATGTACTGTAAGTGCTTTAGAAATAAGCTTCCATTTCCACAAAACTCTGGCCCTATTCATTTCCACTGCAAGTGCTTTGTGTGTGTGTGTGTGTGTGTGTGTGTGTGTGTGTGTGTGTGTGTGTGTGTGTGTGTGTGTGTGTGTGTGTGTTTTAAGGAAATATTTTTGTTTAGTTCTCTTTATTGTCTCCAAATATGCTGTATAAAATAAAACAAAAGTAAAAAGAACAAAAAAGAGAAGAAAGCACAGAGCTGGAATCTTGTAATTTAGCACAATGACACATGAAGTGTCTTCTTGAGCACAGTAGTAACCAAAGACTTGACCTAGAGAGGAAGACAAAAACCATTTCCAGTGAAATGGTAAGAGCTTCTTTGTTGATAGATTTTACAGAATTTAAACCACAGATACCAATGTTTTAACAAGCTTTGGGACTGATGATGCTACTGAGAATTTGTACTTCTGCTTTTTGTTTGTGGGATTGAGGTTTGTTTCACTATACCGTCAATGGAATTTTCAAAATATGGGCTATTTTCAATCAGAAGCCTTAACCAATCACACAAGATTCTTGACCGCTCCCCTATCTTCCATTGGTTGCTCAAACAGATAGTTCCGCCCCAACCAGAGTTTGTATTGACGCCAAGCGGCAACCTCCCCCAGTTTCTCGTGAAGCCAATACAGAAGTGACTTAAACTGCGATTCATCGACTGGCCGCTAGGGACAGGCTCCAAAAGAGAGCAGAATCTCATAGAGTCCCATGTTAAATTGGCCAAGTTTATAGCAGAAAAAAACATGTTTACAAGTTGGTTCAAATTGTGGTTTTGGTCTATACTGCTAATTTTGCCCTTCATGACAACTGTGAAGGTTTGTGATTTTTTTATAACTCATCCGTTTAAATTATATTAAGCCTTAAAGTTCTGCATAATTAAGGGCGTGGTCACTTGAGTGACAGGTGGATTGGCGCTGCTGTCTGTGAGCCGTCATGTTACCTCAGCTGCCGCTGAATTTGGCATCTCAGCCGTTTTTGTGCTTTTTTTCTCGATTATTTTATACAATTATAAAATATGGCTTGCTGCATAATATTCGAGACTGATGTGTGTCTGTGTAGATGCGCATGCATGGGGAAGAGACACAGAACACACGTTGTTTGGATCGTGGCATTGGCTGAAAGTTTTGGTTGTGAGATTTACTACAATGACAATGGCGGGAGGATATCAAAATCCGACAGCACTGCTTGGATATTATAACTAAAACTGCTGCACTATTTGGAAAACTTTGGACACGGGCTCATTTGTTTGTTAGATATGATCATATACAGTTTTACAACATAAAGGCTGCTCAGATTGCATTATTTCTTGAAGAACGATGATCATTCAGAAGAAATGTGAAATGTTTTTTTGTTTTGCAATGGACACTCATATTTTACCCAAGTGCCACAGATTGGATTCATCTCGCGATCTCTATTTCATTATAAAGGTATGAAGTCCCATTTGATTTTCCATGTTGTTATTTGCACACAACACTACTGGTGTTGGAGGATCTATATCTTAAAGAAACACCGTAGATTGACAGTAAACCTTTAGAACGTTCTGATGATAAAACTTATCTTCATTAATATTTTAGATCGTATCTAAGATAGATAGATAGCTCCTTTGCTGCTAACATGGTCACGTCGAGCTAGGCGGGCGTGGTTTCAGCAACCAGTCATATCAGCTCAAACCACCTCCCCGCCTCTTTGCCCATTTTCAGTTATCCGGGAGTGACGTGCGGTGACGCGCAGCTAAGATGGCCGCGGCCTCATTTACGCGTCAAAACTGCTGTTCAGAACTCTATGGGTGACGTCACGGACGCTACGTCCATATTTTCTTTTACAGTCTATGATTGACGCTAGAATATAGGACAAAAGTATTTAGCACACTTTTAAAATTTAAATGACCAAACAGCAAAAACTTTTTATTTAAGCTCAGTTTATTCCTGTAAGGCTAAATTTGGTTTCATTTGAAACGTGCTTTTTTAAACAAACTGATATTTAATGAGTATCCACTCAGAGCACAGTAGTGTATTGTGGGGTTCCCCTTTGCTTGTTACTATGGTGTTTCACAATCATTCAATGTTAGCCAAATTTAAAAGGAGGAAGAACACGAGCCAACAGACGCACAGCCAAGACATGAAGCTAGAAATAGGGTGGAAGCCATGGGCCTACAGTTAAGCAGCTATTAAGAAATAAAATAAACTACATACAAAAAGTGCATTCACAGAGGCTGACTCCACACTACCCCATAAATAACATTACACAAACAAAACTCAACAAGCAAACTGTTTAGCATTCTACAGAAGTGGCACTAAAGCTCACATGTCTTTCTGAGGAGCAAGATGTGTTGGCATTTCTACCACATATGGTGAAAAGATTTACATCTGTGTAGAATTTGCTCCTCGTCACACAAAGAGTGTGTGTGCAGGTCAACGAGAGGACTTCCTTTGTTTTAATCTTTAAGATAAAGTGTAATTTCTTAAGCCTCACCAAACAGGGGTGCATTTCCCAAAAGTAACCAGGGTCGCAAGTTTTATTTTACTCTGTCGGTAATGACGGAACTTACGACTAGTTGCTTCTGGGAAACGTGTTCAAAAACAGAAAAAAGAAAGAGAGGTTTCTCAAACACTGCCCTCGCTTCCCATTGGTTGATGAAACACATAGTCCCGCCCCATACTCATGTTATTAGATGAGGCGATGTTGGTATTGAGCAGGTCGAGATGCTCAACACGATAAAGGTTAGCATATATAAATAACTTAACAAAGCACCAGATTGTGGCAATGGAGCAAGTTGAGCCAGACGCTTCGGGATAAGTTGGGCCAGTGGGCTGTTATTATTTAGAAGCATGTTACATTTTATTTTCATTCAAAACTGCACATTTTGTGTTGTTTTTAAAAGCTGTAAAGAGCAAACAGTTCACCAAACTCTAGACAGGCTCTGAAGAAAATCAGATCTAGACAATGCAGACTGTCAGTGAATGTTGCAACCAAATGCAGGAAATACCATTAGAATGGCTTGATTGAAATCTGGCAATAAAATTGAAAAAGACTTTTGCAGTATTTTTCCTAAACATATGTGCCAAAGAAGACGACGTCTTAGGGAAGCAAACTTGGGGAAAATGCAGGGAGGGAAGAACAGCTGGAATGCTGAACAGTTTCACAAGAACAAATGTTATCTTATCTGAGTGTTCAGTCCTGTTGTAGAATCAGCACTTTCCACACTAAATAGGCCTAAACTCTTTTCGTTTTCAAGAATTGGTCAGTGAAGGAGGTGCTCAGCCTTTAGAAATGATCGTCAAGCCCAAGAGGTTAAAATAAATATTGTATTGTCCATTTTATTGTGTAATACTTTTATTTATGGGGTCTGCAATTTGAACAAATCTGTAACCAAACTTGGCAAGTAATGTTGCAAATTTAGCCGAAATGACTCAGTAGGGTGTAGCTAGTTTGGTGGTTTGTGTTTATTCATAAGCTTATATTTCCCCCAAAAATAAAGCACTGCTTCTTCTTTTTTATTAAAAACTGATGTTGAATGATTTGTTGAATGGTTTAGCTTGCCGTGTGACAACGCAATTAGTATTTTACTTTTTTTTTTACATGAAATGGACAAAAGGTCCAAATGATGGGTTCTTAGGTGTCACATTTTTAAAGTGTCCCTATTATGTTATTTTAAATCTTCCTAATTTTGTTTTGGAGTCTCAATAGCAGATTTACATGCATTCAAGGTAAAAAACAAAAACAAAACAAAACAAAAAAAACTTTAATTTTCTCATTATAGCCTATACATTGTACATCACCTCATTTCTCAAAGAGTCTGAAAATGGTTAGTTTGAAGAATTAGTCTCTCTAAACCCCTCTTTTCCAAGAGCTGACTCTGCTGGTTGGTCAGATGGTCCACTCTAGGCTGTGTTCAGCCCTGACAAAACATTGCAAAACTTTTTTTTAATTGGAAACGGTGCATTGAACACCCCGTTCTGATGACGCAAGCGTTGCAACTACGGCAGCTGAGAAGATCATTCTGTATTCTTTTTGAAGAATTTTCAGAGCCTGATGAAATTGGTATAAATGTTTTTGTCAGATGACCCAGTCTGTTGTGATTGGTCTACTCTACTCTAATTGGTCAGATGACCCAGTCTGTTGTGATTGGTCTACTCTGCTCTGATTGGCGTTTTTCACAGAAGTTCGAACGCACGTCCGGTTCAGCGTTCGTTGTGCATAGTGACTTCCAGGCGAAACAACAATGGCTGAAGCATCATCGAGCGTCCCTCACTGCGCAAGTAATAAGCAGCAACAAGCATATTTGAGTTTTCATGCATTTCCAAGCGACGATTGTCTGAGAAAGAAGTGGGTGCATGCTATTTGACACGTACGAGGTCCAACGTTTACGATCCATAGAGGAAGCACATTTGTCTGTAGCCGGCACTTGACCGACACTGATTACACTGCAGCTACCGGTCATAAGCGGTCTAAAAAAAGGGCTGTCTCATCCCAATTTATTTGGAACAACTGGGGAGAAACTTGACAAGAGTCGGTTTACGAAAGGGATAGAGCTCGGTCCTTACTTGACACTTTTCCTGTCCTTTCCTCTGATGACACCCAAAGAAGACGACATAGTTCCTGAGGAAACAGCTGGAGCAGATCATGACTATGCAGTCACTCCTCTTCCAGGTATATTTATGTATTCCCAAAAACACAATGTATGAAGCACATTCCCCCTTATACTTTATTAAATCTATTATTGAAGTCTTTATTAAATTTAAGTCCTCTCACTTTCAAGTCTTAATATCATTTTAATTCATTTTGACACAAATTACTGTTCAAGAAAAAATATCACCGTACTTTATTTCTATCCTAATTTCTACTACAAATGAGCAATAATAAAAATAAGTCTTAAAATTATTTAAAATGTCTATTACAATAAACATTGGGTTTAAATCATAGAAAAAGCTAGACAATTAATCATATGAATTTGTAAATTATTCCAAGACAACTTTTAATGCTAAGGGGACCTATTATGCAAAATTCACTTTGGATATAAATGTGTGTTGGCAGTGTGTGTACACAACCACCCTATAATGATAAAAATCCAACCACTCCTTTTTAAAAAAAAAAAAACATAATTCATAAGCAGTGTCTCAGAACAAGCCGTTTCCAGATCCCTGGCAGTGTCACATTAGCCACAGGCCCCGCCTACAAATGTTGACAGACACTTCTGTTTGAACATAGAACCGCCCTGAGCGAGTTCACAGAGAGTTGTACACAGTCCGCCATTGCTGCACTACGAGAACGTCTCCCAAGAGTTTTAGGTGTTCTGTAGCTGGATGGATTAATCCACAGAGCTCTCTCCATTTACTCCCTAAATCTGAGCCGCTGAAGACAAGGTGGATTAATTTTGTTTTCAAAGAAAATGCTCCCTCAACTCTACCGAAATTTGTTTATGTCTGCGCGAATCATTTCACACCGGACTGCTTTATGAAGGAATGTCAATACAAAGGGACAATACAAAACACTAAAAAGTTGTTACTCAAGGATAGATCAGTACAAACTGTTCGTGATCCAGCTTACAGTCTCCAGAGTGATACTGGATACGGCAGTAATAAAGGTGAGAGCACTTTATTACAGTTCATCGGAGTTGATTTACGGATATAAAGTTTACCAGTTTATTTAGCACCACCCGAAAAAGCATAAGGTCTTTATATATTTGTTTACTGTTTAGTGTTTCTGTGTAATTCACTGTGTATGTTGATGATAATGCAAGGGAGAGAGAGAGTTTATGGATAATATTTTAATGCACACTTGCACTGTGTTTTATTAAACTCTTACAGTGAAAACGGACGATTCATCTTTTGTGTGAAGTACAATAAACATCATAAAACTCATCTGTATAGTTTTGGCCATCATTCGGAAGGTACAACAGGCTTGCAGTAATGGTGGATAAAATCAAGAAGACAATATAAGTTATAACTGTAATTAACCTAAACTAAACCTATTCTATCTCCATGCAGCATATATTCACAGTTTCTGACATTATTGTGTGTCCTGACTGACTCCTGACACTGGAGAACGAGTTCTTGAAGCTCCGCCCTCTTAGGCCGAGCGCAGCAGCTCATTTGCACAGAAACGGCACGTTTTTGCTCACCCCCAAAAAGTGGCAATTTTAACATGCTATAAAACTTCACATACACACTCTGGGGACAACAGACACTTATTTTACTTCTTGTAAAAGGGGGCATAATAGGTCCCCTTTAATGGTAAAGACACGTCAGGTTGTGTCACTGCACTACACCACACAACATTGTATGTTTCCATAGAGACATACCAAGTTGAATGTCATTATATAAGCATTGTTGATATAATATGGACACAGGGTAAAAGCTATAATATTTGGGCATAATGTGTAGTTATAATAATATTTTGTAATAATTGTTAACGTAAACAATGCTTGTTTTGCCACTATCTTAATCTGTTAATTTTTTTGTGGATCTAGGTGCACAGGATGCAGCAGTTGCACATATACAGGAATTGGAAGCTGAGGTCATGCAGCTGAGAATAGGCCACTCTCTGTCCTAGTTTCAGAGATTCTGTGCTTCAGATGAAGACATACATTTTTACACCAGGTTTCCTTCTGAAGAGGTCTTCTGGAAGGCAATTTGCGTCCATGCTAGTCTACTGGTCTAAGGACCAGAAGAAAGGACAGGCAACTGCAATGCTGTCGTGTTGCTGCAGGACTGAAGGAGAAAGTGTTGGCTGACATTTTCAAAGTAAGCATCTCCACTGTCCACCGCATCATCATAACTTGGGCTAGTTATCTTTACCTTGTCCTGGGATCATTGCCCATATGGATAAGCAGAGAACAAGTGAATTCCACCAAGCCAGAGAAATTTAGGCAGTTTTGTCCAGAGGTGAGGGTCATCATTGGCTGAAGAGATAAGGTACTAGAATCCATCTTCACTCACGCTCCAGTCTGAGGTGTTCTCTTCATATAAAAATGCCATACCTTCAATGGGGTTGATCGGTATTGCAGTTACCTTTTTCCAGCTTGTACACAGGCTCAAGAGTTGACGAAACAGTCAGGGATTCTTGACTTGCTGGAGCCAGATGATGCTTGCATGGCTGACAAAGGATTCACCATTGAGAATATGCTGGCAGAACGTGGAGCCAAACTCATTATACCACCTTTTAAAACAGAAACTCAATTCAGCAAAGAAAATGCAGAAAGAACAGAAGCCATAACTCATCTTCGAATTCTTGTTGAGAGAGCCATCAGAAGAGTGAAGGAGTTTGACATCTGGGACAACTTTAACCCTGTCTGGAACAGTTAACCAGCTGTGGAAGAACTGCTGCTTGATGAGCAATTTTCAGTGGCCGCATGATGTTAAAGGTCACAAAGGGGTATGTCCATAGTCTTTTTATTTTAAAGGGATAGTTCACCCAAAAATGAAAATGTCATTCATAATCATTTACTCACTTTACATCTTGTAAAAGTGGCATTATACGACCCCTTTAAAAGTTCCCCTTACACTATAAGCTTTAGTTTCAATATGGTACTACATCAGCATTTTGAAAAGTGCAAGTAGGGGTCATGTCATTCTGAGAGCAGACATTCTGAACTTCTACTGTAGGGGGTTAGTTTTATCATAACAGCAGTTCAGAATCGCTTCTTTGTTTTGGGAGACAAAAAAACTCCATTTATCTGCAGTTTGATCTTTGAAACTTTGCAGATCTTTTACATTCACAAACAGCTCAATTACACATTACATGAAAGAGCATATCTAAAAAAAAGAATATAGGGGCACTTTAACTCTTTTCCCACCAGTGTTTTTTTTTTAAAGGTGCCCTAGAATCAAAAATTGAATTTACCTTGGCATAGTTGAATAACAAGAGTTCAGTGCATGGAAATGACATACATTGAGTTTCAAACTCCATTGCTTCCTCCTTCTTATGTAAATCTCATTTGTTTAAAAGACTTCAGAAGAACAGGGGAATCTCAACATAACACCGACTGTTACGTAACAGTCGGGATCATTAATATGTACACCCCCAATATTTGCATATGCCAGCTCATGTTCAAGGCATTAGACAAGCCAGTATTAACGTCTGGATCTGTGCACAGCTGAATCATCAGACTAGGTAAGCAAGCAAGGACAATAGCGAAAAATGGCAGATGGAGCAATAATAACTGACATGATTCATGGTATCATGATATTTTTAGTGATATTTGTAAATTGTCTTTCTAAATGTTTCGTTAGCATGTTGCTAATGTACTGTTAAATGTGGTTAAAGTTACCATCGGTTCTTACTGTATTCACGGAGACAAGAGCCGTCGCTATTTTCATTTTTAAACACTTGCAGTCTGTATAATGCATAAACACAACTTCATTCTTTATAAATCTCTCCAACAGTGTGTAATGTTAGCTTTAGCCACGGAGCACTATCAAACTCATTCAGAATCAAATGTAAACAGCATGCATGACGAACATCTTGTAAAGATCCATTTGAGGGTTATATTAGCTGTGTGAACTTTGTTTATGCACTGTTTTATAGTCAAGGGGTGGGGTGGGGGGCAGCCTGAATCAGTGCGTCGTTAATGATGCCCCAAAATAGGCAGTTAAAAAAATTAATTTAAAAAATCAATGGGGTATTTTGAGCTGAAACTTCGCAGACACATTCCGGGGACACCTTAGACTTATATTACATCTTGTGAAAAAAAGTTCTAGCGCACCTTTTAAAAGTTGCCAGCCACCACCAGCATTTTTGATCATTTTCACAAAACTTTCATGGCCCATAGAATATTTTGTTTTATGGATATCATGCAATATATCAAACAAAAGAACAGTCTCTACTTTAAAACAAACAAACAACAACAACAACAACAAAATTATTCTAGGTTAATTCTAGTTTCATTAATAAAAAAAAACATTTTGAACAAAAAGCTGCGAAAAACATGTTTTTGTCAAATACTACAATATGTTTTGTTCCAAAGATTACTCTTTCAGAAGATTGTGTAACTACATCTCCTACCATATATAACAGTGAAAACATGGATTGCCAGGAAAATTCCATCAATGGCAGGGAAGCGTTGTGTCATAAACGATGGAAAATTATGTCAATGGTGGGGAAAGGGTGGTACAATTTTTTGTAACATTGAAAAATCATGCAGTAACAGGGTTGCACTCAAATGTAGTGCTGGTAAAATGTTGTATGATATTGTATATATTAAATATTATGATGTTGTATGATATTCATTGTTGGATACAGTCGAGGTAAAAACTGCTCTGTACTGTGTTTGTGGAAGTCACCCTTGATGTAAACTTTTTTTTCTTCCAAGAATTCTTGTTGAATATCTTGTGGATATAAAGTCATGAGAGATACATAATACTGTCATGAGTTTAATACATTTTAAATATATACATAGCATTGTGGCATATCATCCCGCATTCACACATACAGTGGGTACGGAAAGTATTCAGACCCCCTTACATTTCTCACTCTTTGTTTAATTGCAGCCATTTGCTAAAATCATTCAAGTTCATTTTTTTCCTCATTAATGTACACACAGCACCCCATATTGACAGAAAAACACAGAATTGTTGACATTTTTGCAGATTTATTGAAAAAGAAAAACTGAAATATCACATGGTCCTAAGTATTCAGACCCTTTGCTCAGTATTTAATAGAAGCACCCTTTTGATCTAATACAGCCATGAGTCTTTTTGGGAAAGATGCAACAAGTTTTTCACACCTGGATTTGGGGATCCTCTGCCATTCCTCCTTGCAGATCCTCTCCAGTTCTGTCAGGTTGGATGGTAAATGTTGGTGGACAGCCATTTTTAGGTCTCTCCAGAGATGCTCAATTGGGTTTAAGTCAGGGCTCTGGCTGGGCCATTCAAGAACAGTCACGGAGTTGTTGTGAAGCCACTCCTTCGTTATTTTAGCTGTGTGCTTAGGGTCATTGTCTTGTTGGAAGGTAGACCTTCAGCCCAGTCTGAGGTCCTGAGCACTCTGGCGAAGGTTTTCGTCCAGGATATCCCTGTACTTGGCCGCATTCATCTTTCCCTTGATTGCAACCAGTCGTCCTGTCCCTGCAGCTGAAAAACACCCCCACAGCATGATGCTGCCACCACCATGCTTCACTGTTGGGACTGTATTGGACAGGTGATGAGCAGTGCCTGGTTTTCTCCACACATACCGCTTAGAATTAAGGCCGAAAAGTTCTTTATTGGTCTCATCAGACCAGAGAATCTTATTTCTCACCATCTTGGCAAACTCCATGCGGGCTTTCATGTGTCTTGCACTGAGGAGAGGCTTCCGTCGGGCCACTCTGCCATAAAGCCCCGACTGGTGGAGGGCTGCAGTGATGGTTGACTTTCTACAACTTTCTCCCATCTCCCGACTGCATCTCTGGAGCTCAGCCACAGTGATCTTTGGGTTCTTCTTTACCTCTCTCACCAAGGCTCTTCTCCCCCGATAGCTCAGTTTGGCCGGACGGCCAGCTCTAAGAAGGGTTCTGGTCGTCCCAAACATCTTACATTTAAGGATTATGGAGGCCACTGTTCTCTTAGGAACCTTAAGTGCAGCAGAATTGTTTTTGTAACCTTGGCCAGATCTGTGCCTTGCCACAATTCTGTCTCTGAGCTCTTCAGGAAGTTCCTTTGACCTCATGATTCTCATTTGCTCTGACATGCACTGTGAGCTGTAAGGTCTTATATAGACAGTAGGGTTGCACGGTGTACCGGTACTACGGTAGTATCGCGATACTAAAGCTTCAAAATACTGGCGATGCCATTGTATTTTTTAAACGGTAGTATCGTCAGTACCGTAAGGAATGTTGTATGTGCGGCAGGTATGCTTCAGTTGAACATGCGTGCCTGCAAAAACATTACAGGAGACTGCCATTGACTGTTTGCTGTGCCCTATGTAGTAAATGCTCTGTAGAATTAGCGCCTCATTGTTTCCTGATGCTTCAGTTCATTTGGCAATGAGATAACGTTGCTCTTGCACGTTGTTCGCATTGCATTTTATCTGGAGAAAGGGTCTGAAATGCACTTAATTAACATCATAAAATCTTTATATAAGAATAAATTCTCACAGTTTTTCCGTTGCTCATTTGACCACTTCTGGAAAAGATTAAATAGTTTGTTTCTAGAAACACGATCGAACACGATTCAGACAAATGCAATTCCATTCATCAATAAGCTATAGCGGCTTTGCACTCGGTTCTTATCAATCATATCAATCGTGATTTTATAATTATAAGTGTATTATATGTTTTACATACTGCTCTCCAGTCAGGGTTGGAAATTTCAAGATAGGCTGGCAAAAATGCTCCTGATAGTTTGTGACACGAGCAAGAGCGCTGTTTTTGTTTCGTTTCTAAATGAATCTGTTTTTGAACAAATTGGGCGAGTCTCTGACTCACTAATCCATTCATGAAGACAGTCATTTGCTTCGTTCCTGAATGAATCAGCCGTTTTGAACGAATCGGTTGAATGATTCATTGACTTAATCATTAACACTTGCTGCCACCTACTGGCGACTTTAGTCTCCCATCTAAAAGTAGGCCAATTCTATAATTTTTTACCATCTAAAATTAGGTCTATTCTATCATTTTTTTTCCACCAACATTTTTATTTCTATATTCAGATTTTTATATTTGAAACATTAATATCATAACATTATTTATGCAATTGTAATTGAAGTGTAAATGCATAAATGCTACATCGTAATGTCAGTTCATACAGCTTCTGTGCAGTGCTAAGATGAATTTTGTTTACATTGATTCATTTGAATCGTAATAAAAGCCTGTTATTCATTCTCATTAATGAAATATTCAGAGAAAAATCTGTTCTGTTTTCATGTTTTTATGAAAGTTTGGTTCATTTTGTATACTGCATGGTATCGCGATACTACCTGGTATCGTGATACTTCAGCTGGTATAGTATCATAATATGGCGTTATTTTACTGTCAAATGTCGAGAGCACATTATTGTGACACGAGAGCATATCAATGTAATGCGCGAGCGCAAATCTGTTCCCTCGCGCGCGGATTTCCTTTGTTCTCGCGCAAATCTGTCCGCTCGCGCGCGGATTTCCTATGCTCTCGCGCAAAACTGGACGCGCGCTCTCAAATATACAGGGCTCTCTCATGAACTGCCTCTCCTCTAGCTCAGATATTGCGTGTGCACGCTCAAACTGTTTCCTGCATGCTCAAACGTGTCCTGCGCGCTGAAACTGCACATGTGCGCTCACGAATCTCTCCGTGCTCTTGCAGAAATTAATTTGCTTTTGGATTAAACGCTGTCAAAAGTTATCAACCAATCAGAAGAGACGACTGATCCATGTAAATGATACGTGGAATCTTATTGGCTGAGAGTGAACTGCGCCTGGAATTCTTTCTACAAAAATGGATATTTCATAATATTTATCAAATGTAACCTAGTCTAACTGCATCACATTACAGGTCAAACCCCAATTTATCTAAACAAACAAACAAAAAATGTTTCTTAAAGTTATTGTGGTCATACGTTTTGTGTTGAAATTTATATAAAAAATAGGTAACATTTTACAATAAGGTTTTTATTTGTTAACATTAGTTAAATGTATTATCTAACATAAACTAACAATGTGCAATACATTACTGTAATTATTAATCTTTGTTAAGGTTAAAAATACAGCTGTTTGTTGGTTGTTTACTTCACAGTGCATTTACTAATGTTAACAAATTCAATAAAAAGACCTTCAATAAAGCAGACTCTGTACTGTGAAGGGCTCAGAAACTAGACTGAAACATCTTGTAAGAATTTAGATTTAAATAAGAGTGAAGTTGACGTGAAACTATTTTTTCAAAAACATTTGAGATAAAAGGTAGATTAGAAATATGCTGTAATTTTCAAGTACAGAAGAATCAAGATTTGGTTTCTGAAGAGCAGGAACCACCAGACCATGTACTAATGTACCATTTACTAATGTTAACAAATACAACTTTTGATTTTAATAATGTATTAGTAAATGTTGAAATTAACATTAACAAATATTAATAAATGCTGTAGAAGTGCAGTTCATTATTAGTTAATGTTAACTAATGCAGTTAAATAATGTTAATGAAACCTTATTGTAAAGTATTACCAACAAATATCTTCTGATTTAAGACCGAACAAGATCAGGTCAGATCATCATTCCCTTAATACTTAAAATGTGGAGATCACATATACCACCATAGTCAATTTCTTTTGAGGTCGGGTATAAAACATGACATACAAAAATACTTAAGCTCTTATGTATGCATGATTAATCAAAATAACACGATCTTATTCCTAAATGACAACGATTCGGTTATGTCTATTAAACCTTTGAAATTACGAACATACTGGAATATTTAAACCTGGTTTTGCATTGCCGCTGAAAACAGTGGTCATAAACTATATGTTTTAAACAGCTTCACAAAGCGTTTTCAACAACACACTATTGCTACTTCTGTGTTGCAAACATTAAATAATAATGCAAGTAGCCTATTGCAATAACAATTTATAGTCCGAATATACACTGATTTTAGCAATAAATTACCTTTGAAACTAATGTTATTACACTGTTCTGCCAGTAGGTGGTGACCAGTGACTGTTAAAATGTATTTGATGATCAGAATCATTAATTCAAGAAATTAATTTAAAAACACTGTACGAATCATATCTTCATTCATTTCAAACGATATTGTAATTTAAATTAATACATATTTTTAAATAGGCTTTATAACATTTTACACATTTCTAAATAGACTGATTTATAACATTATTAGTTGTTTAATCTTTTGTTTTTAATTAATGTTTAATTTAATGTTTTGGTCCATGATATTGGCTAATATGATGGTTTTGGATAAATCGTTCAGTGGGGTTTGACCTGTAATGTGATGCAGTTAGACAAACAAGCTTATTAATATAGAAAACATCCAAGCGCCCCATTCCAAGCCATTTCTAAGATATGTCCTGCATTTTGATTAATATTATTAAATATTATTAAATTGTAAAGAAATGAAATATCCATTTTTGTAGAAAGAATTCCAGGGGCAGTTCACTCTCATCCAATAAGATTCCACGTATCATTTTCATAGATCAGTCGTCTCTTCTGATTGGTTGATAACTTTTGACAGCGTTTAATCCAAAAGCAAATCAATTTCTGCAAGAGCACGGAGAGATTCGTGAGCGCACATGTGCAGTTTGAGCACGCAGGAAACAGTTTGAGTGTGCACACGCATCTGAGCGAGAGGAGAGGCAGTTCATAAGAGAGCACTGTATATTTAAGAGCGCGCGTCCAGTTTTGCGCGAGAGCAGAGGAAATCCGCGCGCGAGCGGACAGATTTGCGCAAGAGCAAAGGAAATCCGCGCGCGAGCGGACAGATTTGCGCTCGCGCATTACATTGATATGCTCTCGCGTCACAATAATGTGCTCTCGACATTTGACAGTAAAATAACGCTATATCATAAGACATTTTTATGGTATCGTGACAACCCTAATAGACAGGTGTGTGGCTTTCCTATTCAGGGTCTGAATACTTAGGACCATGTAATATTTCGGTTTTTCTTTTTTAATAAATCTGCAAAAATGTCAACAATTCTGTGTTTTTCTGTCAACATGGGGTGCTGTGTGTACATTAATGAGGAAAAAAATGAACTTAAATGATTTTAGCAAATGGCTGCAATATAACAAAGAGTGAAAAATTTAAGGGGGCCTGAATATTTTCAGTACCCACTGTATGTTATAACTAATCCTGACCGATTAAAATGATTAAACTAAGACATAATTAATTTCCAGGACCGCACTGTACACAACTATCAGTCTTTGCATTAATGTTGCAACAGCAACAATACTACTATGGGTTTGTAAAACTGTGCATATTACAGACTTTAAAGGATTAGTCCACTTTTAAATAAACTTTTGCTGATAACTTACTCACCCCCATATCATCCAAGATGTTCATGTCTTTCTTTCTTCAGTCGAAAAGAAATGAAGGTTTTTGATGAAAACATTCCAGGATTTTTCTCTATATAATAGACTTCAGTGGGCACCAAATGGTTCAAGGTCCAAATGGCAGTTTCAGTGCAGCTTCAAATGGCTTTAAACGATACCAGACGAGGAATAAGGGTCTTATCTAAACGACGATCGGTCATTTAAAAAAACAAAGTTTGTTTTATAAGCACAAATGCTCGCCTTGCTTGTTCTGCGATGCGCGTTCGTGACGTCACGTAATACGCAATTACATTGAAAAGGTCACGCTTGATGTTGGCAGAAATACAGAGTCAGTGTTTACAAGTTTAAAGTGCAAATACTAAGTCAAACGCCGTTTACAAAAAAGGGTAAAACAACTAATGGTTCTTCCATCCTGTTGTCAGTGCCATCAGACTGTCATACCCTTCTCCATCAGAACAAAAACACCTCTAAAGGGGGTCGCACACCGTACGCGAAGCTCGGCACAGCGCCACGTCTCTGACAACTCACAGGTACCGCACACCAGCCACGCACATTATATACGCACAAGCTCAATTTTGAATCGACTCCTAATAGAAGAGCTGCACAATGGGAGTGTTTTATGTCAACAGGGAAATGTTACATATGCCTATGCTTTAATGTTTCGCACTGAGGTTAGTGTACATGGAAAAATGGCACAACAAAGCAAAAGGAAAGAAAAGGCTACATTTATTATACATTTTTAGACTTTATTCATGCTGTTAAACAAAAAATGTAAAACTAATGTATCTTGCAGCACAGGGTGAAGTCAGTATGTACATTAACGACGATTTGAGAGAAATAATATACATTTAATGTAAAACAATGTACATGGTGCTCTGTGGCGCGGCAGGATTTTGAACAATTTCCTGAGTCGTAGCTGGGTACCGTGGACAGGTGCCGAATGTCACTGCTGGTGTGCGTACACTCATAGAAAACAATGCGTTCGAATTTTAAAGACGTGGTGCGGCGCTGAGCTTCGCGTCCGGTGTGTGACCCCCTTAAAACACTGTTGCTCAGTAACGGTGGAAATCCATTCTGTCCGGTAATGCATCGAGATGGAAACAGGGAATCACCGACTGATTGAAATGGCGGGATTGAAATGGTCAAGTCGTGGTGAGATTCTTCCTCTGTTGGCAATGGTTGGCATTTGCCACCACGTCTCGTTAGATCTTCGTCGCCCAATGCTTGAGAGGTGTGTGTCGCTGCAGGAGTCTCTTCCATCTGCCTAATTTCTTCCTCTGTGTACTTTTAACTTGTAAACACTGACTCAGTACTTCTGCCTACATCAAGCGTGACCTTTTCAACTTAATTGTGTATTACGTGACGTCAAGAACGCGCATCGCAGAACAAGCAAGGCAAGCATTTGTGCTTATAAAACTTAAACTTTTTCATTTTTTTTTTTTAAATGACCGATCGTTTGGCTAGATAAAACCCTTGTTCATCTTCTGGTATCGTTTAAAGCCATTTGAAGCTGCACTGAAACTGTCATTTGGAACTTCAACCGTTTGGTGCCCATTGAAGTCCATTATATGGAGAAAAATCCTGGAATGTTTTCATCAAAAACCTTCATTTCTTTTCGACTGAAGAAAGAAAGACATGAACATCTTGGATGACATGGGGGTGAGTAAATTATCAGCAAAAGTTTATTTAAAAGTGAACTAATCCTTTAAGCTGATGACAACAGGAAAATAAGAGTGAATGAGATGAAATATCATTGAGAGATGACAGAAGTGTTTATATATATCCAGAAACATCCAGGGTGCGAGCAGTCCTGCTTCTCATTATGAATCAGAGGATCAGGTCTGCATGATAAGGTTATTTATTTATTTTTCATGATTATTACACATCATGAAAAACACTGCTGCATCACAATTTGTATACTATCAACCCTATCCACCCTAAATAGTATTGAATATTAATATATCACATACTATTTAGGATGGATAGAATGCACATTGAGACACAGGCACTGTCTTTACAGCACATGGAGTGTGATAATGACACTGAGAATATAACCAATTAAAGTGCCATCACTTCGAATTAGTTCATGAATTTAGTTCTTAATGAGAGCTCTGTAGTCTCACCAATAAATCACCAAGACCGTTCAAACATTTTCAATATATTTAATTCGTAAAAGACTTTGATTCCCAAACTTATTCCCAAATCATGTGGCGTTGTGCCATTCTGGAAAACAGCCTAAACAGCCTTAAAATTAGTTATGAAATATGAAAGAGCTAAAGATATTAGAAATAAATGTTTATTTGGTAACACTTTATTTTAGGGTCTTTAAACTATTTGCTTATTATCATGCATATTACTAGAATATTAGCTGTTTATTAGTACTTATTAAGCACATATTAATGCCTTATTCTGCATGACCTTATTCTACATCCCTTAATCTACCGAATACCTACACTTAACAACTACCTTACTATTAATAAGCAGTAAATTAGGAGTTTATTGAGGTTTATTGAGATTGTTATTTGAGCATCATGCTGCTTTTGCTGAAGTGCTCTGTGGGTGGCGACCCCAAGCAATGGTAATGATTTCAGCATGAGGGCATGAGGCGCAGGTCAAATCTGTGTTTGCATCTCTGCTGTGGGATTACCTGCAGGCTGACATTGTGATCTGAGTAAAGAGCCTTGTGATAAAGCTTTATTGAATTACAAATAAAGCATGGCATCAGTAAACTATCACAATAAAGCCCTGAGCATTTAGACACTATTATGTTGACAACACCATCTGATACTATTACTAAAACATGGAAGTAGCTAGCATGACACTTTCTGTGAGGGTGCACACTTGCATATAATTTAGTATAGGAAAACCACAGCTATTTGTCTTTTTTTTCCTCCAGTGAATGTCTTAGGGTGGAGTTGTTTTTGATAGTTACTATGAATATATACCATACAAAAAAAGCTATTGAACATTTAAGACACTGATCTTTTGCGATCATATGCGGCATGTATCAGCACACTATATGGGGTAAGTTTTCACAAAATGAGTCTGCTGTCTATTGCCTTTTCTACTCAAAACTATATAGTCCTTGTGACAAATTCCCTGTGTGACAACTAGGCCCAGTATGACCTATAATTCTCTGTTAGACAGGTTACACATTTTATCTGCCCTTGTGAAAAAGAACTACACTTTAGCATACTTGGAAATAATATAGGCCTACTTTAAAAGAATATACTTAAGTAAGAAATTAATGTAATGTTTCTGGACACTTAATTGCAAGAAAATAAAAATGTAGTATAATTTAAATGCATTACCTGAATTTAGAGTGCTTTTCTGACCCACATAAGAAGGCCTTAATACATCTTTAAAATGTAATTTTATAATTACTTCTGTTGTCTTTGAAATATAGTTAAAATTGTACTGACAAGCATTTATGATAAACTAAAATATACTTCAATGTCATTTCTATTAAAAACTTTTTATGCCATGTATTTAAATATATTTTGTAATTACACATTTAGTACATTTAAAATATATTAATTTTAAATGTAATATCAAATAACACACTATAGTTAGGAATGGAGTTGATCTAAGGACAGATGCATGTAATACACTGTCAAAAGTAATACGTTATATCTATTTGTCAGCCTCTGTGATAAAGAAATACAGAAGATCCAAATGCGAGTAAACACTGGTTTATTAACTCAAGTTCCACAGAACAATAAGCAAAGAATGTTAGGCAGGCAGGTAACCGAAGGTGGTGGGCTGGGTGACGCAGGGCTGCAATGGGTACCAGAGTCTGAAGAATAATCCAGCCCAGAAAACAGGGCAAAGCACGAACAGTCCAGAGAATCCAAAATCCAGGAAGACACACGGGAAAAGGAGCAACCACACCCCAGGACAGCCTGCAACGATCTGACAAACAGGACACGTTGGCACACACATTAAATAGAGCGCTGAAACAAGGCACAGCTGACGAAGATCACAATCAGTCGTCAACAAGGTAACGCCCACACTGATACTCACGCACACTCTCTTACACACCATGCAAGGGCGAGTCAGTGAACCCATGAACCGTGACAGTACCCTATCTCCTAAGAGCGCCTCCTGGCGTTCCCAGGAGAACCTACCTGTTGATTGTAATCATCAATCAGAGAGTGATCCAGGATGTCCCTAGGAGGAACCCAACTTCTCTCCTCCGGACCGTAACCTTCCCAGTCCACCAAGTACTGAAATCTGCATCCCCTCGTGTCCAAAATGTGACGAAACGAATAAGCAGGTTCCCCATCTATGAGACGCGGTGGGGGAAGGAACCGGAACCGGCGGATTAATGTGGGAATGAAAAATAGGTTTGATTTTGGAAACGTGGAAAACGGGATGGATTCTCCTGTACACCGGAGGAAATTTGAGGCGGACTGCCACAGGACTAAGGATTTTAGTGACAGGAAACGGACCAATGAATTTGCGTGCAAGCTTATTACAAACGGAGCGAAGAGGAATGTTCTTAGAAGAAAGCCACACTTTTTGACTGACAACATATACGGGTGGCTTCAGCCGGTGGCGATCAGCCTGAGCCTTGGTGCGCGCTTTTCCACTCATCCCCCTCCCTTATGTGGACCAAATGATAAGCGTTGCGCAGATCTAATTTCGTGAAAAAAGATGATCCCTGCAACCGTTCAAAGGCAGAAGACATCAACGGTAAAGGATAAGTATTCTTTACCGTGATGTTGTTCAGTCCTCTGTAATCAATGCACGGCCACAGCGAACCATCCTTCTTACTCACGAAAAAAAACCTGCACCAGCGGGAGACGAGGAAGAACGGATGAGCCCAGCTGCCAAAGAATCAGCAAATATATTTCTCCATGACCTCCCTTTCTGAATTAGAAAGTGAATATAACTTGCCTTTAGGCGGAGAAGTACCTGGCAATAACTCTATTGCACAGTCATAGGGACGATGTGGAGGAAGAGAAGCAGCCCCGGACTTACTGAACACTTCCTTCAGGTTAAGGTAGTTCTCTGGCATGTTTGACAGGTTCACCGACTCCTCCTGTAACACAGAACGAGACACAGACGAACAAGCAGACACCAAACAAGAAGCGTGACAGTTGGTTACTCCATTCAGCCACTGAACCCTGGCCCCAATCGATCCTGGGTCTGTGCTTGACCAGCCACGGATGACCCAGTACAACGGGCACAAGTGGAGACCTGAAAATAAAAAAACAGTCTGTTCTGTGTGGTTACCGAACGTGACGAATGTCAGGGATCCCGTTGTGTGAGTGATGGCCGGTAACCTCTGACCGTTGAGTGCGTGCACAGAGATGGTCTGACTGAGTGGAAACATCGGAATTTGAAGGTGCCTGGCCAAAGAATAGTCCAGAAGATTCCCCTCCACTCCTGAATCGACCAGTGCCTGGCAGCTGTGAAACCCCGTTACCCATTGCAGTCTCACCGGAAGGAGAGTCGCTGATGAGGATTTCTCCATGGTTATCCCACCTGACAGTAACCTCCTTACTACTGCCAGGCTTGATCTTTTACAGGACATTCTCTCAGGAAATGTCCAGATTTACCACAGTACACGCACAACCCTCTCTCTCTCCGATGTTCTCTCTCCTCCCAGGAGAGCCAAGCCCTACCCACCTGCATGGGCTCGTGTTCGATCAGATGGCTGACCATGTTACATCCGCTGGCACCAGCACCCTCCAGACACTCGACCCTTGACACTGGTCATATACGATCAACACGTTCTTGTAAACTGGCATCCACTCGTAACGCCAGCTCTATCAGTCCGTCGAGTCTTACTGGTAGTTCCAAGGTGTAGATCTCCTGTTGCACACGGTCAGCCAGCCCATGCAGTAACATATCCCACTGTGCCTCCTCGTTCCACTTACACTCTGCCGCCAAAGTCCGGAATTCAATAGTGTAATCCGAAACGGGTCTATTAGCTTGACGAAGATCAGCGAGTTTATGTGCCGCCACAGTGCGATCAAAAACTCTCTTCATCTCTTGGGAGAGTGTAAGGAACGAGGAGCAGCAAAGATGGTTGTTTTCCCACACTGCCATTCCCCACAACGGTTTTTGCCCTGACAGCAGCGTCATGACCAACGCCACCTTAGATTCCTCCAAAGAAAACGTTATAGGTTGGAGAGAGAAAAAGATAGAACACTTCGTCAAAAATGCTCTACACACATTCGGTTCTCCAGCATACCTCTCAGGTGTTGGAATATGTGGCTCATGTTGGTTACCGATGTTGACTGGTGGGTGAGGAACGGACGGTGTGGCTGGCGCAGTGGGCGATGACAGATGTTGAACTTGGGTAGTCAGCTCGGTCACCTGCGCCACCAAAGCCTGTACGGCCCGAGCCGTCGCCAGTACCTGTTCATCTTGCTGGTCCATGCGCTGGGCATTCTTACTTAGATACTCCTGTAAGTCGGACGATCTCGCTGGATCCATGATGGTCAGATCGTTCTGTCAGCCTCTGTGATAAAGAAATACAGAAGATCCAAATGCGAGTAAACACTGGTTTATTAACTCAAGTTCCACAGAACAATAGGCAAAGAACGTTAGGCAGGCAGGTAACCGAAGGTGGTGGGCTGGGCTGCAGGGCTGCAATGGGTACCAGAGTCTGAAGAATAATCCAGCCCAGAAAACAGGGCAAAGCACGAACAGTCCAGAGAATCCAAAATTCAGGAAGACACACAGGAAAAGGAGTGAGCACACCCCAGGACAGCCTGCAATGATCTGACAAACAGGACACGTTGACACGCACATTAAATAGAGCGCTGAAACAAGGCACAGCTGACGAAGATCACAATCAGTCTTCAACAAGGTAACGCCCACACTGATACTCACGCACACACTCTTACACACCACGCGAGGGCGAGTCAGTGAACCCATGAACCGTGACACTATTCCATAAAATTTTGGCAACAGATTGCAAGCAATATTATTAATTAAATTCAACAAATAGAATTGAGTTAGAATTAATCAAATTAATTCCTTAAATGTCAACCATTAAAAAAACGAGTACAATTTAAGTAAAATTTAAACAAAAATATCTGAAAAACAGACAGACGTCAAAGATGATTTTTTTATTTTTTATTGCCAACACTGAAGACACCTGTTGATAAAAAGCAGAATCACTGAAGGAAAGAGAAACACAAGAATTAACAGAGGTTTAGATGTTGATTTAGATTTTATTGAAAATATTTGGTCATCATTATGGTGATCGGTGTGTCATTTAGTTGGGCAGGTTGACTCTTTGCTTTTTATGTCAGTTTGTGGTTTTTGTAATGGTGTTTGCTAATTTTACACATTTTAAATGGTTGAATTTTAAGGAATTTATTTGATTAATTGTAACTTAATTCTTATGTGTTGAATTTAATACATAATATTGTTTGTAATTGAGTAGATAGAGCGTGTTAATTTTTACAGTGTAATACATAATTTACTGTTATTACTACAGTAAGTACATATAACAAGGGCACTATAAAATAAAGTGTTACCAAATATACTTTGAAGATTTAAAGTACACTAAAGTGCACATTCAGTAGGCCTACAATTAAGCACACTTCTTTTTCACAAAGGCGGTGTCTGTACTTGCAGTTGAATGTAGGGCACAAACCCACACAAAGGTTTATCAGTGTTGTTGTTGTCGTCAGTGACGTGTGTCAATGACTGCTGACGTTGAGGCCGAGATTTTCCATCAACAAGACATGTAGCCTCCAACAATCTCACAGGAGAATAATTCATGTTTACATTCCTCTCAGATGAGGGGACCAGTCTTCAAAATATAGTACACATTGTCACATTTTGGTGTGGCATGTAAAATTACAGGTCCTTTGTGCAAGTCTCTTCACATCCCTGAAGCCCCACTAATCCAGAGACAGAAATGTGGTAAACATGGTTTAATGAGTGTTTCTACAGGACTGTTGATATGAATTTAAATTAAATGTTGAAAGAGCACAGGAATTCCCAGCTGTTGAATTGTTGATGAATAATACTGATCGACAATGTCTTTTAAAGTTCAGGAAGTAGTCATTAAGATATTTAAAGGTGCCACAAGAGTTCAGTACATGGAAATGACATACAGTGAATCTCAAACATCATTGTTTCCTCCTTCTTATGTAAATCTCATTTGTTTAAAAGACCTCCAAAGAACAGGCGAATGTCAACATAACACCGACTGTTACGTAACAGTCGGGATCATTAATATGTACGCCCCCAATATTTGCATATGCCAGCTCATGTTCAAGGCATTACACAAGAGCAGCCAGTATTAACGTCTGGATCTGTGCACAGCTGAATCATCAGACTAGGTAAGCAAGCAAGAACAACAGTGAAAAATGGCAGATGGAGCAATAATAACTGACATGATCCATGATAACATGATATTTTTAGTGATATTTGTAAATTGTCTTTCTAAATGTTTCGTTAGCATGTTGCTAATGTACTGTTAAATGTGGTTAAAGTTACCATCGTTTCTTACTGTATTCACAGAGACAAGACTGTCACTATTTTCATTTTTAAACACTTGCAGTCTGTATAATTCATAAACACAACTTCATTCTTTATAAATCTCTCCAACAGTGTGTAATGTTAGCTTTAGCCACGGAGCGCTATCAAACTCATTCAGAATCAAATATAAACATCCAAATAAATACTATACTCACATGATCCGATGCATGCATGCATCATGCATGACGAACACTTTGTAAAGATCCATTTTGAGGGTTATATTAGCTGTGTAAACTTTGTTTATGCACTGTTTAAGGCAAGCACGAGCATTTAAAGGGGCCGCGCGCTGAATCGGCACATTTCTAATTATGCCCCAAAATAGGCAGTTAAAAAAATTTATAAAAAAAAAATCTATGGGGTATTTTGAGCTGAAACTTCACAGACACATTCAGGGGACACCTTAGACTTATATTACATCTTGTAAAAAAAACGTTCGATGGCACCTTTAAACGGTTTTCTGTTCACCAAGACTGCGTTTATTTGAGCAAAAGTACAGTAAAAACAGTAATATTGTGAAATATTATTACAATTTAAAACAGCTGTTTTCTATGTGAATATACATATGTTAAAATGTAATTTATTCCTGTGATCACATGATCAGTATCACATGATCCCTCAGAAATCATTCTGATATGCTTATTTGATGTTCAATTATAAAAACTAGAAAGCAGTTATTTTAAATTGTAAAATTTCAAAATATGTATTAAATATTGTATTTTTGATTAAATAAATGCAGTCTTGGAGAGCAGAAGAAACCTAAAAACTGACCGATACAGTAGTTATATACTTACATTTCTGTCGGAAAGCTGTCATTGAAAACTTGGCTGTAGAAAACTATATTTTTTCCATCACCATGTCCCTTTAGGGGCTCTGTAAAATATAGTCATGGTACATGGACTACTTTTAAGGTGCCTTTCATCTGCATCAACATTGTGCTCAACATCTTTGTGTTCCACAGATGAAAGAAAGTCACGCAGGCTGGAACATCATGAGGGGGAGTAAATAAGCACAGATTCAGATTTTTTGGATGACTTACAGTGAATAATTTCATTGTTTACTGCTTTGAGCCATGCTCGTCATGAAGGCCTTCGGCAGCAAGAAACGTGCATCTGTTGTTGACGTCTCCTTATTGCACTAGTGAGTCACTTACTTTGACTGCACTAAATAAACCCCCTGAAACATGATTCATGTCTTTAAAAGTATTTTAATAATGTTTGTGCTGCGTTTTGTGACTGTTTTGTGCCATTTGTTCTGCACACTTATTATTGACTAAATGATCTCTCTACCTCTCATGTTTGATGTTTTGCCGTAAAGACTCCAGGAATGCTGTTGGATCACAGTTATTTCAGGAGATTCTACTGGACATGAGAGTTTGTGTCCCATTTGTGTCCATGGAGGGGAATGTGATCTGCAGGTCAGCATCGTAAAGCGTTATCTTCTCAAATCCCCCTCAGCCGGCGCAGACCGAACACAGCTGCCTTATGGTTCTTGTTAAGTTGTTTTACAGAGTCAGAACATTTTCTGAAATTATTTTGAATAATAAACCTACAATTCTGTTTTGTGATAATGTGTCTGACTGTACATTGTGCACATGGCTACTTACCAATTAAATAAATAGATGGACTTGAAATAGTTTATCCCAATATTTCACCCAAAAACTGAACGTTGGTGGGGTCCGAAACAATTTCACTGGACAGACACACACAGACCACTGAGACATGTCTAAGATGATTTGTGTTCAACATAGGGTTGTGCGATATCGACAAATTATATCTTGATATTTTCTGGCATTTTCTCAATAATGATAACTAGTAAATAATTGAGTTGGTACTTTGGTAGATTTTGGGCTGCCGTGAACAGCTGATTTCTAATATTTTATATTCTTCATATGTTGTGTAGTGGTTTGTTCGCAGTAGTGACAGAAATTATCTTTTTTACATTTTTTTTAAACATTTTATTCATTTTTACCTTTATAAAGCCATTTTTATAACCTTATAAAATATATGCATAATCTTTTGTGTCAAATTCTTACATTTAATTGATAAATTAAATTATAATAATAAGACACAATAGAGCTGTTACCAATCAAATGAAATCAGTATCAACCTAATGTATCTTTGCAATGCAGAGGAAATGCAGAAGCTGCATCTGAAGGTGCATTTAGATGCATTTACAGACTGTTTAATGCAGCTCAGAGGGACATAAATAATATTTTGATGTTTTAAACATAAAACGTTGAATACTGATATTTTGAAATTATTAAAAAAAAAAAAAAAATCAGTACAGATACACATGAAAAAAAATGAAGACAAAAAATACACAAACACAGATAAGTTGCCAGGGTAAAAAAACAACAACAATGCAATCAATTTAAACCTTAAGAGGACAAAAAGGATGAATATAGAGATACAGTTTTCATAGCTTTGGGATTAACAGAGCATTGGATAGTTTCTAGCTCATCTTTGAATAGAGAAAAGAGGTTTAGAGCCAGTAAATTTTTGTTTATGTATGTGGAATTTAGCTAGCAGGAAATTAATTATGTAATTTTTCCCTATTACCTTTTGAGTAGTCAAACAATCCAAAGAAAACATCTTTAAAACAGAAAGAAAAGCCACTTATAAAACATGATTGGATAAACATGAACACATGTGACCAAAATTTCTCTGTGTGGGTACATTGCCAAAACAAGTGAGTGACATGTTCCTCAGCAGAGTGACAAAAAGAACAATTCACTTCAATATCTCACTTATATTTCTTAAGAAAGGCTTTGGTCGGGTAACATTTGTGACTTAATTTAAATGTCATTTTCTGTACTTTATTGGTAAGCAGATAGCCTACTTATGAGACTAGGACCACACTTTCTCCCATGGTAAATTCTCTACAATATTATTCCAGTATGGAATTACATAAGGAATTGTCATTACCTCTCTCTGGAAGAGAACTCTGATTTTATCATTATTTTATGTTGCTCTACAGATAAGCACACAATTCCGATCACTGTGTCATTTAGGTTCAGAGAGTAAGTACATGGCCATGGAAATGTAGTCCCTTGTAACAGTAAAGACACTCCAGAAGGAATAGCATTGAAAACAATAGCATATTCATTAGCAGTTATAGGAGCATTTGACGTTCTAATAAGTGAGTCATTGAATCATTCGCTCAAATGATTCGTTCATTCACCGCCGTGTGTTGCTCAGGGATGCAAAACAGTCCTGTGGCTTTGTTTGGAACTATTTTCGTTGGTGAAATAGAGCAAAAACAGGCAATATTGTGTCTAAAATGTAAGTCACTTAATATTAACTTTATTTATTGAACGATATAAAAACAATATCACATTTGTAATCATGCTGGTATTTGACAAAACGACACTCTTCATGTGATATCAGGTATATTAAATGATATAAATATAAAATACATACAGAGGTATTTTGCCCCCTTATCTTGATTATTGGGTGAATTCTAAATGCATTTAATTAGACTGTATCATGCAGTGAAAGCATCTAAATGCGCAAATGCTAGTCTAACCTACTAGACTACATCATGTGTGCACTCTCCAGGAGTGTTTTTGTACAGTGAGGGACACATTTCTAAGGCCTCTAGATGATAATCATGATCAACTTTTCTGATAAACCTGTTGCACACAATCTACAGTCCTTCCTCATCTGATTGATAGTTTTTTTTAGCAAGTAAAGGGTATTTTAGTATAACTGTACAAACGTTGTGGTTCATATGTCTTTTTGCTGTGAAACTGATTTTTGTAAAGTAAACATAAGAATCACTTTGATATTGTTAGTAATATTTCAAGATGAACATTTACTGGTCCGAAGCAGCTTTATATGATTATCCAGACATCATTTCTTAGAAAAATCATGTTCAAATGTGAGAATCAAATATGATCATCAGGGTTTTGAGGAAGGATTATTTGTTCATCTCACAATCATCATTGTATTGCATTGCATTATATAAAACTACAGAGATTTGATCATAAAAATAAGCATTTAAAGGTGCCATCAAACGTTTTTTTACAAGATGTAATATAAGTCTAAGGTGTCCCCTGAATGTGTCTGTGAAGTTTCAGCTCAAAATACCCCATAGATTTTTTTTTAATTAATTTTTTTAACTGCCTATTTTGGGGCATAATTAGAAATGCGCCGATTCAGGCTGCGGCCCCTTTAAATTCTCGTGCTCCCCGCCCCCTCCCGAGCTCTCGACTCATTGCATAAACAAAGTTCACACAGCTAATAAAAACCTCAAAATGGATCTTTACAAAGTGTTCGTCATTCATGTTGCATGCATACATCGGATCATGCGAGTATAGTATTTATTTGGATGTTTACATTTGATTCTGAATGAGTTTGATAGTGCTCCGTGGCTAAAGCTAACATTACACACTGTTGGAGAGATTTATAAAGAGTGAAGTTGTGTTTATGAATTATACAGACTGCAAGTGTTTAAAAATGAAGTAACGACGGCTCTCTTGACTCCGTGAATACAGTAATAAACGATGGTAACTTTAACCACATTTAACAGTACATTAGCAACATGCTAACGAAACATTTAGAAAGACAATTTACAAATATCACTAAAAATATCATGATATCATGGATCATGTCAGTTATTATCGCTCCATCTGCCATTTTTCGTTATTGTTCTTGCTTGCTTACCTAGTCTGATGATTCAGCTGTGCACAGATCCAGACGTTAATACTGGCTGCCCTTGTCTAATGCCTTGAACATGAGCTGACATATGCAAATATTGGGGGCGTACATATTAATGATCCCGACTGTGGATTCGCCTGTTCTTCAGAGGTCTTTTAAACAAATGAGATTTACATAAGAAGGAGGAAACAATGGAGTTTGAGACTCACTGTATGTCATTTCCATGTACTGAACTCTTGTTATTCAACTATGCCAAGATAAATTCAATTTTTAATTCTAGGGCACCTTTAAATATCATATTACTAAGATATATTATTGCCAGATAATTATTTGAGATTTATTTGATTTTATTTAAGTAGTCACTATACTGTTTTAAAGATCTCATCGATTTACATTATAATCATTGGACTTTCATCCATAAATATCAGCATCTAAAACACATTTTTTTTTTTTTTTTAGATTTTTGTCTTAAGAAAACTAAAAACGATTTTTCTGATTATTATTTCATATATCAGGGTTTACAGGGCTAGTAGTACTAAAAAGTGACTTTCTTCTGTTTTAAGTTGTTTCTCATCCAGCTCTCAGTCTCTTACTGATATATTATATAATAAAGTGTGAAATACAAAAAACACCTGGATGTTTTCGCCAGCAAAGCAAAGGCATTTGTTTCTTCTCTCTGAAAACATTCCTGGTGTTCCATCTTCCTCTGACTAAGCTCATTTTATCGTCCCTGCGGTTCAGTTCCGTCCATGATGTTTGGCAGCGATCCGAGCTGATTCACAGTCAAACAGAGCAGGACAAAAACAAGTCCATTCATCAAAACCACAATAATACACGGTATTCAAGCACTCGATGTGTCCAGCATGAGCAGGACGGAGCTACTTCGAACTTGTGAAACCATGAGTTCATCAACGTTCTGAGAAAATGAAGCTATAAGAGACTAAAGAATAACAGATTTTTTCTGTGCTGTGTTGGTTTTGCTGGCACCGAGGGACTGAGTACCACAACGACAGGAAATGCCATGGAGAAATGCTCATGTCAGAGCTGTCTGGGAATGTTATTGACATCTGCCCAGTAGGAGCGCTGACCTCGAAACCTAACGATTTGACCTCTTGACCCTGAAAAACCAGGTGCAGAGACACTTCACACACACTTTGATCTCTCACATACATAAACATGTTCTTAGGGGCCATTACATGACACCGTTTAACTGAAACAGGAAACGTTTTATGCATTTCAGCCGTTTATTTACATGATAACTGCATTTTGGGGGCCAGAAAATGAAAACTTTTGAAAATGGGTTTTAGAGTGCAAGTTTTTGAACTGGCCTGGCATAAATAATACCGTGTTTTTCATTTCTGTGGATCCATTTAAGCTTATGCTTCTTTCTACTCCTTTTCGAACATGTATAAGTTAATATTATTTTGTTTTTTTGTATTTTTTTTTCTTTCCTAGTTTTTATTGTATAATTTTTACATATTCGAAATAAAATCAATCAATCAATCAATCAATCAATCTGTGTGAACGGGATCGTTTTGATGTGGTCTGTAAATGAAAAATGCAAAGGAAAACGTTTCCGTTTGTAGTACATCATTGTCATGTAAACGTGTTCTTGTGTGGTGAGGTGAGTTACTGGATCAAAGTTAATTTAGTCACTTTGTATTTTCATGTTTATTCCAGTGCCTCATAGACTTCTATTATACATCTATTAGATCACCCCAAAATTAAACTTCTGTCATTAATTACTCATCCTCATGTTGTTTCAAACCCTTAAGTCTTTCATTCATCATTGAAACACGAATAAAGATATTTTAATATACCCTTCAATTGAAAGTCCACTCAACCAAAACTTTTGTGCATTAAAAAGCACAAAAAGACATTGTGAAAGTAATCTGAATGAATCAAGTAGTTCAATTCAAGTCTTCTGAAGAGACACACTTGTTTTAATTTAGGCTGTAATCGAGTGGTGGAACTATGATGCATTTTTGTAGGTCAAAACCCAGAAGCGAGTTCGCATTTTAGCACCTCCGGATCCATCGTCCCACAGTAAATGGGTTCTTGAATGGGTTAAATGGCTGACACAAGGTCTGTGGTTAACACAAGCTCAAGATACATTCACATTTTATTCTACGACATAAAGTTCATCAGCATTGACCTACCCATGATTTTTTTAAGCTGTTACATGTCTTCAAAAGGCGGTCTTGGCCTTCGGCTGTCGAGCGTCGGTTTGGTGTGTCAGGGCAACTTTGGACCCAGACGCTGCCGGCGTGAGCCAACCCCGCAGTCTGCTTTCTTCGCCGCTAGTTCGTCGGCATCGGTTTGGTGTGTTCCTGCCTTAACAGAAACAATGAAAACAAGGAACACCTGGAAAAAATTACAACGAGCAAAAGAACTACAAAGACCATGGACACGTGAATGGCAAATTTCAAAATAAAAGACATGACACAGATCACAGGATCCCAACAGTTTCCTTTGTTGTGGTAAATAAGTATGTTTTCATTGGTTGTCATGGTGATTTATTGATGATCTCACACCTGTTTCATATTCAGTTCATTATATTATGTATATATTGGCCTTGGTTCTCTAGTGTTGTATGTGCCTTAGCTCACTGTTTTTCGTGTATTTCCTTGTTTGTCGATTACTTGTTTTGTTTATTAAATCTTATGCTGCAATGTGAGATTACAGATTACAGCACGTCATGATTTCTTACGATGATTCAGCATGTTCAATCGGTGTAAATAAGCTCAGACAGACTCCGACAGGGGTCACACACTGATCCGACAAAACCAGGTGAAGTGTCTGTTGCCGTCTGCCGGTGCGGTGTGAACTGGCCTTAACTTTACACACATATTCAGTCAAGCATGTCCAAATATTTTACTGCTATAAATAAACTTGCCTGTTTCAAGTTTAGGTTCGCAATGTTTTTCAAAGGTAAAAAAAATATATAATCTATTCAAAGTTTAATGCATTCACCCTTGCTTAAACTAAATGACTAACACTAATAATTGCGCTGAGGGAGATGTGAGTCAACAGCTGCCCTGGATCTGGGCTGGAATCCATGAAGGAGGCCATGAGGAATAATCCACCCAAAAAGCTCCTCCTGCGGCCCACGACTGCTTCATCATTTCCCGGTGCTGGACACTTTACAAAAATGTTTTTTGTCCTAAAGTGTTTAATGGGAAAAAGTTCCTCATAAGCAGAGGGGTGGCAGAACTTCCCAGCAGCATATTCATCTGATTTTACTTCCTACACAAATGTCAACATGAAATCAAAATGGACAATTCTTATTTATTTAAGGTTTTTTTTTAGTTACATGAACGCTGATTACATTTTATAATGTTTCAAATATTACGGGAATGTAATTCTGAACATTCTCAAACAGATAGTAAAAAATGTTACACAAACTAAAACATTTCAGAAAAAAAGTTCCTTGAACGATGTATAAAGAATTATTTTGTGCTTAATGTTACTGGAAGAACATTTGTCCATAACTTTGACAGAACCTTGCCAGAACGCTAAAATTCTGAGAACGTTCCCTGTTAGCTGGGCCAACAGTGACATCTCTTCTCTTCTCTTCTCTTCTCTTCTCTTCTCTTCTCTTCTCTTCTCTTCTCTTCTCTGATGCTGAGGGCGGGGCAACCTGTCACTCACTTGAGATCCACCAATAGCAAACCACAACCATCCAATCAATTCCCCACGGACAAAATCAAGCCCCGCCCTACATTTGTTCTTGCTCCAGAAGCCGTTTCACTCAGATATACGTCACTTCTGTTTCATGCCAACTTTAAGCAGGAAATATGTGAGTTATTGTTTTACACAGAAACAGTAAGCAACTACTTAGAACATCCTAATAACCATAATCTGGCATTGCCCTAAAAACCTGCCAAAATGACCCAGAATAGCCAAATTTTGAGTTCAGCTTGGATTGAGAATTATGTTTTTGTTTGTGCATATGTACATATACATATATGTAACACAGTTCGTATGTACGGGAAGAAGGAGGCGGGAACCGGCGAACGTTTAACAAACTTTAATTTAAAACAAACAAATACAAAACGAAAGTAAAATGCCAGCAGTTCCTCGCGGACAACTGCCGGCCACACAACAAAACATAAAATAAAATCCAGGCCTGGTCCTCTCTCGTCCTTCACTGTTGTTGCTCCTCCTTTAATGCTTCTGGAGCTCCTCCGTGATAGATTAGAGACCGGTGCAACACGCAGCTGATGCTCGTTAACACTCGCGTCACCGGCACTCTCGCCCGCCCTGCTCATCACACTATATATAGGTGCAGGTCATATAATTAGAATATCATCAAAAAGTTGATTTATTTCACTAATTCCATTCAAAACGTGAAACTTGTATATTATATTCATTCATTACACACAGACTGATATATTTCAAATCTTGACCAACTGAAAAGTATGAACATGAAAAGTATGAGCATGTACAGCACTCAATACTTAGTTGGGGCTCCTTTTGCCTGAATTACTGCAGCAATGCGACGTGGCATGGAGTGGATCAGTCTGTGGCACTGCTCAGGTGTTATGAGAGCCCAGGTTGCTCTGATAGTGGCCTTCAGCTCTTCTGCATTGTTGGGTCTGGCGTATCTCATCTTCCTCTTCACAATACCCCATAGATTTTCTATGGGGTTAAGGTCAGGCGAGTTTGCTGTCCAATTAAGTACAGGGATACCATGGTCCTTAAACCAGGTACTGGTAGCTTTGGCACTGTGTGCAGGTCCTGTTGGAAAATGAAATCTGCATCTCCATAAAGTTGGTCAGCAGCAGGAAGCATGAAGTGCTCTAAAACTTCCTGGTATACGGCTGCGTTGACCTTGGACCTCAGAAAACACAGTGGACCAACACCAGCAGATGACATGGCACCCCAAACCATCACTGACTGTGGAAACTTTACACTGGACCTCAAGCAACGTGATTGTGTGCCTCTCCTCTCTTCCTCCAGACTCTGGGACCCTGATTTCCAAAGGAAATGCAAAATTTACTTTCATCAGAGAACATAACTTTGGACCACTCAGCAGCAGTCCAGTCCTTTTTGTCTTTAGACGCTTCTGACGCTGTCTGTTGTTCAAGAGTGGCTTGACACAAGGAATGCGACAGCTGAAACCCATGTCTTGCATATGTCTGTGCGTAGTGGTTCTTGAAGCACTGACTCCAGCTGCAGTCCACTCTTTGTGAATCTCCTCCACATTTTGAATGGGTTTTGTTTCACAATCCTCTCCAGGGTGTGGTTATCCCTATTGCTTGTACACTTTTTTCTACCACACCTTTTCCTTCCCTTCGCCTCTCTATTAATGTGCTTGGACACAGAGCTCTGTGAACAGCCAGCCTCTTTTGCAATGACCTCTTGTGTCATGCCCTCCTTGTTCAAGATGTCAATGGTCGTCTTTTGGACAACTGTCAAGTCAGCAGTCTTCCCCATGATTGTGTAGCCTACAGAACTAGACTGAGAGACCATTTAAAGGCCTTTGCAGGTGTTTTGAGTTAATTAGCTGATTAGAGTGTGGCACCAGGTGTCTTCAATATTGAACCTTTTCACAATATTCTAATTTTCTGAGATACTGAATTTGGGATTTTCCTTAGTTGTCAGTTATAATCATCAAAATTAAAATAAATAAACATTTGAAATATATCAGTCTGTGTGTAATGAATGAATATAATATACAAGTTTCACTTTTTGAATGGAATTAGTGAAATAAATCAACTTTTTGATGATATTCTAATTATATGACCAGCACCTGTATACAGTACTGTGCAAAAATCTTAAGCACGTTAGTGTTTTCAAAAATGGTTTTAAGCCAGTTATTTATATCTATTTCTATAGTGTGTCAGTGGGAAATATCAGTTTACATTTCCAAACATTCTTTTTGCTATTAATTACTTGCCATTAATAACTCTTCACAGTACTGTATCTTTTCAGGTCGGTTTCTTCAAGCCTCCTTATCAGTTTCTTCATGTAATCACAGACAGACTCGATGATGGTGAGATCAGATCTCCGTGTGGAGCACCGGCTCTTGTCAGATTTCTTGTGTATTCAAAAATCTCACTGGATTATTACAATTAATGGCAGAAGGAATGTTTGGATATTTCCCACTGACACACTACAGCAAAAGATATAAATAACTGTTTAATTTTTGGGGGGTGAAAATACTAACATGCCTAAGACTTTTGTAGCAGTACTGTGTAGATACCGATCATAACATTATGATCACTGACAGGTGAAGTGAATAACAGGTGAAGTGTCTTCATCACGGCACCTGTTAGTGGATATATTAGGCAGCAAGTGAACATTTTGTCCTCAAAAGTTGATGTGTTAGACACAGGAAAAATGGGCAAGCGTAAGGATTAGAGCGAGTTTGACAAGGACCAAATTGTGATGGCTAGACGACTGGATCAGAGCATCTCCAAAACTGCATCTCTTGTGGGGTGTTCCTGGTCTGCAGTGGTCAGTATCTATCAAAAGTGCTCCAAGGAAGGAACAGTGGTGAACTGGTGACAGGGTCATGGGCGGCCAAGACTCAGTGAAGGCTGGCCCGTGTGGTCCGATCCAACAGATGAGCTACTGTAGCTCAAATTGCTCAAGAAGTTAAAGCTGGTTCTGATAGAAAGGTGTCAGAATACACAGGGACTATAAACTATACAGGGAACCCTGTCAGCTGGTACATTATTATAATAAGGTTAAAATGAACAGTTGGCCTATACAATTCATATACAATTACTATAAAGTGTTTTTATAATAATAATATTATAATATTTTTTAATGATGTAAGAGTAAAAATATAATATTTTAATATGCCTATAGTGCATATATATTTAGCAAAATGCTCCTCTCTATAGTTAATTTTTTAAAGCGGTTATTGAATGGCTTTCCTGAGGTAAATGTAAGGTTACATATAGACTACATTGTTTACAAGCTGTTTTTATCTTTCAACTTACCCTCCCTGATGTTCATTCATGTTTATTTGGTGCTATAACTAGTAGTAAAGCAGAAGAGATTATCATTTGATCTGAGCGATCTGTTACGCCACATTAGAGAGCGCCAAAACGCTATTTATTGTTTGAATTTCATAATAAAATTGAAAGAATTTGAAAGCTGAGACTTTGTCTTGATTGTCAGCGTGTTGTCAGAGTCCTCTCTTCGCTGCTTTATTATTTCACTGAGTGAGAGCAGTGTCAGTTGTGTGGGTTGGCAGTCCTGCGGCAAAATCCTTGCAACCACTCCACAGCCTGGTCTCATGCCAGTGAGATTTGCACAAACAAGATTCACTCAGAATCCATTCTACCAGCTTAGACACTCATCTTCTGATAATGTGTCTGTTCAAACTGCCTCCATATTGTGAAATGTGCTTTCTATCTTTATTCTAAAAAATATGTCTTGTATAGAAAACACTAACAGCTATTCTGTGAATCGGTGTTTGTGTATTATTTCTCTCAGTCGCCCTCTAGAGTGTAAATCAGGCACTGCCCCTGATTCCCTCTAGCAAAATGTCTGACCACAGGAGCTTATGTTATACTACTGGCATTTTTTTTCTGAAGTTCACAAAAAAATTGTTCCACATCTCAAGTGAAATGTAAGCTTCATGTAAGGCTTTGTAATAGATCATTGTGAAATTGATAACTTTGCGAACTGGTTTGACATATTTAAAGGAAGCGACTTGATCCAAAGATTTATTTGTGAACGATGAGTTTTTGCAGTTGCAAATGTAACGAAATTGTATAAAGAAATGTTTTGGAGAATTAGTTTTCTTTTTCTAATGTAGTGAAATAAAAGTCAACAAAAATATTATACTAAAGTAGAGATTAGCTTTTTTTTAAGTTTATTTTGTATATTGTATTTTTAATTTTAATATATTTTATTTTATTTCAGTTAACAAAAATGTGGGGTTTTTTTTAATATTAGTAAACTGTAGGGGAATTACAGTTAAACCACATAAAGAGACCAATATGCTCAGTGAAGACCAGGAGAAAAGAAAGTTTACTGAAGACAAAATTCTCCACACTTCCAAAGGCCGTAGAAAATGAGTAAGAGGATCCAGCCCTGAAATAACTCGGGATACAGAAGCACTAGTACTTGTAGTAATCAGCTGACGTCATGTTTACAAGTTCTGAAGTTCCCAGTACAGATCATTCTAGCAGCATCCAAACGTGGTGTTCTGTTCTTTACTCAAATGAGGTCATTTAAAGTCATTATCTTGAACACATGTTCAAGATAAGCATTTAAGTATTCAAACAAGCATTAAAGTATTCAAATCTTAGATGTTTACTAAGATCATTCTATTATCTATTGAATGCAACAATAACATAAATGGGTCATGAACTGCATTGTTTTATAATGTTTCCTGGGGTGCACTTATAATATTAGTATGATTTTTACATAAAATATCATAGGCATTTTTCCTACCCTAATTTTATCCTCTGGTTTGAACGCTCTTGTTTTAAGGGGCGTGTCTGTTGTGAGACTTCAGTGTAAACGCCCACTGCTGTGATTGGCTGACATATTTGCATATGAAAATATCCAAGTATTACTCTCTCTTTTACCGTGTTTTTACTATTACAGCTCACAAGGTTAACTAATCATGAAAAGTGTTGATTATATTTGGATCTATGGCATTATATTTAGATTGTGGCATGAAAGGTTGCAGTGATGAACATTGTAGTCGATCACAGACATGTGCATGAAAGCAGTGATCTCGTCATTGTAACTCAATTTCTGCACACTAACAAATTTTTTCATCATAAGTAACAGTGTAAACACAATGTAAATAAGAGATTCTTTGAATAAAACGGGAGTTTTGGCACGAGTCCAGAACTCAGTCACTGATAAACTCACTCTGTTTGATTGACAGCTCCAGCGATTGTAAAGGGAGCGTTCTTTGATTGCGTTCTATATATAATTTAATCACGTTTAAATAACAGATTATTTTCATCCTACTAAGAGAAACAAGGTGAAGTTGAGCGTTTAGTCACTGGTTTGATTTAATGACACAGAGAAAGAACATCTGACTGCACATGAATCATTAATATCAGATCAGGCATTAGAATGAACACAGTTACTGACATGTTGTTGCATTACAGTCGAGTCCATATCATAAAAGTCTGTTTGCCTGCGCTGAAATGCGATTGATTTACCAAAGAATTGACAGAATATAAATAAATAAATCTCAACTGAGACATTCACATTGTTGAAAATAAATAACCATATTCCGGCATTAGGATCATTTGAAAGGTAATGTTATTTTAGTCCTGTATCGCTCTTCTCTCCTCCTCATCTCACTAACACACCAGTGGGCAGGGCTAAAGTTGCATTGATGAAGTAGGCGTTGATTTCTTCTGTGGAGGCGGAGTTTCACCCATCTATAGACAAATTCCACATAGAAGGTGACATTCTAGTGACCTTGCGCAACGTTCTCTAAAAGTTCTCTAAAGGTGACGAAAATTCCAAACTTTTACAGAACATTTGGGACGTTCCTAAAATGTTCTCTAATGAAAGTGCTGCAGTTCAAGGTTCCTTATATGAGTTTAGAGGGACGTTCTATTTTGGTTATTTTACGGTCACACAAGAACGTTACAAAGAGGACATTTGGGAAGTTAACAGAACGTCCTATAGTAATAGTCCCCTAAACATTGCCAGAATGTCCTGAATGTTCCCTGAAGGTCCACCGTACTGGGAACGTTACTAGGCAACGTCCTTAACACCAGTGGGGACATTCTGAGAATGTTCTGGGAACATAACATAGCGGGGATTCCAGGATCAGTCGTTCGATGGGCCTGGTGTCAATAAAAGCTTTTATTGGACTAACAAGGAAGTTTTCAGTTCTGAAACTTACAGGATATTCTTATAGTACCTCTTATATATCAAAAGCTCAAGGAAAAGTTGATTTCCCAATTCATGACCCCTTAAAATTGACCCCTCATGGTGCTCTAACCTGCAATATGCCCTTTCAGTAAGATTTTGTTTGGGTGCAGTACCAGCGTTTCCCCATTAGATGCCAGCAAAACTCCACTGGAACACACAGTGGTTGGATTTGTGATTTGCAGTAGAGTTTTTCTCTCTCAAATATTACAAGCACACATAAAATTTCTTTATTTGGCTCTATAATATGCATAATCAGAAAACAAGATTAAAGCGAGTATTTGCTTTAATAGGCCAAACCTGAGAAAATGGCACCATCTGAAAAAAAAAAAAAGTAAAACATTCAATTTTGAAGCCTTGCCAACAAAATGAAAGCCTATTAACAAAGAGTGCATCATTTTATAGTTAAATGGCCCGGGGATTGATAATTGCAGTTTTAATGGGTTTCAATGGGGACATTTTTGTCCTTAAAGGATTAGTTCACTTTCAAATTAAAATGTCCTGATAATTTACTCACCCCCATGTCATCCAAGATGTCCATGTCTTTCTTTCTTCAGTGAAAAATAAATGAAGATTTTTGATGAAAACATTCCAGGATTTTTCTCCATATAGTGGACTTCACTGGAGCCCAAACGATTGAAGGTCAAAATTAGTTTCAGTGCAGCTTCAAACGATACCAGACGAGGAATAAGAGTCTTATCTAGAGAAACCATCACTCATTTTCTAAAAAAAAATAAGACACTGCTAAGTGTATTACTGCCCTCCTCAGGTCAAAGTAATTGTTATATACTTGCACTAGCATATTGCATATGACAACTTAGTTCAAACTTTGACCTGTGGAGGGCAGTAAATCACTTAGAAGTGTCTACACTGCTATAATTCTAATAGAGAAGAAGAAGAGAGCTAGTTCAAGATAAGCATTTATGGTTAAAACATTTATTTTTTATTTTTATTTTTAGAAAATGAACGATGGTTTCTCTAGATAAGACTCTTATTCCTCGTCTGGTATTGTTTAAAGCCTTTTGAAGCTGCACTGAAACTGTAATTTTGACCTTCAACCGTTTGGAGGCCATTGAAGTCCACTATAAGGAGAAAAATCCTGGAATGTTTTCATCAAAAACCTTAATTTCTTTTCGACTGAAGAAAGAAACACATGAACATCTTGGAGTAAATTATCAGGAAATTTTAATTTGAAAGTGAACTAATCCTTTAAGGTCTTGAGAGGAACTATTATGTTCCTAGTGCAAAATAGATTATTATAAAGGAAATGGAGATGAAATAGTACAATTCCAATAAAAATACACACATGTGCCAACATTTATGCAGTTGGTTTTACAGACAAAATCATAAAAAAAAAAAAAAAAAACAACTGAAAAAGACAGAAATGTCCATAAGGTCGCACAAGGGTTAAAGAGATAAAATGTGTTTATAAACAGACTATTAAGAGCAAAATATGAGATAACACTGTATATATAATGGAGATAAACTGCAGTCGCATTACATACAATGTTTGTGTCTTTGATGACCTCTGTCTCTTGGTAACGGCTTATTAACGTTTATAAAATAAAAATATTATTAATATTTTACTATTTAATGTCTGGGTCTGGAATGGAGCTAAAGCAATGCAGCCTATACATAAATGGCATTGGACAAGTATAAGGTGTAGTTGATCGTGGTAGACTGAAGCTCGATGATGGCAGTGGAGCAGCTGTCATGTCCCCGCAGCGCCGCTAGAGGTGCTGTGAATCCGCCGAGCACTGAACTCTAAACCCCCGCAGATCTGTTCAATGAGAGCAGAAGATATCATAATATCGAAAGTGCATTAGTGGTCGTTTTAACGGTTCACCACCTCAGCAGGGAATAATATTCCGTAGGATAAGGAATTCCGATGAATATTCGGTGCAGTTGATGATCTGTGGCGTTTATACAGTCTGTCCGGAGTGAGATCCCGTAGAGGCTGAACCCACTGCAGGTAAGCGGGCTCGATTACAGATCTACCCGACGCATGAGCGCTCTGACCGGGTCACCGCGTTACTCGAGCACCGAGGCTTAGTAGCTACTGTAGGCCAATGTTTACATTTACTTATAATGTATATCCAGTCAGCGGTATTGTGTGGAGATCACTTTTCCTGAATAAAATGACGCTGCAATAATTGTATAAATTTTGTAAGAGATTAATTTGAAAAGACTTGTAGATTAAACGACCATTAACGCTTAATCGGATGTAGCGCCCCGCTCTTTCGGCCTGATTTAACGGGCCTCATCCGCCATTGTTTTAGAGCCACTTTTACAGCGATTAATATACACAAACTTTACGTATTTAATAAAATTAGATAACAAAACTCGCACTTGCATGAGGTTATATTTCTATTTTTAGCATTTATAAGTTAAAATCAGCGCAGCATCACATCAAAGTTTCTGTTTCCTGGGTTTGTTTTTAGCATCGCAGCTAACGAGAGAAATATCAAAATAATGTGTGATTATGACAGCTAGAGCCTCAAACTGAATTTTAAACTGATATATAATACAGATTTGCTTTAACAGCGGTTAAGGCGTTCAAATACCGACTGAATGTGATGTTTTAGAAGTTATTTAGCGTATCGATTTGATGACAGAGATGTTTATTTAACAAAATCGATCATTTGTTAAGTACAAACTTAAAGGGAAGATGAATTGGGTATAGTTATGATATCCGCAGAAGTGTTTTAATTCAGTGTCACAATACAGTCAACATGTACCATGGTGGTTTTCTTTGCCAATTACCTTTATTTACCATGCATGTCACATGATACATTAAACATGCTAATCATTCAATGTCATTATGTAAAAATGTTTACTCATCGAAGGACTTTGTGCCACCATACAGTACATCATCTTATTTTGACAACATAATACATATTTTATAACAGTGTGTGCTCATTGCAAGCTGAACCGTCCTGTCAATCATGATACAGTCATGTCAAAGCCAAGCTGAGGATGTAATATTCATCAGTTATGGCTTTGTCACATGCCTGTTTGTTTTGGTCCCACTGCTCTCTGTTTTTGTGTCGGGATCTTAGTAGTTAACCTATGACCGCCTCAACTAGCTGTGACTCTGTTTAGTTCAAATATTAAACCGAGTCACAAGGGCTAACTATTATATTCTGCTTTAGTGTTTGGTCATGTTTAAAGCATGGATATTACATAACATTTACAGTCTTAGTGTAGTATACGAGTTGCATTCGTGAGTTGTGAATCTCTATGGTGAGTTTGTTGTATGTCATTCATTCATGTGGTGTAACGTAGACTCTCTTCTGTCTCCGATCAGCTGATGTTCTCAGGGACCAGAGTCACGTGATGTACGAAGGTAAACACATCCATTTCTCAGAGGTGGATAATAAGCCGCTGTGCTCCTACAGCCCCAAACTCTGCAAGCAGCGCAGATTGAACGGATACGCCTTCTGCATCCGTCATGTTCTGGAGGACAAAACCGCTCCGTTCAAACAGTGCGAATATGTGGCGAAGTACAACAGTCAGCGATGCACCAACCCCATCCCCAAAGCAGAGGAGCGACGGTAAGACGAGAGGCTTGAGGAGTGTGTAGAGTCGGTGCTTATTCAGGTGTTCAGTTTATTTAATCATTTATTTAATCACTTTCATTTCCTGTAATGGTTATAGAGCACCAGGTAAAGAGTGGCTTTCCTGTGGTACGGCCCTATGAAATCCCATTTTATTTTTTTCCAAATTCCGTTTTTCAGTTTGAATTTTTCTGTACTTGCGGTTTAATAATTAAATTAAATGTTAGTGATAAAAAGGCACATTTAATTAATTGAAATCATGAAGCTTATACGATTTAACAACGATTTATTGAAAGTTTTATTTTTTTTCTCAAATTCAGTTTTTTCCTAAATTTAAATTTTTCTGGATTCCTTTTAATGGTTTAATAGGATTTTAATAATCAACAAGCATGTCTCGTTACGGAGAAGACTTCATATTTAAATTAGGGCTGCACAATTATTAATCGCGATTAATCGTGCGCAAAATAAGTCTGTGTTTACGTAATATGTGTGTGTTAAGAAAAATATTATATATATAAAATATTTATATTTATATATAATATAAATTGTATATAAATATACATATTTATATATGCATATTTTTCTTAAAGATATACATGTATGTGTGTTTATATATACATAATTATTATACACATAACACACATATATTATGTAAACACAGACTTTTATTTTGCACATGATTAATCGCGATTAATAATTGTGCAGCCCTAATTTAAACGTCTTTTTGTGGTTTAATATTCACAGACATTAGTCCATATCACGATTTGATTAAGTGTGCAGCTCTACTTTTGATTTATTCATCCAATCAATCACATCAATTCCTTGACATTCTACATGATACATTAAATAAAATTTTTATATCTGGATTCCACGATTCTGTCCTTGTTTTCTGCACCACAGAAATCATAGGGCCTGCTGTGGTAAAATCACTGTAATGCACAGATTTAGTGCAGTTATTGAACAACAGCTACAGTAATATGATTTTCTGCAGTATCAATACAGCGATATAAGCTGCGCTTTCTTACTCTTTGTACGACAGCAAGTAGTTTGTGTAGTTTAATGTAATAAATATTTAGTCTGTTGTTGTGCTGCGTTTGAGAGTGTGTTCATTTACATGTGAGCAGCTCATGCTAAAATACCTTTTCAGTCATACACTGTTAAAGGATTAGTTCACTTTAAAATGAAAATTACCTCATAATTTACTCGCAGATCATAAGCAAACTTAAGATGCTGCGGAGACATTACACATCACATCCTGATGGAAAGTGTCTTTGCGGGATGTGTGTGAACACACCCACAGATTCCAGAAAATCACTGGCAGTGTGAATGAACCAAAATCAAACCATCCCTGGACACATTATCGGGGGATTTTCCAGGATTTCTGTGTGAAAAGGGTTTTAGTCTTTCCTCTTTCTGATGAACACAGAGTTATATTAATAAATATCCTGACACATACGAGCTTTATAATGGCAGTGAGCGGGACCAACAAGTATGAGCTGAAGAAAGTTTCTCCATCCACGGCTCCGGGGGATAATAAAAGCCTGAAGTGAAGCGATGTGTTTGTGTAAGAAAAATATCCATATTTAACATGTTATGAAGTAAAAGATCTAGCTTCCACCTTCTGTATACAACAAGCTTGTGGCAGTAAATAGAATGAAAACTGTCTGAACATTGTCCATTCTTTCTTCACAATGTTTAATTAACCAGAATTATTAAGCAAAATCAGAATCACAACCAGAATCATTACATTTCATATAATTCTATGTGTGGATAACAGGGTTATTATTACCAAAACTAAAGCTAAAACAATTAACAACAACAAAAAACACGGTAAATAGATTAAAATAATAATAATAATGACAAATTTTGCCTTGGCAACTACCTGAAATGAAATGTTTAAGTTGAAGTGCTAAAATTACTAAAATAATAAACAAATAAATAAAATATAAACACATAATGAATATAAATTTAAAAACTGTATAGACATATTTGGGGGAAAAAACAACAACTAATAAAACACAACAAAGTTACTAAAACTTCAACTAAAATTTAAGTGCAGTAAAAAAAAATAGAAACAAATAAATTGAAAAACTATAATAGTATAATACTAAAATAAAACTGGTGGATACGTTTTCTGGCCTAATAACGCTTTTGTGAAAGCCTGTGTATCACAACAGTATTACATGAGAATGAAATAAAGCACTAAAATTTGAGTAGCATGGCTTCATTGACAGAACTGTAATCAATTCATGATCTAATCATTCAGATGTTCTTTTAAATGTGTGATTTGAGTCAAACGTTGTTCATTTGCTTTGGCAGATACTGTAACAGCCACCTACAGGTGCTTGGCTTCATCCCGAAGAAGGAGCGTAAGAAGAAGCAGGATGCTCTGGAGGAGGTTCGCGCCCGCGCTCATGTGGAGTCTGTCGCTCTGAACATCACCGTTCCCTCTCTAGCTCTGAGAGACTCTAACGGGCTGGACGGCCTCCCCCCGTCTCCGCCCTGCTCCCGTCTGACCCCAATGCACCTCTCGGACGCCGACCTCCTCGACCCCTTCGCCTTCTACGAGGAGGACACGGACGGGGAGGAGAGTGTGGCGCAGAAGAGCTCCGGCAAGTGGAAGCTGCCCGGCCGGCCGGTGATTGGCCTGAGGGTGACCGCCCGGGACCCAGAGCGCCGCCAGCCGGACATCGAGCACTTTAGCGCCGTCACTGAACCCTGCACACTTCCAACCTCCCCACACTTACCACAGCCACCTCCACCACCGGCTCCACCTCCGCCTCAACCCTCAGCGAGGCTCGTCCAGCCCCCTCAACATACAGAGCGGCCCGCTTACGCCCAACATGGGGCAGTGCAGACTCTGCTATGCAAGCCAGCTCCTCCTCAGACTGGGCCTTCTGTGTTGTCTGGTCTGCTCCCGTCAGCTGGGGTTCAGCACCAGCCTGTTATCCGGAGACCTGTCCCCGCTGCGTCCCCTCGCCCACCCGCTGCCCCGGACTGCCCGCAGCCCCGCTCTGTGGCCATGCGCCCCGCTGCCTTTACAGCACCCCCTGTCTGCCTGCTCAGGCTACAGCACCTTGTGCAGCTCTACGCTCAGAGACAGAGAGAGCACGGAGACCTGTTCCCACATCTTGGTATGACCTCCTTACTTCATCAAAACACTACTGTCCTACACACTGCAGCGCTCCAGACTAGCATTTGAGTGCAGTGGCGCTGGTGCTACTAAGATCTACAGATGGTGGCACCAGCACCTGATTTGGTAGCGCTGGGGGGATTTTTAATCATGAAGTTATTTTAATCACAAAATTACTATTGTTCTGCTTTAATCAGTGCAGTTACTAATAATGTTACATTTTTTTTTATTATTGGAAATTTGACAGTAAAGCGCTGAGCTTGAATTCAGATGCAGATAAATGTGCAAAAACCAAATTTTTATAGGGAAAATTTAAATACTCTACTCTTATTAAATGTACCATTTTTCTTTTGAGGGCTTTTCACACTGCGCTTAACCCCGGGTTATCTTTGATCTAAACACCACTTTTAATCCAGGGTAAAGGAATGTACTTGTGCTCACACATGTAATTTAGATGCGGGGTTAGCACCACTTTTTACCGGGGGTTATGAAACCCTGCTCCGGAGCAGGGTTAGCACTGCTTTCGTGGTGTTATTCCCTGCATTGCGGTGCCAATGTTAGAGCTGGACGCTTGGCAACAGACAACCAATCACATACTCATATTTGCCTGCTTTGGACAGTCACGGGAAACCGTGCACATTGTATATAAACAGTAAATTCAGTGTTTGAGAGGAAAAATGTCAAATGCTGACAGAAAACATGACAATTTGTGTGAAGAGACTGTTTAATTTTTACCTTTTATAGTGCAAAATGTCCATTCAGTATAAACTCGATATTACTGTAGTATTGGAGTACTGTCAGCAATACGAGGATATGCAATGCTAGCACTATGTAAACGGGTCGCATGCTGCATTTATCCAATCAATGACACTGACACCGCAAATATGCAAATAAGAACATTAACCCAGGGTTTAGGAATGTACAATGTGAAACGTCAGCTTACAAATACCCAGGATTAATTGTTAACCCCGGGTAAATTATGAGCAGTGCGAGATGTGAAGCAAGATAACTAGGGTTGGGTATCGTTTGAATTTGAGCGATTCCGATTCCGATTTCGATTCCTTGTTTCGATTCCGGTTCCTAACGATTCTCGATTCCGATTCTTTTAAGAGGCAGGGTCAAAAAAAGTTTAGGATATTTTAAATGAGCTAGCTAACCAACGGTCTTTCTGAAGGAAATAGTCTGACCTTCTCCATCAATTAATTCTATGAACTTTTTACTTTTTATGAACTTTACTATGATTTTCTCACAGGGCTGTTTTCAACTACAATATAAATATCAAATCTATGAACTTGAATATAAATATTATAAATTATGAATATATTGAAAACACATTTACACATGAGTGTATGGCTGCATTTACACTGCAAGTCTTAATGCACAAATCCGATCTTTTGACCATATCCGATTTTTTGGCCAGTGTGTTTACACTCACTTTAGACGCGACTGGTATCGATATCTGTGTTTACATTAGGCTACTTCCTGCCCCAAAATGATCGTCACTGATAGTTTTAAATGCACATAGTAGATCCTTGGGTTTTGAATGGCCGTGCTATTAAAATTATTTATATAATTCATGGAGTGGCCATGATTAGCCTGTCAGAATGGATAAGTTAACAGCTGTCATGGATGTATTGCAGCGCGAATTCTGACTGAACGGATATAGACCGGAAAATAAAGGTAATTTGTGTTTTTGATATTTTATCTACATTTATTAGTTTTATTTAACTAATTTATCCGTTTTTTGAATGAATTCGAGCGAGCAAGGGAGAGAGCGCGCGCGTGCGAAGCTGCTGAATATATGTGTGTGCGCAATTTCTTTCATGTTAGACAAAGTTCCCACATTAATATTGAGCTGCGAATTTTTAGTGCGAGTGCATACATGCACGTCTGCTTCATAAAACAACATTGAAGCTATATTTTAGTGAGCAAACGTGCCGCCCTCGCCGTTTGATGGCTTGGAATTACAATAGGAATCGGATATGTGTGTTTAGACGTAGGTCGCATGTTCAGAGATCGGATATGTATCGGATTTAAAACCACATTTGGAAGTGGCTCAGATCGGATACGAAAAAATCGGATCTCGTGTGGATTGCCAGGCTGGGGGTCGGAGCCAGAGGAAGAGGCAGCGGAGGACGGTCGGCGCAGCGCATCAAAGAGATTTATTTATTTCTACTCCATGAACTCGGAGGTGCTTTATCATGTTCGACGTGCACCCTCCTATGCACGAAACAATCTTGCCGCAAATGTTGCATTTTGCCGAGATTTCGTTCTATTTAGAAAATTGAAGCAGCACTTTGGACCGCCAACGCACGCTATCCATGTTCGACTTGCTCGGTTATACCAACACTTTCGGTGGACGCTTCTTCGTTGATGTTAAGCGGTTTCTACTTCCAGTCGGCGGACTGGGAATCGAAACTATGAATCGAAATTTAAACTTTTGAACGATTCCGGGAAAATCGCAAAGCTAGTCCCGGTTCCAATCGATACTCGATACCCAAGCCTAAAGATAACCCAGGATTCCATTTACCCGGGGTTTGGAATGACACGGGGTTAACTAGTTCAAGTGTGAAAAGCCCTTTGTAGTATCATACTGAACTGACCAGTTATTATAAAAGGAGCGCTCTTTACTTGCTTTCTTTGTAATTCAGTCACAATTTGAAGAAAAGTTTTTGTTTTTCATGAGACTTTGACTTCCTACTTTTTTTTCCATAGTAGGGAGTAGAAATGGCTAATAAGTCAATAAGTGCTCCTCTGCCACCATCTTACGGTTAAAATGTTAGTTTTCTTACATTTCACAGACGAGGCTTAAGATAGTCCCAGACTAAAATGCATGTTTGAGCTGTTGTAACTGAAAGAATCTTGTACTGACAGATCTTAAAATATGTCATTGTTTCGTCTCAAGATTCACACCAGTAATGTTTTTTTCCTAGTGAACATTTATAAAAGCTACTTAAGTGCCCTAATTTAACTAAGGCTTAAAACTGGCTTAGGCTAAGCCCTGTCTGTGAAACCGGGCCTTAGTTTTACAAATCATCACATTAAAAATAACATTAAAACTGGATAATATTTAAAGCTTTGAAGTGCTGGAAAAAGTGTGAAGCACTTGAATGCCCTTGAATTTCAATTTTAAAAGGTTGTAAGAAATGAACCCTGAGATGAAGAATAATGTAAAAAACAAAACACTTGACTATTTCTGCCACAATACCATGGTTACAGTTAGCATTACATTAAATCAACGTTGGTGATTTGTGGATTGAAAAGCCCTCTATTACTTGTTCGTTCATGGCACAAAGTATCTCCTGATTTCCACGTCAGCGCTGTTCGATCTGATATGGTTTATAACAGAGAATTCCTCCCTCAGAATTGTGGGATATAAAGTCGCAATTAACTTTATTTTTTATTAAACAAGTTTCCATACTAGAAATACACAAATTTGTGGTCATTAAGCTTTTTTTGTTGTTGTTGTTGTTTTTGTAAGAAATTAATACATTTATTTAGCAGTGATGCATAAAATTGACCAAAAGTGACAGTAAAGATATTTATAATATTACAAAAGATTAATATTTCGAATGAATGCTGTTCTTTTGAACTTTCTATTAATCAAAAAATCCTAAATAAAAAAACTGAAGACAGGAGTAATGATGCTGAAAATACAGCTTTGATCACAGGAATAAATTACATTTTAAAAATATAATAAAATAAATCACGTCCTTGATATCTGATAATATATGCATGTGTGTTTGCGTAGGGCTAGACTGGTCCGAGGACAGTACAGATGAAGACACAGAGGAGCTTGTTCCTTTATTGCCTCAGGCCTGGAGACTTCAGGAAAGAAGCCCCCATCAAAGGTAAGAGATTCACTCTTCACTTGCGTCTCAGGTTAATATAATGCCATTTACAATTAAATTACTTCATGAGTGCAGAAAAAAATGTTTTAGAGACAAAGAAGCATTTAATTGCCATTTTTTTAAAAATCATTTTATCATATCTTATTATTTTCTTGGTATGTTTGTGTGTGTTTGTCAGCTCCTCCAACGAAAAGCCGCTTTCCCGGCGGGCACGTCTGGCACAGCTATGTACATACCTGCAGGAGAGGTATAAACACCTGTGCCGACAGGACAGGGCAGCCACCCGTCACAGCAGATACCGATACGCCTTCCGGAAAGCTCTGCTCCATGCTGCAAGCAAAGACCCAGACTGCACTGCACAGCTCATTCAGAAACTCAGCAAGAACTCCCAGACCTCAGCCGGGTGTGTTGAACATGGACTGCGTTCAGTCAACACGTGGACTGTGTATGTTTGCTTTCATTTTAATATTTGTATCATTTCTTTTCAGTTCAAGGTCTGCAGTACCACCCAAGTATGAAAGGACAATGTGTACGGGAACTACGAAAGGTCAAAACTGCAGCAACGTAGCTTTACCATTTTCACGCCACTGTTTTCAACGTATCCTTTAACATACACTTACTTTAAGTAAACTCTTAGTGGTGGCCTAGTGACGAAACAATGTCAGTTTGAACAAGTAACACCTTCGTGCGGTTGTCAGATGTGTCAGTGTTATGTTCTTGACAGCATGTCGCCGCAGATATCCTACTGAATCGCTCTCAGCAGCTGTTCTCCAGTTGCACGGCACGGTTCGCTGATGGACAGCAGTGCTCCGTTCCTGTGTTTGACATCACTCACCAGACACCTCTTTGTGATGAACATGCCAAGAAGATGGTGAGAGACCACACCTTACATGGACAGCCTTAACAGGATGTGTTAACAGCACAGAATTGGTTGTAAGTAAATATGTGTGTGTGGCAGGATAATTTCCTGCGTGGAGATGGCAACAGACGCAGTCTGCAGCAACAGCGGCGTCCACGTAAGAAGACCAAGCCGCCCGCACTGACTAAGAAACACAAGAAGAAGAGACGACGAGGTCCGCGCAGACCGCAGAAGCCCATTCCCCCAGCTGTGCCACAGGGCAACTTGCTAATGCCCTCCCTCTCACTGCCGACCCACCACGCCCATGTCAGGTGCCCTTACTTTCAAATACATCACAGTTTTGCTTCACGAATGTGTCATTGTTGCATTCCAAAATGTCATAACACATCACAAACACCAGTGTTGTGTTCAAGACTGGCTCATTCAGACGGTGTAAATATGTTTTCCACTGGGGGGAATGAAGCCTGGTGTTGCATCAGTTTCACACAAGCCTCTGCAGCGTACACACACACACACACACACACACACACACACACACACACACACACACACACACACACACACACACACACACACACACACACACACACACGCGCGCGCGGTCTGTCATCGAAGTAGGGTGAGAGTGATTCAAGATCAGTTGGCTGAACTATGTTGAACTTTACTGTTTTACATACAGCCGCTGTATTAAACAGTACATAAAGTATTGAATGAAAAGTGTTTGTGTTGCTGTTTAATAGTGTTGTCACGATACTGGAATTTCTTAGCCTGACGTGGTCATACTCAATTCTAGTCAGAATATGAGTCTGATACTGCTCCATTGGGCTTTGATTATGGGGCCGTATTTCAACCGATCCAGGAAAGACCTCAATTGGATAGACCTACAACCAATCAGAGCTACAGAGTAAGTGACGTATGTTGAGCGACGCATAGTTGTCAACAGAACTCTTCTTAGCGACCATCGGGGCCAGCTGATAAATCAAACTTTTGCCGAATCCCGTAGGAAGGACGGCAAAGACATCTTTCCCATCGACAAATGCCTTGATCGCGGTCCTCTGTTCCTCTTTTAAAATTAATGCGCTGTCGATATCTTCTATAACGGACGCGATGGCGGAATCTACACATCTCAGTTCTTCAACAACAGCCATCATTGTTGTAAACTAATTGACCTTTCGCAAAGACTCGCCCCCCTTAGTTACTGTTGCTTTGTCCGACAAGCCGTGGCGCTGTCACGCCACACAGAGTGGAAAATACATCGCGGAGCAAAGAGGAAACTGACAACACATCGACAGACGAGACAGAGCAGGTTACTTATGATATTAAACAAAGTCCCAGCTTTCAAACTGTGTAGTTATTAAAAAAAATTCAAACAATAAAAACCGTTTTGTGGCTCTTTAATGGGTTGTGACCATGATCGTGACAGATTGCTGTAGCGCATCAGCTCAAGAGGCTCGTGAACCGATCATCTCTTCCTACTAGTCCATTTATAGCATCAAATAAACATGAATGAACATGAGAATGAATGTTGTTTCAAACGCGGAAAGACGTCAATATGCACAATTTTTCAAGTTTAACTCCACCGAATGTTAATCTTCTAACTCCTGACTGCTTTGTCGGACAAAATGGCGGATGCGTCGTTCTGATTGGTTAGATCGCTTGTCAATCAAACTCCCCAAGCGCTCTTTGATGACGTGGGTGGTTACGTAACCACAGATAGCCTGTCCATCATCGATTAAAGCCCGCCCTGGCAATTTGATTGGCTCGGCCTTCTGGGAGCCGAGCATAATTACTCCACAATGGATCGAGTCCAGACCGAACTTCCCATCCAAAAAATGTTGTGGGCGGGGTTCGGGCTGGCACCCAGGCTAGGAATTTCTTTCTTCGATACCATACCTTGAAAAATATCGATATTCAATATAGGGCTGCAGCTAACAATTATTATGATAGTCGATTAGTTGGCTGATTTATTTCTTTGAATCGATTTATCAGAAAAAAAAAAGCCCCTTTTTGTTTTATTTATTTTATTGACAAAACACATTATTCCACATCCTGCCCAAAGCTGTCCTTCAAACAAAAGTACCAACTGAATGCTCTGAAATCATATATAGTGAATATATATATATATATATATATATATATATATATATATATATATATATATATATATATATATATATATATATATATATATATATATAAATGCTATAAAAAAAAGAACATGTTAAATCCCTACATTAAAAATGAAGATAGTAATAAAGAGAAACAAAAACACAGACTCAGCGTTAACAGATAAGAGGAATGTTCTGCAGGAACACATACATTCACTCTCGACACAGTAACCTTTACTGTCATTTTATTTATCCTGTAAATGTAAGAAACGTTTTACATTTATATTCAATTACATGCAGTTATCCCTTTACAGTTACCACTCTCATAAAATACTTAAATCACATACAGACTTTTAAACCTAAATTATAATAAAAACCTTAACGTCCAACAACAGATATTTCAGCAAAATTTATATTTTTGCGCTGAATTTTAATTGTCTCCCTCTCTAATGACTCTGAAAACATTCCAGGATTTTTCTCCATATAGTGGACTTCACTGGGGTTCAACGGGTTGAAGGTCCAAATTACAGTTTCAGTGCAGCTTCAAAGAGCTTTAAACGATACCAGACGAGGAATAAGAGTCTTATCTAGAGAAACAATTGGTCATTTTCTAAAAAACCAACCCTTCTATTCTTTTTAACCACAAATGCTCATCTTGCACTAGCTCTGCGCCACGTATTATGTAATCATGTGTGACGTGGGCAGAAGTACCGCGGTAGGGTGAAAAACTCCATTTCATTTTCTTCTCCAACTTCAAAATCATAGTTGTTTTACCTTTTTTTTTCTTTTTGGTAAAGGCCGTTTGACTTAGTCTTTGCACGTTCACTTTGTAAACACTGGATCGGTACTTCCGCCTACGTCACTCGTGACCTTTCACAATGTGATTACTTAATGGTGGTACATCACAGAGCAGTGCAAAATTAACATTTGTGGTTAAAAAGTATATAATTTTTATCGTTTTGCTAGATAAGACTCTTATTCCTCGGCTGGGATTGTGTAGAGCCCTTTGAAGCTGCACTGAAACTGACATTTGGACCTTCAAACCATTGGTAGCTGTTGGAGAAAAATCCTGGAATGTTTTCCTTAACCTTAATTTCTTTTTGACTGAAGAAAGAAAGGCATAAACATCTTGGATGACATGGGGGGGGTGTGTAAATTATCAGGAAATTTTAATTCTGAAGTGAACTAATCCTTTAAGGACAAACAGGAAGGAAACTCTTGAGAACCCCTTGAGAACTGAGGTTTGTTACCGCCAAAGCAACAACGCAAGAGGATCTGTGCTTGTGATGTGTTGGCCATATTCATGATATATTTCATAGAGTGTTTCCGACTTGATTCAACTAAAATTGAACTAACTTTATTCTCCGCTTGCATTCACTCTATGCTGTCGCTCTTGCAGGAGTCCGTCGACCCCTGAACTCAGTGCAGATGAGCTTCCTGATGACATCACAAACGAAATGCCTGACATTCCCAATGATCTTGAGCTGAATCAGGAAGATTTCTCCGACGTGCTGCCCAGACTACCCGATGATCTTCAGGATTTCGACCTTTTTGAGGGTAACGTCACATGTGATTATATGACAACAGAATATCGTAGAGACTTGAGGGTGGCCTCTTTTGACTTGGGCCAGCAAGCAATCACACAGACTACCCTAGCATTGTGGCAGTTTTGCACCAGTTTGTCAATCACCACTCATGTTTTCTTCAGAAAATGTAAAAATCTTCTTGTTAGTTGGCTTGTTTGCACTTTGTCTGAGTTGTCTTTGTGGATCCAGGTAAGAATGGCGAGTTGTTGCCCACCACAGAGGAGGCAGAGGAGCTAGTCAGAGCCCTGCAGGCGATGGGGTCGTATCCCGACTCTCTGGTGTGTTTGTCCTCAATGGGTGAACTCACCCCAGCGGACGGGGTAGACCACCGAACCATGGCCGTGTTCTCGGGATCAGGGGTCACGGCGACTGGCATTGGAGACCTTCTGAACAGCCGAATGACTTCCGAGACCTTTCATAATCTAGAGCTGGAGGGGAACCTCCTCCATGCCCCAACAGACCATCATCATTTCCCAGCATCCCCTTCTCCCCAGCCAACCCAGAGCAGTACCTCCGCACCCTCTACAAGTTCCAATGGTGGATTAACAGAACGAACGTTTTCCCGAGTTCCCAAACCAGACTCCTCCCCACCAGGTAGTCATTACAGCAGTGAGCATGTGCCATCGCCCTACAGGGATCACATCTCACCCCCACATGGTGCCTCTTATCAGACCGACCCGCCTCTCTTGCTGGAGGTGCCTTTGAGTGGAGCGCCAGGGCCTCCGCGCACCTCCTGGAATAACCTCCCTCTCTCGCTCACAGACCCGGCACAGTTCGGTAACCTCCTCACTGCTGAAACTCACCTGCTCTCCACCGCTCTGTCCACCCCGCCTTCCACGTCCCACTCCACAATCCTGCAGCCCACCGCCGCTCTCTCCGCTCTTCCCCAAACGGGCCTGACCGGCCTCACCACACCGTCATCCTCGCCCTCTTCACGTGACCTCCTCACCCACACCCAACCTAAACTACAGCTCCCACAATTTAGTGCAGCCTTTGGCCACCAACTGGCTTCCCACAGCGGGATCCCCAAAGACCTGCAGCCCAGCCATAGCTCGACAGCGCCACCTACAAGCTTTACCAACACTAGTGCCACTGCTGCCACTCCCCCATTCCCTCAGAGCAACTGAGTTTGGGTAGAGAGACCATGCTATCTCACATTTTAAAGAAATAGTTCACACAAAATGGAAACTTTTAATTTTACTCATGACTTTCTTTCATCCGTGGAACAAGAAAGAGATTTTGAACAATGTTCACTCTCTGCTCTTTTCCATAAAACGAAATTATGCAGTGACCAAGGTCTGTCAAGCTCCAAAAAAGCTATTTCTGCACATTCAAACTTGTGTATCATGATAAATTATGACTTGATGACCGAAGGCATTTGGGAAGCACGTTTTCACTCACACCTCGTCACATGTTGACACTTGGTCAGGTCTCCTTGGCGTCATTTTTTAACACACAGGGTAACTTTTTAGCATCATTTTTCGACAAGCAGGGTAATCCATTGCTTTCAGTTGTTTGCCTTGTGTCTGATCAAGATGCATTTAACTCTTTGCATTTGTAAAAGTAGAAATGATTTTTATAAATATTTAAACTTTATTAGATATCACTTAATCCCACCTCTACCCTAAACCTACCCTCTTCTCAACAATATAAAACATGTAACAGGCAAATAAAATTACAGCATTTAATATTATATTATATTATATTGTATTATAATATATTTATTGCAAAAACTGACCAAAAACTGTATAAAAGTATTTCAAACAATTTGTGTTATATTCCAAGTCTTCTGAAGCCATACAATATCTTTATATGAAGAACATAGTGGAATTTAAGGTCAAGATACACCCAAACTCAGGATTCAAGATATACCCAAACTTTAGCATGAACCAATTGGTCACGAGACACACGAGAGCCAATGCCATTTCACAATCAAAGCTGATGTAACACTTATTCTGGCAGCAATTTTTGAATGTGCACAGGATCTGATCTTGATGACGGATGGCGACGGTGACTGCTTTTGTGTCGGTTCCTCACACAAATGATGTTTTATTAACAAAGTTCGGGAGGAGCATGTTCAGTTAATTAACCTAATTAACACAGGAAGAGGACATTCAGTTAATCAACTCAATTAGCATCAGGAGGTATATATACAGCAGACTTACCTCTGTTCTGTGACAGTTTTCCAGCATCCCTTCACCACCCCATTTCCTCACTTTTAACTATTCCTATCCCAACCCGAGTATTCAGGGTTCGGGCCAAATTCCGAGCTTAGAGCCCTCCCCCTTGGTCAGCACGCCAAATACGCATAACCTTTACTCTGTTTAATTATATGTAAGTGTGAACTCGTGAAATCAATCGTTTGGCCTCTGAACATTTGGAATATTTGTACTTTTTGAATAAATTGTGACTATTTGTATCTGGTTATGTTTTTTTTATTTCCTGTGTTTTATATTATATAATATACGAATGGGTAAGTTTAGGGATAGGGATTGGGTTAAAACATGACTAAATAGTGAAAATAAATAAATGTAAATAAAATTATGTTGGTTGATTTACATTGAAAACCACACCCCAACATATGTCTCAATGGCAAAATTATACCCCAATATATAATTTCATCTTGATGATAAAATCTGTATTTACTCTAGAGGTTTCTCATTGAAAGCAATGGAGTTCCCTGTTTGTTGAAGAATTACCCTGAAAGGGGTACCCTGTGCATTAAAAAGCGAAAGTCAAGTCACTTTTATTTATATAGCGATTTTTACGATGCAGATTGTGTCAAAGCAGCTTTACAATGATAACTGGTATATAATTTTTGGCTGCACAGCAGCTCTTAAAGAAAATGGTGTCATTGTCTAGGTAAAGTAAATTCAGTATTGAATCAATAGTTATATTGAGGCCTTAGATACCGTGGGGTCCTGACCAAGCGTCAATGTGTGACGAGTTGGGAGTGAGAATGTGTTGGTTTGGCGTCACTTATGTCAAAGCTAATGCGACACGTATTCACGTACCATATTATTCTAACTTCCATATTTGCCTATATGCACACAACTTTTGATTGCTGTAAGATTTTGAGCAAGTAAAGGCCTGTTCACACCAAGACTAATTTTTGAGTGCAATAAACTTTTTAATTTATATGAACAGCTGTTAATGCGTCTGTTCAGATGGACTCGCCAATAAATCTTGCACTTTTGGCCACATACCTGAAGCTGCTGCTGGTATATAAAACTATGACTGGGCGACGCTCACAAACAGTAAGCGACAATGAGTAGCCAGAGGAACCGGTTCTCTTGTCTCGTTACTCTTGAATTTGAGGTTGTTTGTGATAAACACCAAAGCAAATACAAACATCTGTATGGCTGTTTGAAAGCATGAACATACTGTTTGACTTCCTTACTTCCCTGTGACAAGTGGGTGTACTGCTATGCATATGCATAAGCACCACTTACTGTCACAGAGTGAATTTGCATTTTCATTCAGCCCATATGCCTTTTTTTTGTTTGTTTTTTTGCATTGGTCTTAACAGACGAATTGGTCTGAAAATCAAATTGGTATAAACAGGCCTTAATGACTTAATTTTCAGTCTGTTCCCAACACAAAGCTTTCGTATGAAGTCAGAAGACTTGGAACATAGTGTACTAAGTCATATGGATCAGTTTCATGGTGCATTTTTGGAGCTTGAATGGCTTGAAATTGACTTTATTTGCATGGAGAAGAGCAGCATGAATATTCTTGAAAACATCTTTTGTGTTCTACAAAGGAAAGTCTGTCATGGGTTTAGGGTTTCTCTTTTGGGTGAACTAACTGTGACTGGCACCATAGACCAGCAGCAGATTTGAGTCTTTCTGGACATGTATCTCTGCTTGGTCGGTCAACAGTGTCCATCCTATGTTTATTGTTGTAGTGACCCAAGAATTGTGTTCTGCCCTTAAATACCCCTTTTTCACCAAATGGTGCTAGTGCTGGAGCCGGTGCTCGGTTGGGAGATCTGCGGAGCCTCCTCAGAGCCGACCCGTAGTGAGAGCAAAACAATGACCTAACTGACAACATTACTACATAACCTGCTCATGTGCATTGCAGCCTTAGTTCATTCCTAGTTTTGAGAACTTATTTTCACATCCAGAGTAATTGTCATTAGAAAAATGAACATAGAAATGTCAACTGAAGTAATATTTTTACATTTTTATTTTTAACATTTAATTTTATTTTTAATGGGAGTCTTTTACCATCCAGTGGCACTCCACAGGCTCTTAACATTACTACTTCTACGATTGAGACCAGCAGGTTTAGAAGCTAAGGATCAAAACCAACTTTTTTCAGTGAAAACATGCAAAATGGTGCCTTGCACCAGCACTGTGTCGGTGGAAAAGGGGTGATGGTCTGTTGTAGTAAGGCTAGTGAATCATATTCTTTCATATTACTTATTCCATTAGTTATTTTTCAAATGAGAGTAGCAGGTGTCCTGTAGAGTCCTTGTGTTAGGAAGGTGCTTGTGTGTGTTGGCTGGAGAAAAACAGGACAAGACTCTGGTTTATATTTGGTATTAGCATCTGTCTCAGGTGATCTGATCACAACACTAAGGAATTCTCTTTTACACCAGTTATTAACATGCATCTCCTGTGACCTTATGACAGGTTTTTGTTTTCATGAATACATCAGTGTCACTGCATGTTAATGAAGCAAAAGACTGGCACACTCATGCTCTCAAATGTACTTGATACAAGACATAGAGAATAATTTAGAGTGCATGCACATTTTTACAATTCATTTAATATAAAAATGTTAACTTTGCCTCCCCTTGCATACAACATCTCTTCTCTGATGACGTGTGCAGTGGTGAGAAGGCGGGACAGTCATTTTCTCCAGCAATCTGTCACTCACGGAAGATAGCAGCAATTGGCAAACGACGACAATCAATTCCCAATGGACAAAATCAAGTCCCACCCTTACATTTTTCAGAAAGTTTCCCCCTGGTATTAAGATGCGTTTTGGTCGATCGAATCAAGTGTACGACGCTAAATACAGTGTAAACAAGGTCTAAAACATTTTGAGCTTGTCTACTTTCAACCACTTCCAGAGGTAGTTGAAAAACGCATTCGACCGGATTGCTTTCGTAGTAGAAACGCTCATGTGGTCGAATGTTGAACAGCCACTAAAGATTGTCTATGTCTACTGATCTAATGCGTAAACATGGGAATCGCTCTAGCCAGATGGGATTTAAACTTTGTCGGCTGAAGACCCAAGTTTGGTTTGAACATGAAAAATGTACCAAGCACCATGTTCTCCCACCATTCCTGATTTCTAACACACACTGAAAAGCATTTGGCTGGTCTTGCAGCTGTCAGAGCAGAAACGAAAGCTGATGCTCTCTGTATGTTTTTCCATCCTCTCTGGGCGCTTTCATATGTAAATTGCGCAAGCTTATTTTGTCCATTAGATCGAAAGGTCTGAAAAAGCCATACATTCACCCGCCTATAGACCCTTGCCTCGAAGAAATCAGGTTAGTTGTTGAAAGTGGACAAAAGAGACGGCTTTGCGTTTTCCTCGTCCACTTGTGATCCGATCGACCAAAACGCACCTTAATACCAGGTGAAAACGGGGCCTGTTATATACATCACAATAATACAGAAGAATATATGGTCACAATTTCGGTTAATGGCAACTTTATAGTTGTACCCTAGCTCGCAAACTTTTGTCCCAGTGAAGGTGGTCCTTCTCTGTTGTCCAGGATGCATTAGTGTAATGCGATTGTTGCACCTCTGAAAGTGTGTTTTGGTCACCCAAGATGAATACCAGGTATAAAAAAAACGAAGCCTAAATGAGCACAGCAACACGGTCATGGTGGCATTGCAGTTGTACAACTTTCAGCCAGATTTCAGAGAGTATCCCAGAGTGTGAACTCCAGCACAGCCATCAACCCTCCTGTCATTCAGCAGTCTGTCTCTCAGATACCAGGGCCGGTCTAAGCTTGATGTGGTCTCAAGAGAATCCACCATACGACTTGTAATCAGGACACAAATCTGTATGACTGAACAGTATGATTTGTTCATGGGTTTTTGCACACACTCAGTGGACCAGGCCTGGACTGCTCGCGTCACAAGCTTAATTAAAGCAATAATCTCCTCAGCAGAGCCTCCCACGCCAGTCTTCAGGTGTGGCTCACTCCTTCAGTGACAAACAGCTGGATCTCATTCTCCTCCAACGGTTTCATTCATGGCGTAACTGTTTGATTAACAGCAAAGCTCTCAACTTGCTAATCATGTAAAAACACTGACATGGAACTCATTCAGCGAAGAGTAAACAGAATAATGACACTTTGAGGTAATTTTTTGCCAAATATGAGTTAAAATGTTTGTTCTCCTTCATGGTGCTTAATCAGTTTAGAGCCTCGTTTGGTCTTTCTAACACAAGAGCCCTTGGTGGCAAGGTTTCAGAGTACAGTAGAGGTGGCGGGAGGGTGGATGTCAACTGAAACGACCCTGCGGACATTTGGTGCAATTTCTTTGGAGAATGGTTTGTGCAGCCTGATGGTTCTTCTCCAGACTTCCACAGAAGTGTCAGGTTCAAACTCAGCCATTTTTAGCCACCGTCAGTCAGCCTTACGCCACGTGGGACCAATGTTCCCTGCAGATTTCGTTTTCTCTTTTGAAGTTCTGACCGTAAAACCAAGGTTTTTGGTAGATTTTAGACACTGAACAATGATCTCATATATTGTTAAGTATTTAAATATATTTATAGAATAGAAACCTCTAGATTGGGTTTTATTGGGTGAATTGAGTGGCGAAAGATAAACATGAGATTTTAAAAAAAAAAAAGAAAGAAAACTAGTCATTTGCAAAATACTTGGTGGAACTGAAGCATTTAGTGGCATAATGTTTAGTAGTTTTAATGGCTATCAAAACTCTCGTGATTAATCATTTTTATTGATGTTGTGTATCTGTGTCATTTATTCGGACGATGAGACTGTGATCATGTGCAACAGTATTTTTGATAGCTATTAAAAAGTAACAGTCAGTGGTCGCTGAAAGACATAAAACCACAACCCTTATTCACGCTTACTTTGATCTAGTGTTGTCAAAAGTACCAACCGTGATACCAAGTGGGAACTGAAGTTTTAAAAATGTGATGCTTTGAGCGCTGTTGAGTGGATTCGTAAACACCTCTGATTGGCAATATTCACGGGCTCGTCAGATATGTCTGTGATTGGCTACAATGATTAATGCTTAAAAAACATAATAGCATTAATGCAAACTCCTCACCTTTTTGAGATCAAAGTAGGTCACCAATGGGAATTGCATAGATCCAATGAGAAAGTGTTTTCATGGGGTGGTCTTACAGGGGTAAACAAAGAACTGGTTGTTTCAGTAAGTACTGTACAGTGTTTCCTTTACTCTTTACTTTAAAATTACTATGTCTATAATGGGTACTATTTTATGTATTTGAGGTCTGAGATGTGGCAAACAGTATTGCCGTCTAATTAGCCAATATTGTCTTAAAAATCCTGCATAGCACTTCGTCTTTTAACCAAATGTTAATTTTGGTGAAATGTTGCAACAATTTAATTTTTTTCATGAAAAATTACAGTTTTGGACATGTAGGGTAATAAAAAATAACTACAAATGAGCATGTAAAGCAAACCCTGTGCAATGTTCTCACCTTTTTTCCCCCTTACCTGTTTGCATCCCTGTAATAGACATCATAATAGACATGACGCTCTTCACAGAGCGCTTACACAGATATGGGATACGCTCCTATGTGTTGATCATTGTAGCCAATCACACATATCTGTTGAGCACATGAACACAGTGGCCAATCAGAGGTGTTCAAGAATCCACTCAACAGCGCTCAAGGCATCACAATTTTAAAAATTTCGGTATCGACTTCGTTTCGCGGTCGGTGCTTTTGACAACTCTACTTTGATCCAATCTCACTAGTCCAAAAGATAATGGGTCTCATTCATGAAAAACCAGCAGAATGTTGTTAATTTATGGTTTCTCAAACAATTATTACACTGAATAAAACCAATTTCTAAAAGTCAGTGTGACCGTTTATAGAATTGATTCAGTTGGTTCTTACGCCAACTGTCGCGTTGAATTGAACAGTTCTGTTCATTTGTAAAACCAGTAGAATATAAAATTGTTGCATTTGAATCACTCAAATTTACATTGTTAGATTCATCTGAATGAAGTTTATGTATTAATGATTTTCTGAAGATTTTTCATGAACGAGATCTGTTGAGTGCCAGAATGATCACAGGCCATTGCTTCATTTTCAGTGAACCTCAAGATTCCTCCCCATAAACGTCTTGTGTTCAGATGCACTTTCACCTGCACTTCGTTCCACGGGTTCTTGTGAACAAGAGTCGTCTTTGTTTATTCTCCCCACCAATGTTCATCAGTTGTGACAAAAGCCTTTTCGTTTCTCTAACGAGCTGAACTGTTGTGTGCGGTCCACGTTTTTACTGTGTTACTACTGTGTGTGCTGTGCGAATGACGGCAGGTCTGCTGCACAGAGAAACCCCTGACAGAAATCGCTTGCACTCTGCGTTAGGATGGCTGACTGATTCCTGTACTCACTGAATGTACTGTAGAACTGTTTTTAAAACTCATAGGATAGTCTAGTCACCTTTTGTTATTGGTCTTTAATTTGTCTAAGGTATTTTTTTGTATACAAAAGTTTACATTTTTATGTATATTTTTCTTGTGTAAAAATTATGTAATAAGTGTATAAACATTGTATGTAATATCTGTATATAGAGTGAGAAATTTTGATCTTGTTTTTTGATGTAAGAATTAAAATTGTGTGAATTTGCTCAGTGTCCGTTTGGATTGGTTCAGCTGTTTTCGACACACTCAAGCCCTTTCTCAGCAGCGGGTTAAAGGACACTGGTGCTTCCTCAATATGTACTAATAAGGGTCATCGTAGCGGTGATTGCTCGGAAATGCATGTTAGTCTGATTCGAACTTTAGCACCGATTTATAGTCCTGTAAATCCCACAGGACCTTCTGTGACATAACACTATTAAAATGCCGTTATCATTCAGGTGCAATCAGAAGTGCTGTAACTCAGAACTACTGGAGAAACAGGAAGCACAACAAAAATGGTTTACTTCTAAACGGCACGTCTAAAGGGTTTCCACAGAATGGACTTGAGGGGCCATTTAAAGCACAAGTGTGTAATTTCCCGATGTTGAGATACTTAATCATTCCAGTGATTTTTTTGCATTTCTGATTGCTTGTGGTTTAGACATGACACACTTTAGCTTTAAAATGCCATTTGTTTGCTGTACAATAATTAACATGAATGAGTTAAACTTTACTATCACAAAAACACTGACTATAAAAATCAAGATTATGGTTTCTACAGTCTACATTAGCATGTTGCTAAGATATTGATACAATAAGCTTCTTTTGGGATATTAAACAAAAAAAAACTTGGGGGCTTGTAATAAAACAAAGAAAATTGCAATTTAAAGAAATACAAATCTGTTAATATGTTTTTAATATCATAGTCATTTTTAAAATTTACCAGAAGGACAATCAACAGTAATTAAATTATTACAGCTATGTTTAAAAAAAAAAAAAAAAAAAAAAAAAAAAGCAGATGTACAGACAAACCCCTTAAGAACATCATTTCTAGCTTTTAGTTCATGTTTCCGTGCTTCAGTAGGCTATGGTGACAGTTTTATTTTTAACAGATAAATAAAATCAAATATTTACACTCTCTTCCAGGAATTAGTGAGTATTCATTTTGCACTGGAAATGGCCACTCATTTCAGGTTTATCCAGTTTAGTCCAATCAAATGCTCTTTAGAATGAGAAGCCCCTCCCCCTGATATCACCTGCCTCTCACTAGCAATAGCAAGTAGCATGAGTTGTGGCTGTGATGTAAAAGGCAACTGGATTTTTAAATAAAAAAGGACAATTTTATATATCCCGACCCACACCAAGATCCTGTTTCAACAGAGAGCTGATGAGAATGACATATTTTTGTAGGCCAAAACCTGCAATCAAGGTAGCGTTTTAGCACTTCAGTTTCCATTGTTCTGAAGTTGATGTTTGTTTTATGAGTTTTTTCCAATATGATTTCAAGCTAAGGATATTTTTCCCTTGTGTTTTTTATTTTAAAGCTTTTATTTGTCTGGTAAAGTGTGTTTGCTAACATGTATCTAAATGGGACAGCAGAGGTTGTTGGGGACATTAAACATCACGGCGAACAGGGAAACTCATCTACTCACTAGTCCACTTTCACAGCCTCGTGTACTGTGTTTTCTAACTCAAACTTTCAGGGGAAATGTTTTTTTTTTTAAATAAAGACTGAAAGAGTTGTCAGATGCTTAATTGTAGTGATGTTGAAGTTGTGATCATGGTGTAGTTTATGGTTGCACTTTGCGATTGTATTTAGACTTCAGAATTCATAAGCGTTGCAATCATTTTGAAGATGATCAAGAACAAAATGTGTAAGAATCATAAACTTGTTTGTCACAGAGCTTATTTTCTGTAATAATCCAAAAGCCAATGGAAAAACCTATTGGGTATTTGTCAAGAGAACCAGGGTGATGCTGACAACGGGTTGACCAACAAAAATACGTCATCACTGCAGCACTCTATAGGAAATATCAGCACAAAGGAAAGCTTCAGTTATCACATGATTCTACAGGGTTGATAAACAAATCCAGTCCACATTCATCACACAGGAAGTACCTGAGAATATAAATGGCTTAATCAGAATCCCAGCATAATAACAACATGTAATACACACACTATGCTACAACATTATTCTTAAGAAACATTCAGCTGTGTGCGTGTTGAAGTGCACTGTGAGTCAAACGTCACACCCACAGAGAAAGAGTCTTCACGCAGAGTCAGTCAGTGATGAGACGAAAACCTGTCAGGCAGAAAACACACATCAGACGACTCACCCCAAATCACACATGTGAAGGGCAGTGCAGGCAGGGTGCTGTGAATACCTCTTTAACCTCTGAACCAACCCCGTCACCATAGAGTCAGTGATCCCGGGACACGTCTCTTCAGCCAGGAGCATGGCCTGCTTCAGCTCCTCTAACACTGCCGGCTTATAAACACTTCGCTTCTGCTTCAGCTGACCGAACAACACACACACTCATGCTGTGATTGATCCGTTGAATTGATACAGCATTAATAGTTCAGTATAATAAAATTCTTACCTCTGCAAACAATGGGGACATAATAGAAGACATGCACTTGGACGGAGACTTTTTTGGAACCTGAACAATGAGAGAGAAACAGATGTGTGTTTACTATGGCTGCAGGAGCTTTTCTTTTCACTAACTTCACTTTTGTTCATTATGTTTGCTCTAAATCAGCATGTTATTTCTTGATTTTTGGTGCATGTATGCAGTCAGTTCACCAATGGTGTAGATAATCAAATGAACTATCAGCATGATCGACTAACATCTGACAACCACAAACAGTATCTTTTATCATTTCAAAACTCAACAAACATCTTTTGCTTGATAAGTGTATATTTTGACATTGGCACATTTGATTCCTCACCTCTTTGCGTTTGGGTTCTTCTTTATTTATGACTCCATTTTGTTTCGGTTTGGGCTCTTTGTCATTGATAGTGTTGAAGATCCAGTCATCATCCACAGACTCTCCAGATGCTTCACCATCATCTCTGAGAACATGCACACACAATATTTTCTCAGTGAATAAATAATTATAATATTTATATAACTAAATGTGCCGATGTTTGTTTTGTGCTTACGAGTCTGAATCCGAGCTGGACTCGTCACGGGCCTGTTTGACTTTCCATCTCTTGTACTTGTCTATGAGATCTGTCAGGTATGATGGTTTCTTGGCATATCGAATAAATTTGTGTTTCAAAAGCTCTTTAGCTGTTGGCCTCTGGCAGAGACAACACAAACATTGTCTTTTGATTATACATGACTATACATTAGGGGTGGGCTGCTCTGGCCCTAAAGGGCAACTGTCCTGCAGAGTTTAGCTCCAATCCTAATCAAACACACCTAAAATATCTGACCCAGACTTTCTTTGATTAGGGTTGGAGCCCAACACAGCAGCATAATATCTTGCTGTTTTTATGTACGCTGAAAAAAAGAGGAGGAAGCGAAAGAGGAGAATATGAACTTGGTCATGGCTAGGGAAAAGAGACCAACTTGACATGCCAATTTTGCAAATGGAGTTTGAGGTAAGTAGTTTTAAGTTTTAGTGCCATGTCCTGTTGATCAATACACCATTTCATGTTGCAATTTTATTGACACTGTCAGGAAATTATCGCAGACTATCTTTGGTCTCAAGACCGTGACAAGGGCCATCTTTGAACCTCTGTCACTGTATGACTTGGGACCACTGTTTAGGAGCCACGAATACAGAAATCGCCATGATTGACTATCTTTGTCTGGGACAGCCCAAAATCATACAATGTGTACCAGGCATTACTGGAACATTACAGGTAGGTGAGATTGATCATAGTTTGAGCTAAACTTTGCAGAGCAGTATCCCTCCAGGGCCGGATTTAAAGAACCCTGCTATATCATATGTGTCCAGTCCTGCTCCTGGAGAGCCTCCTTCCTGCAGAGTTTAGCTCCAACCCTAATTAAAGCTAATCCCTGGAAACTTCCAGGCAGGTATGTTGGAGAAGGTCAGAGCTAAACTCTGCAGAGAAGTGCCACCCCAGAAACAGGATTGGATACCCCTGTGTTAAATAGTTTGTCACTACTTACAAAGTTGGGGTCTTTATTGAGACACGCATCTACAAACTCTTTGAGAGCTTTATTGTAGTTTCCTTCCAGTGTGGGTGAATTTTCCTTAGGGATGAGAAATAACACCTTCATGGGGTGAAGATCAGAGTGGGGTGGCTCTCCTTTTGCCAGCTCAATTGCAGTTATGCCCAATGACCAAATATCTGCCTGCAAAACACACACACACACACACACACCTGAATGACGTATACATTACATGTGCCTGACTATATTACGTTACACATCATTCTATTCTATCTAAGGGGGCAGTTCTGGGCCAGAATAAGCTACAAATGAGGCTTATAACTAGAAATCATGAACTCTTAAAGGGTTAGTTCACCAAAAATGAAAATTATGTAATTAATTACTCACCCTCATGCTGTTCCAAACCCGTAAGGCTTTCGTTCATCTCCGTAACACAAATGAGGATCATTTTGAAGAAATCTGAGAGATTTCTGTCCCTCCATAGACTGCCTTTGCAACTGTAATTTTGATGCTTCAAAAAGTTCACAAAGAGATTGGAAAACTAATACATATGAATTGAGCGGTTTAATACAAATTTTCTGTAGAGACTCAATCACTTTTTTTGATGAACAGATTTAATTTAGGCATTTACTCACATATAAATCTTAATCAGCAAACATAAACAGAAGCTCAACCGAACCTTGCAAAGGCAGTCTATGGAGGGACAGAAATCTCTTAGATTTCATCAAAAAGATCTTCATTTGTGTTTCGAAGATGAACGAAAGTCTTATGGGTTTGGAACAACCTGAGGGTGAGTAATTAATGACAGAATTTTTATTTTGGGGTGAGCTAACCCTTTAATATCATTAACAATAATAGAAATACCGCTGTAAACACCCTAGAGATGCCAACTAAACCAGCATTTCTGGGCAACTGACTTCTGATGTTACCTAAATTGTGAACACAAACAGGATTGTTCAGGTTCAGGATTACTAGAAAATAACAGGCATGTGTGTAGGAGCAGGGTTAAACTGAAGTCTGCAGGAAGGTAGTCCCTCCAGGAGCAGGGTTGGCTACCCCTGGACTAAACGCTAACCTAAGCCTAGCTATGACTAAAACTTTGAGCCATGCATTACATGGAGAGCGGATCTGACCTTTGAGTCATACTCTGACTGTTTAATGACCTCTGGTGCCATCCAGAACGGAGTGCCCACAAACGTGTTCCTCTTGATCTGTGTGTCTGTGAGCTGCCCAGCCACACCAAAATCAGCTAGCTTCACATCACCCTGCTCTGACAACAGGACGTTAGCAGCTAGAGAAACACACAAACACACATCAGCCATGTTGATTTGAGCTTTCAGAACAGAAGTTCCATCTATGCTGGAAATCATTTATAGCCTTCAATGGTAGAAAACTGTGCAGGTACCACATCATAATTCACAGGTACCTTTAATATCTCTGTGAATTTTCTTCTCCGAATGTAGGTAATCCAGACCCTTCAGGATCTCTCGAAGGATGGTGGCAATATGAGACTCATCAAGAGCTCCAGGTCCCAGCTGTAGATCAAAGAACCTGTTAGACCTGTTAGAGAATCTTAATAAACATCTGTAGGACTCTAAACCAACTTTACACAACTTTTAGCCCTAGACTAATTTCTAGCAACACTGCTCCTGGAGGGCAACCATCTTGCAGAGTTTAGTTCCAACTTTAATAAAAACATCTCAAGCAGCTAATTAAGGTGTTTAGGTTTAATAATTAATAACAGGTATGAGTGTTGGAGTAGGGCTGAACTGAAGTCTGCAGGAAGGTAGTTCTCCTGGAGCAGGTTTGGCTACACCTGTCCCAGTGATTTTGCCTTACAACAAAATCACCACACCAACATTTTATTTGTACTAGATGGATACTAGAGGGGTTTCAAAGTGCATGTTTTGAAAATCATACTGTTATTGTCTCCATGTAAACAACAACTACTGGCCTGGCAGCATAATACAGCGTTTTTGCGGATCCCTGTAAACAGGGTAGTTTTGACAGTGTTGTCATCTATATGCAAAAAAAGTCCTAGCCTTATCCCAACTTAATATCCCAGCCTAATCCCAACTTAAACCTAACCTTACCCATAATTTATCCCTAAAATCAGAAGCAAATGATAGGTGAATAACACTGATGTAGAAGTATCTAACCCTGGTTGTGAACATAACTTGAAATAAACTGAAAACATGTCCCTCAAATCTGATTGGTTAATTGGAATGTTGTTCCAGGATCAACAAAGATGTTGATCCAGAAACATGTTGTTCTTGGTAAAATCACGATCACCATTACCCACATTTGGCCTGGTCTTGATTGGGGAATCACTACACATTTTGGATGTCTGCCTCTTCCAACACACCTGTTTCAACTCATCAGCTCATTAATAGAGACTGCAAGACCTGAATCAGGTGTGTCCGATAGGCGTACTAACAGCAAAAAATATGCGTTTCATATTTATTGTGTTAAATTACATATTTTTAATTAGTAAATACCAAGGTGATTGTATGAACCCTTATTAGTAAAGTTAAGGAAATTAAAATTCTTACCAAATCCAGAGCTGAGCCCCCTCCTAAATATTCCATGATGATCCATAGTTTTGTGTCCTGGAAGAAACATTGTATATTTCCAGTTTGAACTTATCTTTTTGTCTGATGAGCAGCATTGATTTTTAAAATCTCTAAAACTATGTACCAAACCTGTAATTTTTAATTCAGATGTTCCCATTAGCTGTAAAGGGTATCAGACCAAAAAAGGGATTCAGGAATAAAGGGACCCCTGGTATATGGAAGAGCCTTGTGAACTTCCTGTGTGAAGGCCCTTGCACTCTGTTATAAGCAATTTATTTTATGGTGAAAATTTCCTGTCTAGAGCAGTTTTAATCTACATTAGGCTTATTTACATCTACTGATTGAATAGGTATATGATCATGAAAAGACAAGTGAAAAAGTCCTACAAGATGCTCTTGAGACTCAAACCACATCTTGAGTTGATCAACCAAAGTGTGAATGATTCTGGTTGTACAAGCCACAATATTAAACTTTGCTTCACCTGAAACACCAGCATACAAAAGCTTGGAACAATGAAATTCAAACACTAACTGCCACATGGGGTGTTAGGCTGGAGCATCCCAGCATCTTGGGCCAAAAGTGGGGAAGACCCTGAACAGGGGACCAGTCCATCGCAGGGCTCACACACCAGACACACTCGCATTCATACTCTCACTCATACCTATGGGCGATTTTTTGTCTGTCCAGTTCACCTATCCTGCATGTCTTTGGATTGTGGGGGAAACCAGAGTACCCACGTTAACACAGCAAGAACATGCAAACCCCACAGAGATTCGAACCGGGGACCTTATTGCTGTGAGGTGACAGTGCTTCCCACTGAGCTGCTCTCATAGTGAACTCATATTTGCATTAGTGGGGGATGAGTAAATTAGATTTATAGCCATTTTGCAGAGACACAATTATGTGCAAACACCGTTGGAGGGCAGTTCAAATAACCAACACGCATGAAGTGATCATCTGCTTGGTCACATAACAACATTACATAATACAGCTTAAACAGTCACCACAAGCTGCCTGACACACATTAAACTGCTTCACACTAGCAGTGCTTGGGACTCACCTTCAGGTAAGAGCCATAGTATTTAGTGATGAAGGGGCTGTCACACTGGCTGAGGACTGTAATCTCCTGTTGGATGTCCTCCACTTCATCTTCAGCCTCCTCCAGGTCAATGATCTTTATAGCAATGACCTGTTGCGTGCGATTGTCAATGCCTTTGAAGACCTCTCCAAACGATCCCTTTCCGATCCGCTCAAGCTTGGTGAACAGCTTCTCTGGATCAATATTCAAATTCTACAAAAGAAAGGAAATGCTGCACTTTTCCATGAACAGAAAATAGTAAATCCTAAATTGTGTAATATGCTTGTCTTTTTACAATAGAGAAAGTCCAACATACAAAAAGCAAAAACTCAAAAAGTATAAAATAAAAACAAGTGTCTACACATATCCATACAACATATCTGTAAACATACAGTTGGCATAGATATGGAAACATAATCAAAACAACCTGCTTGACCTGAACACAAGGTCTCATCTTCATCACACCCTATGCCCATCTCTAGGTATGTCTGATTTTTGCCCTTGTTTTACTGACTGTCTGAAGAATTCTGAAAATGTCTATTAGATACTGAGAACTGCACACGGCCAATGAAACAAAGGTTCAGCATGAGAGAGGCATTCAAACACTGATACAGTTACCAGATGTTAATTTTAACAGTCAAAATAAATCACATTGTCATCCAAGTAAGTCTTGTGATTCTCATGAGGTGCTGGGACATGGCAGGTGCATTCTGCATTCCCAAAGGCATTGCTGCATACTGGAAAAAGTTAAATGGAGTTTCAAACACAAACATTTTTTGTGGCTCAAGTGGTCAAACTCTTGACAAGTTTGGCAGCATCTAACCTGATATAGTTTCCCATAAGGGGCAAAGGGATTCCTCTTTAATGAAGGCAGTACTTGCTAAGTTAATGTTTTGACAATATGGAACTCTTAGCACAGGCCAATGACGAGCACATTATGACTCCATAAATGTTAATGCAGCTTGTGCTGAATCAGGACATATACACAGCTAATCTAATCTCACACACGTCATTTACAATAACCACAGTCACAGCCTTTCCACTAACAGTGGCACTTTGACCATCAAATGTTATGTGACTCGGTGAAGAGAACAGCAAACACTTGGGTGGGACTGAAATTATAGAGGAACCCTTACAGTGGTAAAACTCAAATTAATTTACTTACAGAATGTTTCTATTCGTAAAACAATGTTTCAATGTCAATTTTCACAAAAATCAATTTCACACACTTTAAGAGTCTTCCTACAACTGCTTTTTGTCTATTCCCCATTCGTCTGATACCAGGAACATGTTTTCAACATATAACAACCAGAAAACTCTTTCACACACAAACGCACAGTACCTTTAGTCCATTAGTGTCCATGACTGTGGCTGCTGCTTCCTGAATATGCTGCTCACACTCATGTGTTAGTCAGTCCATCAGGACTCTTTATCATATGGGTGTAGCGGGGCGGTAACTCAGCCGCCCTCTGCCACCGTAACAGGGTCAAAGAGCAGGTTGCCTCTTCTAATGTTTAGGAATACAGTTTAAATACAAATAGATACACGAAATATTAGAGCTATGAACCCGATTTAAAACCAATGGGAAAGTTGTGTCTGATGCAAAAAGTGATTTCCGTCACGAGTATAACTGTAATTACATTCATTAAAGGGATTTACCAAAAGTGAAAATTCTGTCATCATTTACTTACCCTCATGTAGTTCAAAACCTTTATTACTTTCTATAGCTTCAAGCTCTAATTAGGACAACAACAAAAAAATACACCATGAATTTGATATTCACTGACAAGTTCACTTTTTAAATTGTAGGGTATACTGGTCAATCTATAGAAGGAAATCATTGATAAAAATCAATGGGGAAACTCTGGCCACAACGCCATGATTACATTACACTCCCATTCTTTGAAATCGTTAAAACTGGGTCATTGTAAACTCAGGCTTAACAGAATCCTGGGTTGTCTTGTTCCATGTTTCACACTGCTAATACTTGACCCGGGGTTAACAGTTAATCCTGGGCATTCCTAAGCTTATGCTTCACATTAGGGCTTTTTCACACTTATAATTTAGAAGAGGGGATAGCATCACATTTTACCCAGGGTTATGAAACACTGCTCCAGAGCAGGTTAGCACCACTTTTTTGCTTTTAAAGATCATTTCATTCTTACCTTTATAGTCTGAAAAGTCTGGATAAACTTGATAGTATAGTCGACAATATATAATATGATGAAGCGCAATGCTAGAGTCTCTATCTAAATAGGTCACGTGATGCATTCAATCAGTGTGTAGGGAAGTGGGTTTTGACGGCCCATATATGAATATCAGAACATGCAATATATCAAAAGAAAGAACAGACCCTCTGCTTTTAATGAAAAAAAAAAAAAAAGCTTTTTATTCTAGCTTCATGCATTCTTTATATCAACAATTGAATGTGGGTAAATTTCATAAAAATAAATATTTTGAGCAAAAAGATATGAAAATCGTGTTCTTGTCAAAGACTACGTCCGGACCGGATTCGCAATGATGATCAAAACATAGATAGAGTAGATCGAGTTCATCAACACCCCCAAAGCTTGACAGTCCTCCTGGGTCGACATTTCATTCTAGTAAGAACTTTACCTGCTGCATTTTGGACCAGCTGGAGTTTATTTATTAAGTGTGCAGGGCAACCACTTAGTAAAGCATTATAATAATCTAGCCTTGAGGTCATGAATGCATGTGTTATTTTTTCTGAATCTGACACTGAGAGCATATGTAGTAATTCTGATATATTTTAAAGATGGAAAAATGTGGTTTTACAAATGATAGAAATGTGGCTTTCAAATGAAAGATTGCTATCAAATAACACACCCAGATTCCTAACCGACAACTAAGAATTGGCAGAGCAAAAACAGTTAAACAGTATTCTAGGTTATTTCGTGCAGAGGATTTTGGTCCAATCATTAAAACCTCTGTTTTTTACTAGTCATCCATTTTATAATATATATATATATATATATATATATATATATATATATATATATATATATATATATATAGATATAGATATATAGATATAGATATATATATAGATATAGATATAGATAGATAAGTATGATTTGAACCATGGTAATGCAATTCCACTAACGCCAACATTATTTTTGAGGCTATTCAAAAGAATGTTGTCGAAAGTATCAAATGCAGCACTAATGACAATGATGAATTTATTAAATAAGGAAAAGGATCTATGACTTCTGGAAGCATCACTTTCAGTAGTTTAGTCAGTAAAGGCTCTAACATATTGTTGAATTTTAGACAATTCTACCTCTCCTATAGCAAAAAAAGATTGGAACTGTTCCTCAGAGGGTCTAATTTAGCCAGTGTATAAATACCTTTTTGTTTCCTTCTAAGAGAGTCGCAAAGTAAGCACAACTAGCAGTTTTTAATCTCTGTAGGCTGAAACACTATCCTTCCACACAATGTGAAACACCTCTAGTTTTGTTTTCTTTCAGCTGCACTCCATTTTTCGGGTTGCTCTCTTGAGGGCCCAAGTGTGCTTGTTATACCGGACTGTTTTCTTTAATCTTCTTTAAGCGTAAAGGAGCAACTGTGTCTAAATTGCTAGAAAAGAGAGAGTGAATAGTTTCTGTAGCAAAATTGAGTTCTTCTAAGCTATCTGGTATGCTGAGGAGTTGGGACGAGTCAGGAAGATGTGATAGTTCTAAAGGTGTTCATATTTGTAACAAGGAGTTGGTTTTGCAGCCTTGGCTAAATGGTGTATACACAACACTAGATAATGATCTGAGAGAATTTCAACGCCATCAACATTGATTCCATGAGTGAATATTAAATCTATGATTACAACAATCCTTGTGATTATACTGGTCCTGACATGTCTCTCTCCAATAGAGTTTAGAATGTCTGTAAATGCCATTACCTACATGAATATTAAAATCACCAACAATTAAGACATATCTGCATAATTGTACATAAAGCACCATCACTTCAAAAGAATTATAGAAAACTAAAAATATTACTAGAATACTTAAAATATTATTACTTCTAATACTTAACCATTACTATAAATTGCAGCAACACCTCCCCTTTTGGCAGAACCCGATTTCACCAAGCTTTGGTGTTTCTGTTTTTTTGATTTGTTGAACATCAATTAAATTATTTCCCTTAAATGGGTTTTAACACTCAACATCTGCACTTCAACACTTTTAATACTCACTTTGTTTGGGACTAGTGCAAGCCAATCACTGAGTTAACCTAAATTGTTTTATGTTAAATTATTCATATTTTTAATTGTCATAACGCATTAGTACTAGTATGTGGGTGGTCCCCTGGAAATGTATTTCATTTAATTGAGCTGTTTTGTCATGACGCCAATTTTTATAGGTCAACATACAAGGAAAATTCAGCTTGTGTTTAGGTTTGGCAAATTGGACACCCATTTTAGGCTTTGATATAGCAACTTATCCATTTTGGATGAGTTTTTTCACCGATCATATTGCTTCCACCGCAATCATTATACATGTGATGTAGCCTTGGAATTTGGTAAAAAGAAGGCATCTAATATACTGCTTTAAAATGCTATAGACAGCTAGGTTTTGTAATAGTCAAGAGATGATCAAAACCAGAGCGTTTACACATCATGGTGAATTCAAATGTGTTTTGCAATGACAAACATCCTAAACTCAAAAGATTAAAGATAGACAGACCATTGTTTCAATGTTCCTTGTTTATTAGCTTAGAAAATCTTCACAAAACGCAAATGATCACACACAATAACACTATCTGCAATATAAACCATCTGCATTTTAAACCATGTCTAAAATTATCATGACAGAAGGTTTTTACACATTACATTTTTCATGATACATTTGTTCACTCAGTAGGGTCTTATCAATACAGCCAACGGTAACACTGAATTTGACAACAATGGATGCAAGTAACATCAACATGTCTGTTCCCAGTCATTCTATTTGAATAAATACGGAACTAAATGGGAGATCTTAGCATATTAACATATAACAATCCAATCTTCACAAATGTTTTGTAGTATCTTACATTTTGGTCTGTTTGCCCTCCTGCTCATTGTTCTGGTCTTTATCTTTTCGCTCCATTTCCAGTGTCTCTTTCTTCTTCTCCTCTGGCTCAAGCCCTTGCTCTTTCCTGATCTTGGCCTCAATCTCCGCTGGGTCAATGTAGGTGTAGAAATAAGCCATGATGGAGAAGATGATACTCACGGCCACAAGCAGTGACGCAAACAACACATACTCTGCCCACTGTGTGAGAAAACACAGAAAATTTAAAAGAATAATTCACCAAAAGATAATTCTGTTTCAAATCTGTATGTTGTTAATTTATCTGTATTATATATTACAATATTCCAGCCTGGCTGATTGTGTGTTAGTGTGTCTATTCATATGCAGCACCTGTTTCGGAAGCTTTCCCAGCTCTGCCACAATCAGCACAATAAAGTTTCCCACGGCATTAGTGCACAACCAGCCAGCCTGCAACACTGACTTCATATTCTTTGGAGCCTAAAAGCATGGAAGTACAGCTGTTAAGAGGGAAGTGCTTACAGATATTGTCTGGAGAGTTATCTTTGCAGACTACAAGATATCCTATGCCAAATTAAGCCTTATATTGACATATATTCCAGTTAAAAACACACTATTAAAGGGTTAGTTTGCCAAAAAATGAAAATCCTGTCATCATTTACTCACCCTCATGTCATTCCAAACCTGTATGACTTTCTTTCTTTGGCTGAACACAAGAGAAAATATTTTGAAGTAACAGTTTTGGTAACAAAGAAATGCATACAGGCTTGGAAAGACATGATGGTGCGTAAATGATGACAGAATTTTAATTTTTAGGTGGACTATCCCTTTAATACTACATAATAACACATAATAACTTCTCTAATCATTTAAACCTTGTCCTTTTCTTACAATTGACTGCAAACTTACATTCAGATCTGCCTTCATATAAATCAACAAACAATGGATTGAACCCCACCCTATATTTTTTTTTTTCCGATAATCCGTTTCAATTGGATCTATGTCACAATACAGAAGAAAGACTACTTACACTACATCCTAACTTTAAGTATTTTTAAAGACAAATACTGTTCTCCAACTGACACCAGTTCTTGAGTATTGGAGGTCACTGGGCACATTATGTGGCAACTAGACCGTGTATTTTAGCACGAGGTAATGCTGTATTAATCAATCAGCATCAAGGACTATCAATTTCATTACTGATCTTAAAAGTTAAGTATGTAGTTTCTGCAACACCTAGCGGAATTACACAAATAAAACATATTTTTCAAATGCCCTTTTTGTGCATTGCGCCTCCCAAAACTCAAATACACAAATCACAAATATAGCTCTTACGAGTGCTTGTGAAGGCATGCCTCAATGGGTAAAGGTAGGCTACTTTCAATAAAAGGTCCAACATATTAGGAGTACTTTTACAATGCCCCGTTCGCTTTGATGTGTTCATGACCTGTTCATGACCTGTTTAATCAAAATGCAGTAAATTTTGTCTTGCACTCCTGTCTTTTCCAATGTAACGTGACAGTCATAGTTCCAACACCCTCTGGCTCCACCTGCTACAGTAGCCACGCCCCAACCTCATGCTATAGGCTGAGCTGAAAATAGATTAATCTCTTAAAGGATTAGTCCACTTTAAATAAACTTTTCCTGATAATTTACTCACCCCCATATCATCCAAGATGTCCATGTCTTTCTTTCTTCAGTCGAAAAGAAATTAAAGTTTTGGATGAAAACATTTCAGGATTTATCTCCTTATAGTAGACTTCAATGGGCACCAAACAGCTGAAGGTCATAATTAGTTTCACTGCCGCTTCAAATTGTTCTACACGATCCCAGATGAGAAATAAGGGTCTTATCTAGTGAAACCACCGCTCATTTTCTGAAAAAAAATTGAAAATTATATAAGTTTTAACCTTAAATGCTCATCTTGAACTAACTCTCTTCTTCTTCTCCTCTATTAGAATTCCAGCAGTGTAGACACTGCTAAGTGTATTACTGCCCTCCACAGGCCAAAGTTTGATTAATTGTTATATACTATTGAACTAGCATATTGCATATTAAAATTAGTTCAAACTTTGACCTGTGGAGGGCAGTAATACGCTTAGCAGTGTCTACACTGCTGGAATTCTAATAGAGAAGAAGAAGAAGAGAGTTAGTTCAAGATGAGCATTTAAGGTTAAAACTTATATAATTTTCAATTTTTTTCAAAAAAATGAGTGATGGTTTCATTGATAAGACCCTTATTTCTCATCTGGGATCGTGTTGAACAATTTGAAGCTGCAGTGAAACTTATTTTGACCTTCAACCGTTTGGTGCCCATTGAAGTCTACTATAAGGAGAAAAATCCTGGAATGTTTTCATCAAAAACTTTATTTTCTTTACAACTGAAGAAAGAAAGACATGGACATCTTGGATGACATGGGGTGAGTAAATTATCAGGAAAAGTTTATTTAAAAGTGGACTAATCCTTTAATGTTTACATGGTGCCTGGGGGATTCAATATTTACACTTTTTGGGGAGATAAACACTCGAATGGCATACTAATAGACATAGTAGTCAATTAACAAAAAAACTGGGTTAAGAGAATGTATTTTGCCATAGCCTAAATATCTTATATAGTGCACTTTTAAAGACATGACAGAACATTTGATATCGTTCTACTGTCCACTTGGTAACAGCTGATACTGTATTGGTTTTAGAAGGTAATGAGTGATGACTGTTCAAACAGTGTAATTAGTAAATTATAATCTCATTATAACATGTAAAAGTAAAAGTCCTCAACGCTGCTGACATGAGCTGTGAAGTGAACCGTTGACCTACCTGTGAGTATGAGAACTGCAGGCCGGTGACTGAGAACATGACCTCTCCTGTAGTAATTAGGAAGTACTGAGGAATCTGCAGTGCCATGTGGACTGAATTGGGCTGCATGTCCTCAACTACCTTTATAGACTCACACTGCACACACACACACACAAGAACACACATGCACATATAAACCAAAAGCTATATAGAAGCTTCTGTGAAATTACACATATAGGTCTATATAATATGAGACATGCTGAGGGAGGTTACACACATCAGTCGAGAACAGCGTGCTGGGGATGAGGTAGGTGTATGAAGAACCAAATCCAAACTTCTGAGAAAACTCACATGACTGCTCACCATTGCTGAGCACGAACTTCCGCCTTGGAAGATAAACCAACAGAACAGCAAGTCAACATGATATGGCATTCAAAAACCATATTAATCCTGTATATAGCATAGTTTATAAAATTGGGTAACCCTTTATTTTAAGGTATGTTATATGTACTTACTATAGTAACTAACCCTAAATCAAACTTTTACCTTAATCCATAAAGTGTAAAATTGAATATGTAGGAGGACTTTTATCCTTCAGGAACTGATTTTATTATGAAAAGTGGATGCCAGACCAGGAGGTCTTTAGAATGATTAGTCACATGATATGTACAGCTCAGGTGACTGACTTAACTTAGCATTTAAGTTGTGTATGCGCCAGCCAAGCAACTGCTTTTGACATGAATGGAAATCCTAACAGTAAAAAACCAAGAAACATCAATAGAAAGTAAGTAGTCGAGCATGGCACCCAAGTATTTCCAAGAAGGACTGAGATTCAGTTTGGGATCATGCTTTCATGTGCTATTCAATTTAAAATAATTAATCGATTGTGTGGTACCCCTTACATTAGAAAAAAAAGATGAATTCTATACTCCCCCTCCCTCAGTAATAATTGAAAAACATAATTTGGAAACTATATTCATTCTGAATGTCATAGAATTTAGCTGTATTGGAAGAAAATTGTACACCACATTAAGAATGTCTTGGGCATAAATGTAAATCTTGATCCATGTTCACTTATTTTGGGCGTCCCCTCAGCAAGGCTTCTGAATAAACACCACAAAAGACCCTTTAGTATTTTGCTGCTATGAAGAACATTTTAATATTTTGGACAAAACACCCTAAATAGGGAAAACAGAGCATGATGGGCAATATGCATTTAAGTAGGTAAATATAGGAGGACTACGTCAAAGTCATTTGCCATTTATTACGTCAAAGTTGCTAGCCTATTTAACATTTGCTGACACTTTTTAATATGTTGCTAGGAGTCTATAACAGTGTTACACATGTCACTTTCTGTTGCCAGCAGGTGGCGCTATGACTATAACTGAATATGGGCATGGACATGGGCATGGCAATCGTAATATTTTATTAAACTGCTGTCACGATTACCGTCAGTTCCTGTCAGTTCCTGGACTACACTTCCCATAATCCTCCCTGACTCACTCACACACCACCTCATTGCGAAGTCTTTTTTCACATTGTGTACTTTTCTGAGCGTTTATATCTTGTCTGCCTGTCTGTTACGGATCCTGTCGGTTTACCGTTTACAATTCACTGCTGCCTGCCTTTGGACTGTTTGTTGTTATCTGGATTGTGAACGATATCTGCCTGCCCTGATCTACTGCCTGTATCCTGACCACGATTCTGCCTGTCCCTTGCTGTTCCTGTTTGTTCCTGTTTTGACCTTGCTTGTACGACCACGCTCACTTTTAATAAAAGCTTGCAATTGGATCCCTGCCTGAGTCCAGCTTCGTTACAACTGCAATGAAAAATCTTAAGAACTGACTTACGTTCCCTGAGAAACAAGTGTGTAGTTTGAAGAGATTGATGGCTGAATAGAATCCAAGTTAGTGATGTTCAGATCTGCTGTCCAGCCATTCACAAACCTGTGTGACATCAAACATCATTCAAAGAAAGTTCAGTTCCCTTTTGAGGAAACTCTATGCTACATCTGAGTGATGACACTATGATAACGCTCCAGCATGATTGTGTTTGAAGCACGTTCAACAAACTCCAATTTCAATGGTACAACACCACCCTGTGACATGTGATGGCATACGATGGAAGCTATAAAAGATAGCTGGAACACAACAGTGGCAGCTTCTGTGTCTTCGGTAATTGCCCTGTGTTACTCTGTCCTCATCTATTTGATGTTTGTTTGTCAACTTGAAAACCTTTAGAAATAAGGAGTTCAGATTGTGCATGCCTTCTTGCCCTCACTACATCATGAGCAGAGATACTGCGTTCATTGTAAATGTCCCAATGTGTACATCCGTGCACTATCGGGAGTTTAGCTCTGCTCCTTTTCACTTTTCTACTCCAGGGAATAAAGTCTTATGCAATATAAGAATCGAGTGGCTTGGATCTTGTGTTTGCCTAGGCAATGCGTAGATTATGGGTCCATAACATTATAATACCTGAGGAAACTTTGAGCAGACGGGAGATCCCCTTTCTCTCTCTTTCCTCTGATTGTGTGCAAACTAATTACTAATTGTTTACAAGCTAGGATTCCATGATTCTTTTGAATTGCATGTTGACTATTTTTTTATTAATATTCAAACTTATCATCCAGACTGTGTTTACTAGTCTGGTGGATTATGGCTGCATTTAATTCCAAGGAACTAAATGGTGGGATAGTCTTCTGGCTTTAAGGAGTTGGATGTCTATATAGACAAGCTAAGTGTCACTACTCGAGCCCTCCTTCTGAGAGAGTTGAGGTGGCACTTGCAGCCATAGTCCTCTTAGGGGTAGATGGATCTGAGAACCATCATCTTCTCAAGAAAGGCTTCAGTCCTGATGCCGCATGGCTCTGGACTTCGAGGGCAAGCCCCTCCAAAGAGAGGTGGCTCAGACCAAGTTTTGGGGGTACCCACTTCTCCTTGATGCCTTTAGGAGGCCGGTCTGTCAACCATGCCACCTTTGGTGTTTGGCGTGCAGCAGTTTCCAGTAAGTTTTTGGCCCAGTTGCCACCCAGGAATGTTGCAGAACTGGGAGGCTCACTCCCTCTGAGGAGAATGTTGGAGAAGTGTGATTGGTTGTTGGTTGTTCCATGCTGCTCATCCACTTCAGGGCATCAGACATGTTAATCAGCCTACACCAGAGGTTTCAGGCAACTCTTTCATGCTAATTTTATTTTTTTTTAATCCTGATGTTTCAGGGCTCAGGACTTCTTCTCGATGCCCACTGGAAATCGATTTGCCAACCCCACCACCACTACCGGTGTCTTGGGGTGCAGCGGTTTCCAGCAAATTAATTCCTGTTGGCAGCAGTGTCCAGTGTAATTCCTTTTGGCCTTCTGTACATAAGACCATTGCATTGGTGGCTCAAGACCAAGGGGTTTTCCCAGAGGGGCAACCCATTTTGCATCATCAGGGCTATGCACAGATTTCTTTGTACCTTAGTGATGTCGAAAAAACCTTGGTTCTTGTCCCAGGGACCTGTGTTGGGGGCCTCTTGTCATCGCCATTATGACTCCTTGCTTGCTATTACTTCTCTCAAGAGGGTTGGAGATCTACAGGCACTGCCTTCTCCTTTCTAGAGTTTACTCTTGAGAGGGTTAAAGCAATTCTTCACCTTATACTGGTCTTTGTGGCGAAAGTTCCAACTAACATTGGACACTCAGTAGTCTTGCAAGCCTTTTATCCTCCTCCATGTGTGTCGACAGACCAAGAGAAGCTAAACTTGCTTTGCTCAGTGAAGGCTCTTGAGTGTTACATCCACCGGTCTGCTCAGTGGCATAAGGCTAACCAAGTGCTGGTATGTTTTGGTTCACCCAGGCCTCTCTGCACACATTCATCAGGTTTTATAATCTGGATTTGGACTCTACACCAGGTTCTCAAGTGCTTATGTCCTAAACTGTATTCAGAGTGACTCACACTAGGACAGTCATTTCATTAGTATGGAGCAATGGGTATTTCATTCCCATAGTGTTATCGCTCAGACGCAGCATAGAGTTCCCATTGAAAGGGAACGTCTCGGTTACGACTGTTACCATGGTTCCCTGAGAAGGGAACGATACGCTGCGTCACCTTGCCATACTTCCTGCATGCCTGTGAGCGACTTCAGCCAATCAGAAGCTGATGCTTTCGTGTTCTGGGTATCCTTCATAGCTTCTGCAGTACGCAATCAAACGACAAGGGGTGACGTTGCACAAATGACACAGATTGTTGAACACATGCTTCAGACGCAAACACACAGGAGTGTTCCCATAGTGTCATCACTCAGATGCAGCATCTTGTTCCCTTCTCTATTACATTCGTAACAGAGATGATTTAAGGAGCAGTTAAAACAATTTTAAAGTTAACTGACCTAACAGCATTCTTTCCTCCCTTTGGTTTGGACTTTATATCTTCTTGCTGGAGGAAAAAAAATCAAAAGACAGGGACAATTATAGTATCACAGTAATGTTTAACTAGGCCATGAATCTGTTTGTTCATTAAAATGTAATTGGACCAGTCATTTAGAACCAATTCTGACCAAAACAAAAGAAAACAGCTTGCCAGTGCAAACATTCCTGAAAACTTTGCACCAGCTGTTAAACTCCTTTAAGCTGCCATTGGTTCATGACGATTATATAATAGATGGCTGTACTCTTTGAAAAGAAAGTGGTGTCTTTTTAAAAAAACATAAATTCAACATATAACAAATAATAATGAATCCAAAATGTAAAAATATATTATTCACTCAACTTTCCTGCAGCGCTGCAAATCTGTGGCTTTAACATTTGTATTCCATTAAATGTGTTAAGAGGTCAAGCTGTTTTCTGTTGGTCACACATCTTGACATTATACAAATTTGCAGATCAGAATTCACCAGACTTGAACTTTGGAATGCAGAGAAATGTGAAACATGAGCTTGTGTTTCTGCTCTCCAGAATTCACATGTGTATGAATAGAAGTGAATAAAGTGAAATGTGACCACTCCTATGCCATGAGTACTGTGTGTCAGGACCCCCAAAAGCATCCTAGTAACTACATAGCAACATACTAAAAAGTACTCTGAACACCTTCAAAAATACATAGCAACACCCTAGCAACAACCCAAAGCACTTTAAGCATTGTTGTGGTGACTTTTGCATGAGCAAAAAGAAGCACACTTACCAGATACATGATGGATGGGTCAGAGGGGATGATCAGGGTCTGGCGGCCTCCTTTAATTAAACTAAAAGCTTTGGTGATCACAGGATTTGTGTTTAAGGACACTGTGATGTCCTGGTGATCAAATGTCACATAATCTCCATTGCTCTATAAAAAACATGAGAAACAAATGGTGAAACATCTCTGTTCTGCAATGCTGCACAAAGTGTGAATTAGATGAGTATGTGTGTGTGCAATGATGTGGAAGTTTCAAATTTCAATATTTTATTCAGAATACAGCATAGATGACATATCAAATGTTTAAACTGAGAAAATGTATAATTTTAAGGGAAAAATAAGTTGATTTTAAATTTCATGGCATCAACACATCTCAAAAAAGTTGGGACAAGGCCATGTTTACCACTGTGTGGCATCCCCTCTTCTTTTTATAACAGTCTGCAAACGTCTGGGGACTGAGGAGACAAGTTGCTCATGTTTAGGAATAGGAATGTTGTCCCATTCTTGTCTAATACAGGCTTCTAGTTGCTCAACTGTCTTAGGTCTTCTTTGTCGCATCTTCCTCTTTATGATGCGGCAAATGTTTTCAATGGGTGAAAGATCTGGACTGCAGGCTGGCCATTTCAGTACCCGGATCCTTCTTCTACGCAGCCATGATGTTGTAATTGATGCAGTATGAGGTCTGGAAAATGCAAGGTCTTCCCTGAAAGAGACGACGTCTGGATGGGAGCATATGTTGTACTAGAATTTGGATATACCTTTCAGCATTGATGGTGCCTTTCCAGATGTGTAAGCTGCCCATGCCACATGCGCTCTTGCAACCCCATACCATCAGAGATGCACGCTTCTGAACTGAGCGCTGATAACAACTTGGGTTGTCCTTGTCCTCTTTAGTCCGGATGACATGGCGTCCCAGTTTTCCAAAAAGAACTTCAAATTTTGATTCGTCTGACCACAGAACAGTTTTCCACTTTGCCACAGTACATTTTAAATGAGCCTTGGCCCAGAGAAAACGCCTGCGCTTCTGGATCATGTTTAGATATGGCTTCTTTTTTGACCTATAGAGTTTTAGCCAGCAATGGCGAATGGCACGCTGGATTGTGTTCACCGACAATGTTTTCTGGAAGTATTCCTGAGCCCATGTTGTGATTTCCATTACAGTAGCATTCCTGTATGTGATGCAGTGCCGTCTAAGGGCCTGAAGATCATGGGCATCCAGTATGGTTTTCCGGCCTTGACCCTTACGCACAGAGATTGTTCCAGATTCTCAGAATCTTTGGATGATATTGTGCACTGTAGATGATGATAACTTCAAACTCTTTGCAGTTTTTCTATGAGAAACTCCTTTCTGATATTGCTCCACTATTTTTCGCCGCAGCATTGGGGGAATTGGTGATCCTCTGCTCATCTTGACTTCTGAGAGACACTGCCACTCTGAGAGGCTCTTTTTATACCCAATCATGTTGCCAATTGACCTAATAAGTTGCAAATTGGTCTTCCAGCTGTTCCTTATATGTACATTTAACTTTTTTTAACTGTCCCAACTTTTTTGGAATGTGTAGCTCTCATGAAATCCAAAATGAGCCAACATTTGGCATGACATTTCAAAATGTCTCACTTTCAACATTTGATATGTTATCTATATTCTATTGTGAATAAAATATAAGTTCATGAGATTTGTAAACTATTGCATTCCTTTTTTATTCACAATTTGTACAGTGTCCCAACTTTATGAATGTGTATGAATGTGTGTAGTACCTCAAATGAGTCTATCAGAAGAGACTTGTTGGGTGAGATGGTCACGTTCAATGAACTGCTGTACATGTTCACCACCTTAAGCTGGCTCTCAGAGGACGATGGGAAGTTTGGCAATGTTTTCTGAGGAGAATAAGATCATTAGATTGTAGAGCTTGAGAAGGCTTTTTCTGAATGTGAACACTTGATTCTGATTTACAAATTTCATACTCACATCGATCTCAATCTGGACTAAAGCTGCACAAACAAACGCCATGGCAGCAAACAACATGCCAACAGTCATTCTCTTCAAAGGACTGGAGCATAAAACAGATTCTCACAATATAACATTTATTATACACTGTATCCTCACCACTCTCTCTGCAGTTATGCCATTTCTTATTATGTAGTAATTCATACCTGAAATTGAGGCCACACTTTTTAATGAGAGGGAAAATAATTCGGTCCATGATGGGCACCAGGGTCAGGATCAGGATGGGGTTCACAGTCTGACAGGGAAAAGAGCGATTTCAGTCGAGCTACATAAGATACAGGTTTGTTTTGCCATTTCACACTCTTTCAAAAGTTTGAGGAACTTTTTAAAGTTCCTCAGACTTTCCCCACTGAAGCCTGGAGCAATAATGCTGAAAATTAAGCAGGTTGATCAAATAAATGCAGTCTTGGTGAACAGAAGAGACTTCTTTCAAAACTTTAAAAAGTCTTACTCACCCTAAATTTGAACAAATTTGAAACAAAATCTTTGGCCATTATAATCAAGACCAAGATGAATAACTCAGCTTACAAGCACTCTGATAACAATACTAACACTGTCTGTTGAGCTGGATGCAAACATAACAGGAATAAACTCACCTGCATCTGGTCTGGCTGCAGGATGAATGCTTTCTACAGACAGGAGGAAATGACATCGATTTTAAAAAACACACATCTCAAGTGATATTTCATAAATCTTTGTGTATTGAGCCTAATTCAGCTAGATTTTAAATTTTAATCGTGACTACAGACATTGGATTATGTTAGACTGATAACACAAACATAAAGTGAGTCACTGCAGACTAACTCCATTTAGAGCAATTAATTGAAATCAAGACACTTACAAAGTCTCCGCTCATGGTGGTGGCCTGGAGAGTCCAGCGGGAGCCCTGGACATGATCAACAGACACAAACTGATAAGAAACACTAGCCCAACCTACACATCCTACAGAGTTACCAGGTCAGATCTTTACCTTTTGGTCAAACAGGGTCCAAAACATAGGCAGGGGGATGTAGAGGAACAACACCTTCAACACCATCTTTATCTGAGCGATGAGAAGTTTCTATAGAAGAGAGAGAGAATAGAGGAATGTGTGTGTGTGGTTAATGGAATATCCTACATTGTGGACTAAATGTGGACTAAGGATAGTAATATCAGAAATGTGTGTGTACCTACTTAACCATGTTTTAGGGACAAATGTGTATCTAGGAATGAGTTAAATCTGACAAAACCTCCTTTTGGGGACCATCCTCATTTGTAATAAGTAATATTTGTACAATTGTACTTATTTATTACAATTTTTTATAAACTTTTACTTTTTAACAATAGAGGTCTATGGAATGTTCCCATTTAGATAGCTAGATAAACTCATAGAGATGGCAGGATTGTGGCATACATCATATTTCTCATTGGCCCAGTCCATCCAGTGTTCCCTCTTTGGATGAATGCTGCTTCTGTGCCTGAAACGGTTTTTGATGGCAAACTACAGAGAAGACACATTTAATGATGATCAGTGTTGGGAGCAACACAAGTAATGCAAATTACATAATCAGATTACTTTTTTCAAGTAACTTGTAAAGTAACGCATTACTTTTAAATTTACTTCAAAAAAGTTACTTTGTGAAGGGGCCTTTACATTTGCCAAAAATAGGACTTTTTTATTTAAACAAAACAAACAAACAGTTTACTTTCCATAAAAAGTAACTAAGTAATGCAATAAGTTACATTTTTAGGGAGTAACACAATATTGTAATGTATTACTTTTAAAAGTAACTTTCCCCAACACTGAAGATGATTATAATAGTACATTGAAATTTAGCATCTATACTGGAGGAGTTTCAACAAATTTAGTTAAAATTAAGTGACTTAAATTTTGTTGTGTTCATCACACAAAGGTATCATGTGACCTTGGAATATAGAGCACAAGACAAATGGACTGTTTTCATGATTTTTATTGTCCTGCAAAATATCTCTTTTTATGTTCCACAGAAAAAAATTGTAAAAAAAATAAAATCATGTTTTAAAACAATAAACGATGACAGAATTTTAATTTTTGTTTGAAATACTCCTTTAAACAGGCTCAAACAGTATGGCCGACTCACCCCTACGCATTTACACACAGACCAAATGATGTTTCCTTCTGGATCTGTTTTGACATACATGCTACTGCCAGCGATGAACACCACTGTAACACACAGCACACATCAGAATCACATGCACAGGTCACAGTGTGTGTACAGTTTGAACTCAGTCTTACCCAGAGACACGACCATGAGAACGGCTGGGACGCCAAAAGCCAGAGGATAGCACTGCTGCTGAGTATGGATGCCACACTCCTGAGCTGCACACACGGAGGAGGAGCGTTAGTCGGGAGAAGGGTGTTATGGAAAAATATAATGGAAATGTGTGTTAAAGTGCCCCTATTATGCTAGTTTAAAGGTTCTTATAATTTTGTTTTGGAGTCTCCAACAACAGGTTTACATGCATCCAAGATCAAAAACATTGTCTCATAATATCCACTGCAGGATCAGCTCTGAAACGATTCGATAAAGGATTCAGTCTCAATAAACCCCGCCTTTCTGAGAGCTGCTCTGCTCTGATTGGTCAGATGACCCATTCTGTTGTGATTGGTCGACCATTTACAGTGCGTGTCAGAAACCATGATCAATGTCGGTTTTACCGTATCAATCTCAAAGTGTCTTCTCGACGAACCAAACTCTTCCAGTCTCAGCTACAACTACAATGTTTGAGGGTCAAAGTTCACCGGCAGCCAATGAAGACCATAGACTGGCTTTATGCAAATGTATTTCAAACCTACATAGATTCAGCAGGAAGTGAGACTGAATTACTGACGACTCATTTCAGTTCAGAATCACTGAATCAAAAACTCCATTTATCTGCTCTTTGATCTTTTAAATCTTTTACATTCACATACAGCTCTATTACTCACTATCTGAAAGAGCACAATAGGGGCACTTTAATGCATGTACCTCTGAGAACAGGCGTAATGAGGGTGGAAAGAAGACTCCCTCCATTGATGCACAGATAAAACACTGAGAAGAACGTGTTGAGCTGGCGACTCTGTAACGATCAACACATCACAGCAAACCATTAGACAGAAAGATGAAGAAGTAGCAAAGCTGATGAAGATGTTAGTATCGTACCTGATGTTCCTGAAACTGATCGCCACCAAATGCAGCCACACATGGTTTAATACCGCCAGTGCCCAGAGCAATGAGAACCAAACCCAGCATGGACAGAGCGCTGACATACAAACACACATAAGCAGGATTGTTTTCCATGTTTCATGGGGACTTTCCATAGACATAATGGATTTTATACTGTACAAACTGTATATAACATCTCATGGGGTGTTTTCCTCATGGGGACCAAAAACTGTCCCCACAAGGACAAGGATTTCAGATATTGTGGACATTTGTGGGGACGGTACCAGCGAGATAATATTAGATAAAATTAGCCACTGTGGAATGATGTGTTGCAGCTCTTGAGCATGAAAACAGCTCTTAGAAAACACATTAAAGGGTTAGTTCACCCAAAAATGAAAATTCTGTCATTAGTTACTCACCCTCATGTCGTTCCACACCCGTAAGACCTTCGTTCACCTTCAGGACACAAATTAAGATGTTTTAGTTGAAATCCGATGGCTCCGTGAGGCCTCCATAGCCAGCAATGACATTTCCTCTCTCAAGATCCATTAATGTACTAAAAACATATTTAAATCAGTTCATGTGAGTACAGTGGTTCAATATTAATATTATAAAGCCAAGAGAATATTTTTGGTGCGCCAAAAAAACAAAATAACGACTTATATATTGATGGCCGATTTCAAAACACTGCTTCAGGAAGATTCGGAGCATAATGAATCAGCGTGTCGAATCATGATTCGGATCGTGTGTCACTGCAGAAACTGCTGAAATCACGTGACTTTGGCGCTCCGAACAGCAGATTCGACACACTGGGTGCTTCTCAATTCTTATTTGTGCGTCCTTGTTTCCTTTCCTTGCTTCCTTTCCTCGTGTCTTAGCTCCACCCCTCCAGGATGCGAGGGAAGGATGCGAGGACGGAGGAATTGAATCAAGTGTAATGATATATCCTCGCTCCCTTAGCGTCACTTCAAAGCGTCATCAGTTGCACTCGAGGGATCTGCCCATATGTTCTTAAAGTTTGGTTATTTAAAAAAAATATAATAAATATTAATAAAGCAAGATGCCCCGTTGAAATATGTGAGATGTAAAGTTAATTTAAACTGCATACATTAAAGCATACATTTAAATTATTGTGACAGATATGAAGGGGGAGGAGAATTTTCTCGACGAGAAAGGAGACACCTCTGTATCCTCGCTCATGACTTCCACACTCCTCGTTCCTCGCCTCCTCGCGGTGCAATTAGAGAATTGAGATGTCCTTCAAGATGGCTGAGCTCGATAGGTTTCCGGGTCATAGGATGGAGGATGGAGGAGCGAAGAAACGAGGAGGGATACTGAGAAGCACCCACTGATTCATCTGTGCTCTGAATCTTCCTGGAGCAGTGTTTTGAAATCGGCCATCACTATATAAGTCGTTATTTTGTTTTTTTGGCGCACCAAAAATATTCTTGTCGCTTTATAATATTAATATTGAACCACTGTACTCACATGAACTGATTTAAATATGTTTTTAGTACCTTTATAGATCTTGAGAGAGGAAGTGTCCATTGCTCCCTATCTAGGCCTCATGGAGCCATCGGATTTCATCAAAAATATCTTAATTTGTGTTCTGAAGATGAATGAAGGTCTTACGGGTGTGGAACGGCATGAGGGTGAGTAATAAATGACAGAATTTTCATTTTTGGGTGAACTAACCCTTTAAAACACAGTGCTTTATGAGCTTTTTATATACTTTTGACTTCAAATCAGTTGGTGTAATGTCATTGGTGTGGTTCATGGCTCAGAACGTGCTTCTCTTCTGACTAAATTCTATGCTGAGATTCTCTTCTAAAGCGAGTCGTGGAGCTGATGGACAGATGTGCTCTGCGTGTCGATCGACTCACATGTGGAAGGTGAAGTTATCCGGCGTGCCGTCTCTATTAGTATCGGTGATGTCATGAATGGTGCTGACGGCCATGATGACCTGGCCAATGGCGTACACTATAGACAGGTATATGATCGTTCTGAAAGCACACAAACACAGTCATGACAGAACTGCACTCACTCTCAAAGTGTGGGACAGATTCAGATTCACCAGCCAGGGAATTTCCCCATAAAACCTACTTGAACTTCCCGAGCCAGGAGTCGGCAATGATGGCACCCATGATGGGTGTCAAGTAGCACAGCGCCACAAAGGCATGGTAGATCGAGGTCGCTTTGTCATCCTCCCAAAGCAGAAAATTTTGGAAATACAGCACCAACACAGCTAGACAGACGGAGACAGATTTATTTTCATTGTCATGATCATTTAATCACAATTTTACACTGTCACAGTATCGGTAGAGTCGTTTTATATTTTGCTCTTTTACTATTTTATTGCAAGCAGTGAATCTATTGGAATTGTATTGTGTGATTTTTGAGCTTCTCGCTTATTTTTAAAACCATAAAAGTGTCTGTGCGTTAGAGACTGTAAAGATCCTGGGTTAGGATGGACTCAAATCAGTCACACCCCTTCAAAGGTTAGTGCAACGACATGTGTCAAGCTCTAGATGGCATTGGGTACAATATGCAAAAGTCCACCGTGACAGTTTCTGTCCTGTAGGAGTCACTCGACAGTCACTGACCAGCAGGATCTGCTCTTTATTACTGTAAGATGACATGGTTGTATACTTGGATTTTTATGATTATTTTATCACACTAGTTATGTTCACACAGTGTTTTACTTGTCTTTTTAAAAAACCTTTTCTTTATTATCTTACCTCGCATGCCATAGTAGGAAAATCTCTCACAGAACTCGTTGACCACAATGAAGAAAATGCTGACTGGATACCCACAACACTCAGCCGTCTGTACCAACACACATGAGATGAGGTGGAAACCAAGGTTATTATAGTTTTGCATTTTTCATTAGTTTTTATTTTTATTTCGTTTTGACTTTTTGTTTTCAAATTCAGTTTAGTTTTAATTAGTTTTTCAAGTGGGTTTGCTAGTTTAGTTTAGTTTTTATTTTTTGAAAATGCTTAGTTTTAGTTTAGTTTTTATTAGTTTTAGTGTTAGTTTTAGTCTTTTTTTTGTAATTTTGGTTATTTGTCAGGGGCAAGATTCAAAAAGGTCAGAAAAAGTATTATGTATTTAATAACTCAACAAAAACATCATACAATTTTAGAAAATATTCATTCAAAAATAAAACCAGTACATGAAATGTACATATGGGCACAAATATGTAAACAGTCTCAACACTCCGCAGTAAGTGCAAAATGTGTGACGTGTGCCAGTAAAAAACCTAAAGAGCCAACAGACTAAAGAAGACATACATGAACCGCATGTATTCAACCCATTTTTGAGCCACAACAAGACATTTCTGTCAGATTGTCAGGGAGCTCAATCTGAGAAAAGAACATGACAAATAACAACAACAAAAAAAAAACTTTAAATACAGATTTTCAATTTTTTTAGTGTGTGACACCTTCAAAAAAATTGCCAAAACAAATCTACCAAAAATCTACACATCTTCTATACAGAATTCACACCCAATACAAATACCACAGCTGTACAATTTTCACACCCTATACTAAATTTACAATAGCCTACTCGTCTGGATTGAAGCAGCAAACATTCAGTGTAAAGGCCAATTCACACCGCACCGACAAATGCCAACAAACTCGTCTGTTGGAGTTTGATCGGATCGGTGCGATACTGTTGCCGTTGGTCTGATTCGGTTTTCACCGGACTGAACGTGTTTAATCGGCATTAGTTTGGTAGTCTGAGCATCCAACAAACGGCAACCAACTCTGACGTAATCTGACCTGACTACGAACCGTTGTTGTGCGTGTGTGTGTGTGTTTGTGTTGTCTTACTATGGTTTGGAAACAAAATTGTTCTCAAAAGCGATGTAAATCTTCTATAAATACCCTTAAGGACATTCGGGTGAATCTGCATTTGGAAAATAAATTCATAAACGAAGCAAAATCTGTTTTCTTTTGTTCTAAAAACATGATTTAATTTAGGGTTAGTGTGTAATAATTATAATTAACTTGTATATAATATCAATAAAAGTATATATGTTCTCATTCAGACAGCTACTGTAAGTGAACGTGTCTGTGTTTATTGACTTATCAAAGTGATAATCTGATTCTGATAAAGCTCATCACAGCTGAACAACGCCATTGCATTGTCTTTGGCTTTATGCTTTCAATCCTGTCCTTTTTTCCCCTTATGTATATTGTAGAAACATCAACCTAAATAATATGATGTAATAATAGCATTAAAAACAAATAACTAATATAACAACATGAAATATATGCTATTTTTGTATATGTTCTGTACATGTTCAGTGTGTTTCCACCAAGGTTATAATCGTTAACGAAAACGAACGAAAAAACGAAAACTAGGTGGGAAAAAACATTGTCGTTAAATGAAATCAAAATAAAAACGAGGCATTACAAAAAAACGATAACTAACTAAAACTGTAATGTGTGTTTGGCAAAACTAACTAAAATAAAATAAAATTATAGATTAAATTTCCTTATATCGTCTTTATCAATGTATTTCATAGAGCAAATAAAGTTTAGCTGCGTTTCCTTTCCCTGTGTCTCTCACACACACACACACACACACACACACACACACACACACACACACACACACACACACACACACACACACACACACACACACACACTGGGTTTCCATGTTTTATGGGGAATTTCTATAGACATAGTGATTTTCATACTGTACAAACTGTAAATTTTGTCCCATAACCATAAACCTACCCCTCACAGAAAACTTTCTGCATTTTTACATTTTCAGAAAACATCACTTAGTGAGATTTATGAGCTGTTTTCATCATAGGGACCAAAAGACGTCCCCACAAGGATTTAAGAGATTGCCGTCTTTGTAGGGACATTTTGTCCCCATAATGTAGGTTTTAATTTTATGTAGATAAAATGATTTCATAAATAATCTTACCTTTTTAGTCGTTTTCTTAGTCTCATCCATCTTTTCATCTGTGAGATGAATACATTTTTCAAACATCAAATTGTCAACATCAAGTTGTACTGATCATTTCTGAGATTGTATAGAGTTTAACGCACACACACGAGGTCCTCACCTGGCATGTTGACAGCAGGAGTGTGTTTGTGTGTGTGACTGCTGGATACCTGAGTGAGAAAAGACCTGACCAGCGCAGAACGTCTTTGTGAGAGCAGCTCAAACAGGTGTGTGTCTTATTAGCTGGACTGTGTCCTGCCTGCTTTATGACACGAACAAGAGCAAGACAGATAGATAGATAATACTCAGGGGTCCATAGGGTAAGAACAACAGCACACACTGCATTTCTACACTGTTTACTGTGCTTTATAGAAGATGTAATCATCACTTCGAATCTGCAGTTCTCAGATAAAACAAAATACAAAACAAGACAAGCCAAAAAGTTAAAAAACAAAACAAAACAAAAACATAAAACAAGGCAAAACACAAAAACAACAAGACAAGGGGAAAAAAAACACTTTAGTTTGGGGAGCACATATTCACTATTAACTATTTTTGCCTAAATAAACTCTTAATTTACTGATTATTAATAGTTAGTAAGGTAGATGTAGCATTTATAAGTACAAGTAAAGTGCTTGTTTTATAAGCACTAATGAACATTAAATATGCAAGCTAATACGCAACTAGGTTAAAGTGAGGATTGTTCCTCATGCTAAAGTGTTACCAAAAATGACAAACAAACAAAACAAGAGAAAAACAAGCAAACAAACAACAAAAACAAGACAAGACAAACAAAACAAGGTCAAGTTTGTTTCTATAGCACTCTAAAAGCAACACAAGTGACCAGAGCGCTACACAACCGACATACAAAGATATTTGAGCTGACAAAAGTATAAAGAAAAGACCAACATAATTGTATTTTGTGAATATAAACAAATTTTAATTTTGATGGCTGCAACACACTCCGGGGGACAGAAGCTAAATAAAAGTGAAAAGATTATATAATATCCAGGTTAGCAGGTGAATTGGTAATGGTCTTTGCGTGAAAAGATGGGTCATGTCTCACCACTTTAAAGTGCCAAATGTCATGAGAGAATTGTCAAACAATTCAAAAATCACATTTCTCAATGCAAGATTACAAAGAATTTATCTTTCACCCTCTTCCATACATAATAATGTAAAATCCAGAGGGAATCCAGGGAAATCTCAGTCTGTATAGGACAAGTGCCTTACCTTTGAGTCCTCAGATGGCACTGCATTAGAAACCGTCATGATACTGTGTTAAATACAGCCACATGTGCTCAGGAGTACTTTGGAAAACAGTTGTCACTTAACCTTAACATTTTGTTGATCCTGGAACAACATTTAAATCAAGATTTGATGGACAAGTTTACAGATTATGTCAGGTTTAGGCTTAAAATCATGAATTGGTGCTTCTACAGGTGCTGGTCATATAATTAGAATATCGTGAAAAAGTTCTTTTTTTTATTGTAAATTATTTTAATAAAATGAAACTTTCATTTATACTAGATTCCCTACATGTAAAGTAAAATATTTCAAATTTTTTTTTTTTTTTTGTTTTTTTATTTGTCGATTAGAGCGTACAGCTAATGAAAGTCCAAAATCCAGTATCTCAAAATATTAGAATATTTACATTTGAGTTTCATTAAATGACCATCCCTACAGTATAAATTCCGGGTTTCTCTTGTTCTTTGAAACCACACTAATGGGGAAGACTGCTGACTTGGCAATGGTCCAGGAGACAATCATTGACACCCTCCACAAAGAGAGTAAGTCACAGATGGTCATTATTGAATGTGGCGGCTGTTTACAGAGTGATGTATCAAAGCATATTAAATGCAAAGTTGACTAGAAGGAAGAAATTGGGTAGGCAAAGGTGCACAAGCAACAGGGATGACCACAAGCTTGAGAATACTGTCAAGTAAAGCCGATTCAGACACTTGGGAGAGCTTCACAATGAGTCAAATGAAGCTGGAGTCAGCACATCAAGAGCCACCACACTCAGACATCTTCAGGAAAAGGACTACCAAGCCACTTCTGAAACAGAAACAACGTCAGAAGCATCTTACCTGGGCTAAGGAGAAAAAGAACTGGACAGTGAACAGTGGTCGAAAGTCCTCTTTTCAGATAAAAGTCAATTTTGCATTTCATGTTGAAATCATGGTCCCAGAGTCTGAAGGAAAACTGGAGAGGCACAGAATCCAAGCTGCTTGAAGTTTAGTGTGAAGTTTCTGAAGTTAGTAATGATTTGGGGGGCCGTGACATCTGCTGGTGTTGGTCCATTATGTTTTATCAAGTGCAAAGTCAATGCAGCCATCTTCCAGGAGATTTTGGAGCACTTTATGCTTCCATCTGCTGACAAGCTTTATGGAGATGCTGATTTCCTTTTCCAGCAGGACTTTAGCACCTGCCCACAGTGCAAAAACCACTTCCAAGTGGTTTGCTGATCATGATATTACTGTGCTTTATTGACCAGCCAACATGCCTGACCCCTGAATCTATGGGATATTTTCAAGAGAAAGATGAGAAACAGTCGATCCAACAATATACAGATGATCTGAAGGCTCAATAGTGCCTCAGCAGTGCCACAGGCTGATCACTTCCATGCCACACTTCACTGATGCTGTAATTTGTGCTAGGAGCAAGTCATTTTCTGTAATATGTGCTGCCGACCAAGTATTGAGTGCACAAATGAACATACTTTAAAGAACTTGAACTTTTCTGTTTTGAAAATCCATTTTTTGATTGATCTTACGAAATATTCTAATATTTTGAGATACTGGATTTTGGACTTTCATGAGCTGTACGCTCTAATCATCAAAATTAAAAAAAAAAAAAAAAAAAAAAAAACTTTTGAAATGTTTTACTTTACATGTAGGGAATCTAGAATATATGAAAGTTTCATTTTTAAAAATAATTTACAATAAAAAAATGAACTTTTTCACGATATTCTAATTATATGACCAGCACCTGTACATCAGTGTTATTCATCTATCATTTCCCTTTGATTTTTGGGATAACTTATGGGTAGGGTTAGGTTTAGGGGTTAAGACTCAATTTTCAGACTAGAATGTTGTTCCAGGATCAACAAAATATGTTGACCCAGGAACACATCCAACTTAACAATACGTGCCTCACTTTACACAGTCTGACGCTGCATCAAGAAATGCAGCTGGAATCTCTGTTAGACAAGTAGAAAGCTACACATCTGATCTATGCAGAGATGCTGCTGAGTTCTCTGGGCCTGAGCTTGGACACTGAGTTCTCAGTCCCAAAGACAAAAGGGATTTCATCAGCGACGGGTGCAAAAGCAAACATCTGTCACGGTATGGAGGTGCATCAGTGCAAACGGCATGGGTGACTTGCATTTGTGTGAAGGTGCCATTGACATGGAGGCATATATTTGGATTGTATAACTGCCATCAAGATGACATATTTCCTGGGAAGCAAGACAATGCCAGGCCTCATTCTGCATGTGATTCATCAGAGTGGTTTCTTGACATTCTACACTGTACAGTAGATGTGTCTGACTGCAGTCCAGATCTGACTCTGTATGGCCCATCATGAAAAGGAGAATCAGACAACGATGACCACAGACTGTTGAGAAGCTGTCTTGTATCAGGAGAGACTGGGTAAAAATCCCACTTGCAGAACTGCAACAATTAGTATCCTCAATTCCCAAATGATTAAAAATTGTAATTAAAAGGAAAGGTGATGTGACACAGTGGTAAACACGGCTCTCCATCAAAATCAAAATGTGTTTATACTTACAAAATACAATAAAGTTGTTCAGTGAAGACATTGGAAATCTTTTCTTTGTACTTTTGTCAGTTAAATAGAGGTTTGAGAGAATTAACACTTCTTGATTTTATTGCATTTTACAAAATGTCCCATCTCTTCTGGAAATGTGGCTTGTACAAAACACCACAAAAAAACATGACTGAACTAAAGGTTTCATCGAGGATTAGTTCACTTTCAAATTAAATTTTCCTGATAATTTACTCACCCCCATGTCATCCAAGATGTTCATGTGTTTCTTTCTTCAATTGAAAAGAAATGAAGGTTTTTGATGAAAACATTCCAGGATTTTTCTCCTTATAGTGGACTTCAATGGGCACCAAACGGTTGAAGGTCAAAATTACAGTTTCAGTGCAGCTTCAAAGAGCTTTAAATGATACCAGACGAGGAATAAGGGTCTTATCTAGCGAAACCATCGGCCATTTTCGAAAAAAAAAATACAACTGTATATGCTTTATAAACACAAATGATTGCCTTGTACGTGCTTCCACTTTCCGTATTCTTCAAAAAGCTTATGCTGTATGTCCTACATCTTTCCTGTTCTACTTACGGAAAAAAATGAATGGTGCTGCGTTCGTTCTGTAAGTAGAATAGGGAAGGTATAGGACACACAGCGTAAGTGTATTTATTTATTTTTTTAAATGAGCGATGGTTTCTCTAGATAAGACCCTTATTCTCGTCTGGTATCGTTTAAAGCTCTTTGAAGCTGCACTGAAACTGTCATTTTGACCTTCAACCGTTTGGTGCCCATTGAAGTCCACTATAAGGAGAAAAATCCTGGAATGTTTTCATCAAAAACAATTCTTTTCGACTGACGAAAGAAAGACATGAACATCTTGGATGACATGAGGGTGAGTAAATTATCAGGAAAAGTTTATTTAAAAGCGGACTAATCCTTTAAGCATAAGCCTGAGGAAAAGAAAAAAAAAATTCAAGAGATGATTTAAATATAGATAACATAGGGATGCCCTGTTCCTTTTGGATTTTAGTTGAGATTTTGGAATAGTCAGTGACAGCTGAGAGGAGGATCTGAGCGTTCTCTCAGGAGAGTATGGTGATGAAGATCTGAAATATAAGTAGGAGAAAGACCATGAAGTGCCTTAAATACAAAAACTAAAACCTTAAAATCTACTCTGAATTGAACAGGTAACCAATGAAGTGATGCTAACACGGGTGTGATATGCTCCCTCTTTTTTTTGACCATCAAAAAATGAGCCGTGGCATTCTGTACCAGTTATTAGCGCAAGACTGAGGACTGATTAATTGCAGCGTAAAGAGTTACAATAATCAAGTCTGGTTGAAAATGAATGCATGGATAACAGTCTCCAGATCATTCAAACTGAGAAAATTCTTAAAATTCTTAAAGGGTTAGTTCACCCAAAAATGAAATTTCTGTCATTAATTACTCACCCTCATGTTCTTCAGAACACAAATTAAGATATTTTTGATGAAATCTGAGATGCCTGACCCCTCCATAGACAGCAAAATAATCAACACTTTCAATGCCCAGAGTAAAAACATCATTAAAACAGTCATGTGACTACAGTGGTTCAACCTTAATGTTATGAAGTGACTAGAATACTTATTGTGAGTTTGTGATACTGAGTCAGCGTTCTGCTGTAGAACCCAGAATGACAGGGAAGAGAAGAAATTGTTAAATAAAGTCATTATTTTGTTTTGTTTTTGTGCACAAAAAGTGTTCTCATCGCTTCATAACATTAAGGTTGAACCACGGCAGTCACATGACTGTTTTAACGATGTCTTTAATACCTTTCTGGACCTTAATTACATTGCTTTCTCTTGGGGATCAGAAAGCTCTCAGATTTAATCAAAAATATCTTAATTTGTGTTCTGAAGATGAATGAAGGTCTTACGGGTGTGGAACGACATGAGGGTGAGTAATTAATGACAGAATTTTTATTTTTGGGTGAACTAACCCTTTAAGACTTATGAAGCCTCTTAAGCTGCAGAATACTAGTTCTGACTACAGAACTGAATTGTTTGTCAAATGTTAGCTCAGGATCAAGAATAACTCCTACATTTTCAACTTTATCTCAAATGTTATCTTGAAGGGGGCCCAGGGTAGGACTTAAATTACTTAAAAGTGCCCTAGAACCCTTTTTCACAAGATGTAATATAAGTCTAAGGTGTCCTCTGAATGTGTCTGTGAAGTTTCAGCTCAAAATACCCCATAGATTTTTTTAAATTCTTTTTTTTTTAACTGCCTATTTTGGGGCATCATTAGAAATGCGTCGATTCAGCGAGCTTCCCCTTTAAATGCTCGCGCTCCCCGCCCCCAAGCTCGCGACAGCCTTAAACATTGCATAAAAAGTTCACACAGCTAATATAACCCTCAAAATGGATCTTTACAAAGTGTTCGTCATGCAGCATGTCTAATCGTGTAAGTATGGTATTTATTTGGATGTTTACATTTGATTCTGAATGAGTTTGATAGTGCTCCGTGGCTAAAGCTAACATTACACACTGTTGGAGAGATTTATAAAGAATGAAGTTGTGTTTATGCATTATACAGACTGCAAGTGTTTAAAAATGAAAATAGCGACGGCTCTTGTCTCCGTGAATACAGTAAGAAACGATGGTAACTTTAACCACATTTAACAGTACATTAGCAACATGCTAACGAAACATTTAGAAAGACAATTTACAAATATCACTAAAAATATCATGTTATCATGGATCATGTCAGTTATTATTGCTCCATCTGCCATTTTTTGCTATTGTTCTTGCTTGCTTACCTAGTCTGATGATTCAGCTGTGCACAGATCCAGACGTTAATACTGGCTGCGCTTGTCTAATGCCTTGAACATGGGCTGGCATATGCAAATATTGGGGTCATACATATTAATGATCCCGACTGTTACGTCACGGTCGGCGTTATGTTGAGATTCGCCTGTTCCTCGGAGGTCTTTTACACAAATCAAATTTACATAAGAAGGAGGAAACAATGGAGTTTGTGACTCACTGTATGTCATTTCCATGTACTGAACTCTTGTTATTTGACTATGCCAAGGTAAATTCAATTTTTGATTCTAGGGCACCTTTAAGAGGTGTGGAGCGCCAAACATAATAACTTCTTTTGTTGAAGTCAATTATTGTCCATCCAATCCTTAATGTCCTCTAAACAAGCTAGCAAAGAGGACACTGAATCAGTACCTGATTTTAGAGGGAAACAGAGCTGGGTGTCATCAGCATAAATATGGTATGAAACTTTATGAGACTCAAATATAAGCTGAAGAGGGAGCAAATACAGAGAAAATAAGGTTGGACCCAGAATGGAGCCCTGGGGCACCCCACAAGTGACAGGAACTGAGCTTGGTGAAAATTCTCCAATTTCCACCAAAAAACTCCTATTTGTGAGATATGATCCAAACCAATCTAATGCAGCATCATGAATGCCAATCTCAAGATCTAATCTCTTTAACAGAACGCGATGATCCACCGTATCGAAAGCAGCATTCAAGTCCAATAATAGAAGAATAGTACAGCTACCAGAGGTCAGATACCACCCTTAAAAGAGCAGATTCAGTAGTGTCTGACTCTAAAGTCAGACTGAAAAAACAAGACAAAAACAATGAAAACAACAAACCAAGACAAAAAACAAAAACAACTCAAGGTCAAAACACAAAACAAATATTTTGATATCTTTGGCTAAAAAATACTAAAAGAGCGTTTGGGAACTGTGTGAGATTTATTCAAAGCATCAGAGACAATGTCAGTTTAAATACAGCAGAGGAAAGACTATTAAATACAGATAAAAATAACATCACATTCAGCTGTGTCCCACAGTATAAAAATATTTGATAATTGATAAACATGATGCAACATTTGTGTGTCCGCCGCACCTCCAGTGTATCACATGCAGTGAAAGCGCTGAGGCCACGCCCCCTGCTGCAGAAACACGGCTCATTTATAACAGCGTTATAACCGACTCCACCCAGACTGATGCTGACGGCGGTTTAAACTCGACGGCAAAGACATCCGACTCTCAGACTTCAGACCGTCATTCGAAAACTGAAAAGTCTGAGCTTGAAGAAATAATATAAAATTAGCAAAATAAAAAATATATTAGCAGAGGACGCAGATATTTATAATAGGTAAAAAGCCGTTGCAGTCTGTGCTCACATTGGGGACATGAGTTTGATTTCTGAACCATTCTTCCTCTCTTCTCCGCATCATTTCCTCTGCTCTCTTTACTGCGGTTACTAATAAAACTGGCAAAATGGCCAAAAGTAAAATACACAGTTTTTTGATTAAGTCTCCACAGGAAACAGTAGGTGAAATCCCCTGGATGAGGCAGAAACGTATAGATCTCCTTCCCTCAGTTCTCCTCCACTTCTGTGATGACATCTGGGAAAGCAGCTGTGTGTGTCAGGGTTGGAGATGTGAAACAAAAGGTGAAAGGTCATAAGGTCAATGCAGGGGTCAGGTTCACACCACTGAGGAGGAGTTGGGCAGGCCCTGGATGGTGGCGGCAGTGGGCGTCCCGCTGATGGCGTTGAAGATGTGCAGTGAATCTGGAATAGGACTACGCATCCCATCGTCCAATGCACTTATCTATAGAGAGAGAGAGAAGGAAAAAGAGCAAGAAAGATCAGAGATAATGCAACACTGCAGTGTGTTTGACGCCCACATGAAATCTGAACATATTCTTCAATGATTGTGGGGTCAAATGTGTGGAAATGTGCAGAAGGCTGAATCCTGTGGATTCCTGCAGATTCCATGTAAGCCTAAAGGCCCCGATATACTTCAAGCGAAATCCAAGAACGAACTGGTGTGACGTCATTTCGAACAAAATCAGGCCAAAATGACGTTTGTTTTGGGAGTTCAACAGTTTGCCAAAGTGACCCTTCCAGAAAAGTTTGCTCCGGCTAATAAACTCCTTTGAGCTACCATTGGTCAGCGGCGATGACATAATAGGTGGGTGTGGCTCTGAGGCTCCGCCTTGTTTGATATGTAAATCATCTCAGGTTCATTTCTTCTGTTCAGTCCGTCAAGGTCAGATGTGAGTAAAAACACAAACACTCTGGAGAGCCGCTTTATAGTAGAAACTGAAGATGTAACTCTAACTGAAAGACACACTTTTCTTCATGTTTAATACTGTAAAGCTGTGGATTTAAAGCAATCTATTGTATAAAGTGCTGTATAATAAACTTGGCATGACTGGAGCGTTGAATTGCAGAGCTGGTGCAAAGACTTTATATATAGAAAGACGGTGCACTTGTATTATTATGAATGGGAGAAAGTGGAATGCGCAATATGGCGGAATAAGTCCCGCCTTCTAATTAAGAACCAACCGCTGATTGGTAAAGTCATTGTGTCACTGCAGCTGCCATTAGAAGCTCTGGTTCCCATAGAAACTGTCAGACTCACACTTCCACGCACTTAGGACTGCGCATGCGCATCAGCTTTATCCAGCCTGAAAAATGCTGTTTTTTTGTCATGATTCGAGCGTCCAGAAACTATATTTATGAGGCAGTTGTTGTCAGATTTCACTGGTGATTTGAAATAAGAAATTTAATCGAAAGCTTGGCAAACAGCTTTGGAGAATTTGATGTTTCCCCATTCAAAGAGACATTAGCTGCACTTGCATGCCTGAGACGCCCGTTTCTAAGATGGCTGCCGAGTGAAATGACTTGTCTTAAAGGGACTTTGGCTGGTGCAAACATCCACATCACTATGATCAGATGCTTTCTCAACTTCTGTTTTCTCACCGCTGTCATTTTGGTTGTATTGAGAGAATATCATGCAGCACATATTTACAGATTAATCTAATCGTCACTCTCAGCAGCATGGATGGGGTCAGGATGTTTGTTAATAGTGTATTGCTGAAAAGTCATTTCAAACTCCTTGTTACCCCTAAGCAATGAACAAAAAAAAATTGCCGTGAATGTATCAGGGCCTTAAGAATGCATATAAGAAATGATTTACCATTCAATCTGACCATGAGAGCAAAAGAGGAAGAGAAAACAGAGAGAGATTAAAGAAAAGCATGGAAATCCAACAGAGGCATTATGGATAAAGTGTCAGTGTGTGTGTCTTACAGGCTCGTGCATGATGGCGGACAGCTCTTTAGTGAGATCTCTGTAGTTGGCCTTCATCTCGTCATGATACTCCTGCTGATCTTCTTTAATCAGACGCTCATTAATGCCCAAACCCAGACCACACGCCTCCACAAACTGCCTGCAGAACACAAACACAAACACACACCATCTGAGCTGACAGTTCAACCAGCCAAAGACGGAGCCAAAGGGTTTTCCTTAAATGCAGGAAATTAGTTCTATCTATCTATCCATCTATCCGTCTATCTATCTATCTATCTATCTATCTATCTATCTATCTATCTATCTATCTATCTATCTATCTATCTATCTATCTTTTCTTTTTTAGTTTTAATTTTTCTTATTATCAGTGTTGAAAACAGTTGTGCTGCTTCATATTTCTGTTGAAACTGAGATACATGTTGTTTTCAGGATTCTTTGATGAATAGAAAGTTGAAAAGAACAGCTTTTATTTGAAACAGAAATCTTTTGAAACATTACAAATGTTTTTTTTCGGTCCCTTTTGATCAATTTAATGTGTCATTGCTGAAGAAAAGTTTTAATTAAAAAAAGCTTACTGACCAAAAACCTTTGAACAATATTGTAAATATGTGATGTTGTTAATAGTTTCAGAGGAAGGACCGGCTCAGACGGTGTGCATTTACCGGAAGACTTCTTTCAGCTGTTTGACTTTGTTGTCTGGGTATTTCTTCGTGCTGGCATCATCCAGGAAAGCCCTGGCGTAGGCAAGAGGGCCGGCATTTACCTGGAGAGTGAAAGACAGGTTTACAGACATCACATGACACTCTAAAAACTGTCTGAGCTTGAGGTCACAGGTTTGTGTGTGTCTGTGTACCTGCACACTGATGCTGCCCTGCAGTTTGAGCTGGAGCTGGATCATGTCCACGTCGCTGCAGGAACACAGCTGTCTGATCTCCAGCACCTTCTTACTCATCTCATCGATGGCCACCTCGATGGGGTTCAGATCCACATGATGCTGGTACATCACTGCGATACGCTTCTTCACATACGGGAACGAGTGTGTGGCTGAGAGATGAAGTGAAAGTTAATAGGATTTATAATAAACGTTATTACATTTTTTGGTCACACATTAGTTTAGGGTCCAATACTCACTATTAACTATGACTTTTCCCTCAATAAACTCCTAATTCCTGCTTATTAATAGGTAGTTGTTGAGTTTAGGTATTGGGAGTATTAAGGGATGTAGAATATGATCATGCAGAATAAGGCATTAATATGTGCTTAAAGGTGCCCTAGAACCAGTTTTCACAAGATGTAATATAAGTCTAAGGTGTCCCCAGAATGTGTCTGTGAAGTTTCAGCTCAAAATACCCCATAGATTTTTTTTAATTAATTTTTTTAACTGCCTATTTTGGGGCATCATTAACTATGCATTGATTCAGGCTGCGGCCCCTTTAAATCGCTCGCTCCCTGCCAGTTTAATAATGAAAATAGCGACGGCTCTCTTGTCTCTTGTAAGAAACGATGGTAACTTTAACCACATTTAACAGTTCGTTAGCAACATGCTAATGAAACATTTAGAAAGACAATTTACAAATATCACTAAAAATATCATGTAATCATGGATCATGTCAGTTATTATTGCTCCATCTGCCATTTTTCGCTATTATCCTTGCTTGCTTACCTAGTCTGATGATTCAGCTGTGCACAGATCCAGACGTTAATACTGGCTGCCCTTGTCTAATGCCTTGAACATGAGCTGGCATATGCAAATATTGGGGGCATACATATTAATGTCGTGTTATGTTGAGATTCGCCTGTTTTTCAGAGGTCTTTTAAACAAATGAGATTTACATAAGAAGGAGGAAACAATGGAGTTTGAGACTCACTGTATGTCATTTCCATGTACTGAACTCTTGTTATTCAACTATGCCAAGGTAAATTCAATTTTTGATTCTAGGGCACCTTTAATAAGTACTAATAAACAGCCAATATTCTAGTAATATGCAGCTAATATGTGTTTTGTTCGATCGGATCACAAGTGAATGAGGGAAACATTTCTCTTTCCACCTGGTGTTTTAATCTGTCTCTTTTGTTCACTTTCAACCACTTCTGTCCTGATTTCCTCAAGGGAAGGGTATGAACATATGAACACGACCAGAGAGGATGGGAAAACATACAGAGAGTATCAGCTTTCATTTCTGCTCTGACAGACACAATTTCACGCTGAATGCTGTGAAGAAATCAGGAATGGTGGGAGAACATTGTGCTTGGTACATTTTTCATGTTCAAACCAAACTTGGGTCTTTAGCCGACAAAGTTTAAATCCCATCTGGCTAGAGCGCTTCCCATGTTTACGCATTAGATCAGTAGACGTAGACGATCTTTAGTGGCTGTTCAAAAACATTCGACCACATGAGCGTTTACACTACGAAAGCAATCCGGTCGAATGCTGTTTCCACCTGGTATTAAGATGCGTTTTAATTGATCGGATCACAAGTGGACGACACTAAACACAGGTGTAAACAGGGTGCAAAATGTTTTGAGCTTGTCCACTTTCCACCACTTCCAGAGGTAGTTGAAAAATGCATTTGACCGGATTGCTTTTGTAGTGTAGACGCTCATGTTGTCGAATGTTTTTGAACAGCCACTAAAGATCGTCTACTGAACGCTAAAACATTTTGGGAAGCGCTCTAGCCAGACAGGATTTATACTTTGTCGGCTGAAGACCCAAGTTTGGTTTGAAGATGATAAATGTACCAAGCCCAATGTTCTCTCTCCATCCTTATATGTAAATTGCGCAATCTTATTTTGTCCATTAGATCAAAAGATCTGAAAAAACCCTTACATTTACCCACCTATAGACCCTCCCCTTGAAGAAATCAGGACAGAAGTGCTTAAAAGTGGACAAAAGAGACGGACTAAAATACCAGGTGGAAACGAGTATGTGCCTCCTTCATCCACTTGTGATCCGATCGACCAAAACACATCTGATTACCAGGTGGAAACAGGGCCTGAGACATGAATGAAGTGTTTCTGTAGCTTTAGTGACTTCTGAATGTGAAATTGTGAAGCTGAAAGTTGGTTTGAACCGTGTGAAAAGTTTTGAAAAAGTGACCAAAGTATTGAGAAATGTGTCCTAGCGATGGTAAAAAACTATAATTAGGCTGGTCAAAACAAACGCATTAAAAGTAGAGAGTAATTTTTTGCCCATTAAAAGGTTGAAACGAAAAGAGAGATGAAAAGCTGTTTTCTTAAGAAAGAGTAGCACCATGTTGAAATCACATGACCAGAACACTACATATAGTTTATTATCACCTTCACTTGTGGAATAAATTAATTAATTTAACATAGTTTGAAATTGAATAAAATTAACTCTTCTATTTGAGCTCTGCTATCTCTGCTTCATGAGGTGCATCCTGGGATGATTTTAAACCGTACTGAAGGAGTTGAGACACAGAGAGAGACACTGTCTGGATGTGTTAGATAAGGCCTGTACTTTGTGATTGGGAGGATCATATAACTCAGATTCAGCTGACACTCAGATCTTTATCGTAGGACTCTCTGGAAGTGTCAGTCACTTATCTCTAATGTTGTTGATCTCTTCTCCATGGTGAGTATGTAGTGTAGTGTGTAAGTGTGCGTACTCACCGGTCAGTATAGTCCTGCGTTTGCACTGCTCCTCTACCCCGCCTTGTTTTTTGCCTGAAACAGTGAACGGCATCTCAAAGACAAAGCGACGGATGTTGTGGCTCCTCTCGAAGTCTGTTTTTCTCTCCAGCAGCTCCTTTTCCTCCAGGAATGGGGTGACGTGAGTCACTTGGATGTAGGCGTACTTAGAGTCCAGATCCTTCGTGTTAATCTGCACCAAACAGCAAAGCATCTTTAGTGAAGATACACTGGATACATATGCTACATTTAATGGCAAACACATTTTCATTCATGAACTTTCTGTTTTCAACACTGATAATAATCAGAAATGTCAAAGTCAAACTCTTTCGGTCTTGCTCGGCCAGAATAAGCTGCACTGTGGATCAGACTTTATTCTCATACTGTAACTGGACATCTCTTACCCTGCCAGAATCCTGGATCATTTTGACATTCTCAGCTCCAAACTTGTCTGAATAGAGCTTCAGGAGTCTTTGTGAGATCTCAGACAGTGGCGTGAACTTGGGCTCCTTATATATGTATTCTTTACCATCTTCATCCTCGAAGAACCCCTAAAACAACAAACACATCTGAATCAATCAGAAGAATGCATTAAAAACCAACTTTGAAAACCTGCTGCTGACCATCTAGACAGAAGAAAGCTAATTGCCTACTAAATTTAAACACTACATTAGTCACAGGAAACACCTATTTACAATACTGGGATGCATAAAAACTGTAATGTGTTGACGATAAATCCTAATTATGACACAGGGATATGACGACTTCCACACACGTGAAATAATGATCCGTTTACCTCGTTGATCTCACAGTCATTACACTGGTACTGCTAGAGACAGAAACAACTCATCAGTGACCGCAGTTTATTCACTTCTCTTAACTTTTTTTAGGGATGTTAATTGGTAAAAACAAAATGCCAGTTAATCACATTTCTACTAATGTTTGCTGACAAAAGACATTATATTATTGTGGGAGATGAGTAAATAATTGATTAGACATTACAAAACGTGGCTTTAGAAGTCAATGCATAGTTTGTTTCCGTATCACTGAATTTAAGCCTATCACTCACTTTAGCATACTTTTAAAGAGAGTACTTATTATGGAAATAATATACTTAACTGAATTTAATGTTTTTGGACACTTAATTACAATTAAATGAAAATGTCTACATAGTTTAAATTTATATTAAATGCAATTAATGAACTTTAGTGCGACTTTTTGGACTCACTTAAGATGAATTTCACTTTCATAATTACTTTTATTGTCTTTGAAACATGATTATAGTTCTAGCTGAATGTACTGATAAGCATTTTTGGTAAAAACCCAAATCATGTGATGTAAACATGCCTCTGCCCCCAATTTTGTAGCGTGTAGCAGCCATCAAATTTTGGTGATATTTGCAAAATACAATTAAGTTGGCCAGTGAAAACACTGGAAATCTTTTTTTTTTCTTTGTACTTTTGTCATTTAAATAAAGTTGAAAGAGAATTAACAAAATCACACATTCTTGATTTTATTGCATTTTACAAAATATCCCAACTTCTTCTGATTTGGGGTGTAAACTAAAATATACTTCAATATCAACAGTGAAACTTGGGCATCATGTATTTTACTATATTTGTAATTACACATTTGTAATGATGGAGTTGCAGTTAAGTACATTTAAAATATATGAGAAGTTATAATCAAAGTCCTTTACATGTGATTTATCATGTTAGTCAACACACCAAAATAAGTGAACTTCTTAAAAACACGACAAAAGATTATTAAAACATAATGATTTAAAATGTACTTAAAAAAAAAAAAAAATTGAATTTGAGATTATTAATTTTTTTTTTCAAAAGTGTACATAGCTGTGCTAAGAAACAGCCATGAAAGTGTCTCTCTTTAAGTGGTCTTTTATTTCATAAAATAATATAATATTTATTTATTTATTAGGGATGCACCGAACATTTTGGCTGATACCGATAACTATTTATATTTGAAAGCCAATAATTGATATATTGGCCGATAATTCTATCTAATTCGAACATTTTTATATAATTTTTAAGAGCCCGATTACAAAAACAAAAGTCTCACCATTAAAAGCCATGTCCCAAACACACAATTATAATGTTCTCATTATAATATTATGGAGCCGATATGACAGACTTGTGCTGTTCATGTTGAACTTAACTGTACTTTTCTTTTTGAAGTGATTTCAATCATATTTAAAGCAATTCAAAACCATCATGGTGGACAGTGCACAAGTGTCTCAGCTGAAGGAAATAATCCATTATTATAATATATCGGCCAAATTTTGTTATCGGGCCGATAATGATAACATTAAAAATTATCATATATCAGCTGATAACGATATGGTGGCCGATATATCGTGTATTCCTAATATACACTACCGCTCAAATCGGTAAGACTTTTAATGTTTTTAAAAGAAGTTTTGTCTGCTCACCAAGACTTATTTTATTTGATTAAAAATACAGTAAAAACAGTAATAATTGTGAAATATTATTTCAATTTAAAATAGCTGTTTTCTATGAGAATAAGTGTTAAAATGTAATTTATTCCTGTGATCAAAGCTGAATTTTCAGCATCGTTACTCCAGTCTTCAGTGTCACATGATCCTTCAGAAATCATTATAATATGCTGATCTGCTGCTCAATAAACATTTATGATTATTTTCAATGTTGAAAACAGTTGTGTACATTTTTTTTCAGGATTCCTTGATGAATAGAAAGTTCAAAAGAACAGCATTTATCTGAAATACAAAGCTTCTGTAGCATTATACACTAACATTTTTATTTTTATTTTTTTTTAAAGAAATTAAAGAAATTAATACTTTTATTCAGCAAGGATGCATTAAATCAATCAAAAGTGGCAGTAAAGACATTTATAATGTTACAAAAGATTAGATTTCAGATAAACACTGTTCTTTTGAACTTTCTATTCATCAAATAATCCTGAAAAAAAATATTGTACACAAATATTTTGTACAATTGTACACATTAAATGTTTCTTGAGCAGCAGATCAGCATATTAGAATGATTTCTGAAGGATCATGTGACACTGAAGACTGGAGTAATGATGCTGAAAATTCAGCTTTGATCACAGGAATAAATTACTTTGTGAAATATATTCAAATAGAAAACAGTTATTTTAAATTGTAATAATATTTCACAATATTACTGTTTTTTTACTGTATTTTTAATTAAATAAATGTAGCCTTGGTGAGCAGACGAAACTTCTTTTAAAAACATTAAAAATCTTAGTGGTTCCAAACTTTTGAGCGGTAGTGTGTATGTTTTATATATATATATATATATATATATATATATATATATATATATATATATATATATTTATATTTTTTATTATATTAAACCTGCAAGCACATTCTTTTTAAATATACTCTATTTATATTATATATATTATATATATACTCTATTTATATTTATATTCTATATAAGTGCACTACAAGTTCACAGTACAATCAAGTGCCCTTCTTTTTCTTAAGGGATATATATTCATTTAATGTAAATTTGAACTTAAAAATCTTGATGTTGATCAAAAAAAGCTCACAGTTGGATTAATGAGTTATTACACCCAAAGCTGAACGAAGTAAAACACGAGCACAGACGTCCAGGCCACAGCAAGCTGAGCTCAAACACAGGACTCACCGCTGCCTTCAGACAGTACACCAGCAGAAACAGCATTCAGATAACAGATAAACACAATGAAGAGTCATTACAGAGCTCATCCTGATCAACAGATGTGTGAGGTGTGAGGTGTGAGAGGTGTGAGGCTGAGGAGACTCACCTGACCGAAGAACGCCACTCTGAAGTATGTTCCCAGCAAGCGCTTGCCCGTGTGCATGACCTCTGTGACCTTACTGTAGGCGCGGTGCAGCGTGTCATACAGGTGAGCCAGTTTCTGACACAAACACCAACACAGAGTTACCAATCACATCTTTAGAGGTGACATTTGTAAAAAGCTGTTAACACTTTATTTTACAATGTCCCTGTTACATGTATTTACTATAGAAATAACTATAATAACACACAACCCTAAATTAAACCCTATAGTAAGTATATACAATATATAAGATCTCCTAACACCTATCCCTAACCTAACAGTCGACTAATACTCTAATGACAGTTAGTTGACATGCAAAGTTACAAACTCACTTATAGTTAGTAGAATGGTTAAAGTGGACTATTGAAATAAAGTCTTCAGCTTTAACTTGCTCAAAAAACAACATATAATGAAAGTAAGGGAGTGAAACCTCTCAATGCATAAACTTAAGGGCTCCTGGGAGCAAACTCAGAGGCTGTTCACACAGGACTTCTATTTGAAATGGGTTCGACTGAGTTTCTAAATAACTTTTAGGTTGATGTTCACTGCACAAGTGCAAATCTGCGGCCGAAGGCATTCATCTGATGCGGCTCAGATAGTTTATGAGAGGACTGATCTGACAGGATCAGCGTGTGTTACTGCTGTACCTCAAAATCTCTGCGTTTCTCATAAATGGGAATGATGAGTTTGTAGATGTCAGAGATGAGCTCATAACGCTCGGCTTTCCATAATCCATCAGCGCATTCTTCCAGAAGCTCCATCAGGACATCCTGTGACGCACAAAGACAAACACAAAACCTTACAATGCTGATTTGTCTCAAATATAGTATATAGACAGTGAATACAAAAGTATCTGGACACTTAAGTCTCTGCATTAGAAAGGAAGAATGTAAGGGTGATCTGTTCTCAAAGGCTGCACAGGCTTTTCTCTCGACTGAACGCACTTATCTTCATCATTTTGCTCAGTGAGTTTTAATCAGCAGCTGTTTTGGTGATTGTCAGTGCATGAAGTCAATTCTACTCAAGTTAATATCAGTGAGATATATATATATATATATATATATATATATATATATATATAATTTTATATTTTTAATTTTTGCATTTTCTGTTTTCTTGTTTTCAAATTTTGTTTGTTTTTGTCAGTTTTATTAATTATTGTTTATTCAAATGTTTATATAGTTTTACATATTTTACATTATATATATTATTTTCTATTTCTATTATTACATATTTTTTTATATATTTTTAAATAATTTGTTTTAATCATTATACATTATTTATATAATTTTTTATTTCTATTATTAAATTATATTTTATTATTAATTATTATGTATATATTATTATCTATTTCTAATATTAGATTATATTTTATATCATTATACATTATTTATATATTTTTTATTTCTATTATTAAATTATATTTTATTATTAATTATTATGTATATATTATTATCTATTTCTAATATTAGATTATATTTTATTATTAATTATTATGTATATATTATTATCTATTTCTAATATTAGATTAGATTTTATATCATTATACATTAATTATATAATTATTTACTTCTATTATTAAATTATATTTTATATTTTAATATTCATTATTATGTATATATTATTATCTATTTCTAATATTAGATTATATTTTATATTATTCTTTTATTTTAGTACATCAAGTCAGGGTTATTATTATTAACAAAAACTAAAACTATTCAAAACATTTCTGCTAATTGAAATAAAGCTGAAATAAAATAAATTAAAATATAAATATTAGTTGAATATTAGTTAGTAGATTCCTTGGCAATAAACTGAAATAAGCTGAAGTACTAAAATTATTAACTGTAAATAATTAAAAACTAAAACTGACTAAAACTAAAACTGAATATAAAATATAATATAAATTATATATAAATATAAATTAAACCTCAATAGCAATATTAAAAAAACAACTATAAACAATAAAATTACAAAATCACATAACAAAATTACTAAAAATGTAATTAAAATTAACAAGCTCAATTAAAATAATTAATAAAACTATAATAAATAAAAAATAACACTGCATTAAGTTAAACTAAATAAAAAAAATTTACTTTGGCAACTGGTTTAAATTTATATTATACTATATTTTATTTCAGTTAACGTTTATTTGATGTCAAGTAACGAAACTGGAAATGTATTTATGTTTTTAGTTTTGGTTGACTATAGTATCCCTGCTTCAGACGACTGAAGGCTGATGATTGTGAACTTATTAGTGTTTTATCTCTCAGTCAAAGTGCAGAAACGATGCTTGAGTATCAGTCAGTGATAAAAGCTCACTGATAATCACCATCAGTTACAGGGACATTCGCTTATTGCTTCCCTCTTTTATTGTACTAATATTGAACTAAATCTACAAAGACAATATAATACTGTATCCTAACCTGGTGAGACGTGACAAACATGCGTGACATTCTGTCGATCAGTCAAATCTTATAGTACTTCACAAATAAATATTAAACATCAAATGTTCTGATTGGCTGTGATAGTAAAATATATGTGGAGGAAATCTGAGGTCTATTTCTGCAGCAGTGCTCTTTACTAAAGATATACACATTCAATATTCCTAAAAATGAATCCAGCAATTTCAGACAGATATTCACCTCATTAAAGTGAACATCCTGCATCCCCACATCTTCCATCATCGACGCTTCTTCATCAATGTTTGGTGTGACCACTCTGAACGCTGAACAGCCCTGTTTAAACATGCCTACACAAACACACAAAAAACACTTCACATCTGGAAACACAGACGGTTTCCTGAAGCACTTCAAAATCAGCCAATATAACAGTCTAAAGAAACGGTGATCATTGCTGTCCTGCTGATTAAGCCTTAATTCTTAGAAGTGCAGCAAAACGTGAGTGATAACTTATATCAGCAGGGGCTTTATCAGACAGAGAGAAAAACGAGAGATATGATGAAAAGAAACAAGACTGATATGGGAATCTTTCATATACTACTAATCATTAAGAGTAATTACACGTGTGTCCTTGGATTTAAAACTAACGGAAGTATTCTCAGCCATTATAGACCAGACAGCAGGATCTCCAAAAGTAATAATTGACGAGATCTTGTGCCACGAGATTAAAATGTGATGAGATTTCTTATCGAGGTGATAAATCTCGTGATATTGCCATGATGGGAGTGTGAGGGTGAAATTAGGATAGAATATGCCACCGTTACGTTTACATTACACCTCCACTGACGTTTTGCTTTTTATAGAAATAAAAACCATTTAATTCAGTTGAACACCATTATTTTCATGCATGCAAATATCTCCCAATTTGTTGCACAACAGAGCCTAAAAGGGTCTGATAAATGTCCCTACTCACACAGTACGCACGATCGAGAAAGTAAAACACAAGCGCGCATTCAAACGAGATGTCAATACCGCGCATTTTGAAAGCGGCTCCCTGATGCATGCAAATATCTCCCAATATGAAAGCTATCTTAGGCTGGGCTGTGTAGTTGTAACCATCTCTCAGCTCTGTATCATGATTGAAGAAAAATCTGGTCTCTATTTGCACTTTAAGTACTTTGATTATGGTTGCACTTATTATTTTATTCATTTGTATTTATCCTGTTTTTATTTCTATGGTCAATTTGTGGAAAGGAGTTCAGTTAGGAGGTCAAAAGTTGTAGAAGCTCATAAATCATGTACAGTTCAAAGGTCTGAAGAGACTCATGAAATCATATGAAAGGGGTAATATGATATTTTTTAATGTTTTCCTTTGGTGTTTAATGCATCTGTTTGTGCATGTTTAAGATCTGCAAAGTTACAAAGCTCATAGTTTCCCACAAAGGGATTTGTTCTATCTAGCAGAGAACGCTGATCCAGACCTGCCTAAAACGCCCAGATATTAGTTCCTCAAACATGTCACAAAGTGAAATATTAGCAAAATGCCGCCCAAAGGCATATGCAAAAAGAGAAGATGAGGCTTCAGTGAATTGTAGTGTTGTCACTGTGTGTTTGCATGCGAAAACAAAACCCCTTTGTTTGGCCTTCCGAAAATGGAAGGAATAAGGAATCTGTGTGTCTAACCTTTCCTCCTCAGGTACTCGGCCACCAGCGCTGCAACATGCACATAACACATGGCTGCCTGCAGAGAACCAAACCAGACAACATGAGCTCCACAGTATGTTACGCATGCATGAAGATGTGTGTGTGTGTGTGTGTGTACCTCAGAGAGGTCTCCATTCTTCACATGGATACGGGCCATGCTGTCCAGCCAGGTCTTGCGGAGCTCAGGTGTGCTGGCGTAAGACTTGGCCAGACTGTACTGAAGGTCCACCAGCATCTCCGGGTCTCTCTCGTGCTCCTTCATCTGAGCCGTGGCCATCAGAACGGTCCGGATCTTCTTTGTCAGGTCTTTCACATCCGACGGGAATGCTGTGCTCTACAGGAGAATGAAGGAGACGGGTGACGACTGTGTGTAACTGTCACAGTCTGCGTAGAACTTAAAGAGAACCTACTATACTCTTTTTTACAAAGTCTTGATGTTGTTTTGGGCTCTACTAGAACAGGTTTTCCTGCTTGAATGTTGATTATTTTCCTCATATTCTCCATTGTTGCAGCTCCTCTCTTCCCAGTCTGTCAGTAACGCTCTGTTTACTTCCTGTCTCTATGAAGCCCCTCCTTCTGAAAAGCTCAGAGTGCTCTGATTGGTCGGCTGGATCAGTGTGTTGTGATTGGTCAAGCGCTTTGAGCGAGTTTGGGAAATGTCCCGCCCCTTACCATAACCACCAGTTTCAACACACTACTAACTAACTCAACCAGGCCCCGCCCCTTTATTCTGTGTATGAATTATTTAAATGAGGAATATTGTGAAGAAAACTCAAGACTACAATGGAGGAGTTTCAGGGAGTTCAGAAACACTGACACTGATATAGAGAAGAACTCCTGCTTTGGATCTTCTAAAAAAAACAATGTGAATACTTTTGGATCCACTGTAAACTACATCACTTCCTCCATAATCGGCTCTGTGTCTGATCTAGTGTTTGTGTATGAGTGCATTTGAATGTAACTAACTTTGATGGTTTTGTCACTGTTGGCACAGTTGTTGATGACTGACAGCGACTGCTGGAACCTCGTCCCTCCTATTCCGATGACATCAGCGATCAGCTGACTGACGCCAATCACCACCTGAGGAATCACAAATCACACAGTTATGACAACATCACATGCTGCTTCAAAAGACTGGATGAAATGATCCAGACACATTCGTCCACTGTGATGTCAGGGTCACACGATGAACGTGGCGTTACTCCACCTGCAGGTGCGTGCGGACGAAGGATTTGCGTCCGGTGTAGTCGAAGTTGCTCTTCATGAGGAAGTAGAGCAGATGAGCCGCGTCGCTGCGGATGGAGCTCAGTTTGGAGTTACAGCACTTCAGAATCTCGTAGCAGAAGGACGCGCACATATCCGCACGGCCCTCGAAGAACGTACACGGGAACTGGACACAAACATCACACATCACAGACAGGAAAACACTTTCAACACTTATTTATTGGATTTAATTGTGTCATACAGGTCTGAAAGGACATGAAGGGTGAGTAAATGATGGCAGAATCTTCATTTTTTTATGAATTGTCCATCTATGCACTTATTCTACTGCCGTGCGTCACACTCACCTTGTAGATGAAGGTGCGAAGGGAAGTGAAGACCTGTTTGAGGGCCGTCTCTGATTGGTTAATTTGTAAGAAGCAGAGATGAACCTGGAACACTTTCTTCATGAGGGGATTGTGACCGTGATCCAAACTTAGCTGAGTCTGAGCACACACACACACACACACACACACACACACTGATGTCACAAGCAGCACTCGAGAAGGCAGGTGATGATGATGGTGATGATGATGGTTGATGTCTGACCTTAAACCCCATGATGAAGATGCTCAGTGTGTCCAGAACTGTTAGACAAACTTCTGTAGCAATGTTTCCTTCCAACAGAGACTGATTCAACACATCAGCGTCTGAATGACTGTAAGCTACACAGAATAATGCTAATTAAAGTGATTTGTTATAAAAACAAATAACTGTGAATGTAATTAAACAAATGAGAATGTTTAAGATGTTTTAAGGCTGTCAATAGATTTAACGCAGTTAACCCAGTAAAACCTGACATACGAAATAATAGTTAGATAAAATGCATATAAATGCATCAAATGATATAAATATCAGTCATCACTCTATATCTGCCAATAATATGTCTTAGTAAGATAATATTTAAATGCTTAGTTTTTATAATCAAAGCTCTGTAGTTTTAAAACATACACCGATCAGGCATAACATTATGACCACCTTCCTAATATTGTGTTGGTCCCTCTTTTGCTGCCAAAACAGCCCTGACCCGTCGAGGCATGGACTCCTCTAGACCCCTGAAGGTGTGCTGTGGTATCTGCACCAAGATGTTAGCAGCAGATCCTTTAAGTCCTGTAAGTTGCGAGGTGGAGCCTCCATGGATCGGACTTGTTTGTTCAGCACATCCCACAGATGCTCGATTGGATTGAGATCTGGGGAATTTGGAGGCCAAGTCAACACCTCAAACTCTTTGTTGTGCTCCTCAAACCATTCCTGAACCATTTTTCCTTTGTGTCAGGAGCATTTTCCGGCTGAAAGAGGCCACAGCCACCAGGGAATACCGTTTCCATGAAAGGGTGTACATGGTCTGCAACAAAGTATGTGTCCATGTAACATCCACAAGGATGGCAGGACCCAAGATTTCCCAGCAGAACATTGCCCAAAGCATCACACTGCCTCCGCCGGCTTGCCTTCTTCCCATAGTGCATCCTGGTGCCATGTGTTCCCCAGGTAAGTGACGCACCCGGCCATCCACGAGGTGTAAAAGAAAACGTGATTCATCAGACCAGGCCACCTTCTTCCATTGCTCCGTGGTCCAGTTCTGATGCTCACAGGCTCTTTCGGCAGTGGACAGGGGTCAGCATGGACTCCCTGACTGGTCTATGCAGCTCCATACGCAACAAACTGTGATGTACTGTGTATTCTGACACCTTTCTATCAGAACCAGCATTAATTTCTTGAGCAATTTGAGCTACAGTAGCTCGTCTGTTGGATCGGACCACACGGGCCAGCCTTCACTCCCCATGTGCATCAATGAACCTCGGCCGCCCATGACCCTGTCACCGGTTCACCACTGTTCCTTCCTTGGAGCACTTTTGATAGACACTGACCACTGCAGACCGGGAACACCCCACAAGAGATGCAGTTTTGGAGTTTATGCTCTGATCCAGTCGTCTAGCCATCTCAAAAACCTGTCAGTGCTCATAATGTTATGCCTGATTGGTGTATTTATATATATCTCAGTCATCACTCTGTATCTGCCAATAATATGTCTTAGTGAGATATTTAATACTCATGATTTTTCTAATGAATGGGTATGTGTTCATCTTGAAATATTACTAACAATATTAAAGTGATTCTTAAGTTTATTTGATAAAAATCAGTGCAGATTTGACAGCAGAAAGACACACGAAGAACAAGCTGAAGGACGTTTGTACACTGCTAAAAAAATAAAGGAACACTTTTTAATCAGAGAATAGCATCAAGTCAGTTAAACTCCTCTGATATTGATCTGGTCAGTTCAGTAGCAGAGAGTGTTGTTGATCAGTTTCAGCTGAATGAAATTAACAACAGGTGCACTAGATGGGCAACAATGAGACGACCCCAAAACAGGAATGATTTTACAGGTGGAGGCCACTGACATTTTTTTACCTCATCGTCTTTTCTGACTGTTTTTCACTAGTTTTGCAATTGGCTATGGTCGGTGTCACTACTGGTAGCATGAGGCGATACCTGGACCCTACAGAGGTTGCACAGGCAGTCCAACTCCTCCAGGACGGCACATCAGTACGTGCCATTGCCAGAAAGTTGTCTGTGTCTCCCAGCACAGACTCAAGAGCCTGGAGGAGATTCCAGGAGACAATTCCAGGCAGTTAATCTGGGAGAGCTGGACAGGGCCATAGAAGGTCCATCAGCAGGACCGGTGTCTGCTCCTTTGTGCAAGGAGGAACAGGATGAGCACTGCCAGAGCCCTACTAAATGACCTCCAGCAGGCCACTGGTGTGAATGTCTCTGACCAAACAATCATTAACAGACTTCATGAGGGTGACCTGAGGGTCTGACGTCCTCTAGTGGGCCCTGTGCTCACTGCCCGGCACCGTGGAGCTCGATTTTCCATTGAACACCAGAATTGGCAGATCCCCACTGGTGCCCTGGGCTTTTCACAGATGAGAGCAGTTTCTGGAGAAGCCGTGGAGAACATTATGCTGCCTGTAACATCGTTCAGCATGACCGGTTTGGTGGTGGGTCAGTGATGGTCTGGGGAGGCATATCCATGGAGGGACGCACAGACCTCTACAGGCTAGACAATGGCACCCTGACTGCCATTAGGTATCGGGATGAAATCCTTGGACCCATTATCAGACCCTACGCTGGTGCAGTGGGTCCTGGGTTCCTCCTGGTGCACGACAATGCCCAGCCTCATGTAGGCAGTTTCTGGAGGATAAAGGAATTGGTACCACTGAATGGCCCCCACGCTCGCCTGACTTAAATCCAACAGAACACCTCTGGGACATTATGTTTCGGTCCATCCGACGCCAGCAGGTTGCACCTCAGACTGTCCAGGAGCTCAGTGATGCCCTGGTCCAGATCTGGGAGGAAATACCCCAGGACACCATCCGTCGTCTCATTAGGAGCATGTCCCGATGTTGCATACAAGCATGTGGGGGTCATACAAACTACTGAGTACCATTTTGAGTTGCTGCAATGAAATTTCAGCAAAATGGACTAGCCTGCTGCATCATTTTTCACTTTGATTTTCGGAGTGTCTTTGAATTCAGTCCTCTGTAGGTTGATCATTTTCATTTCCATCAAACAATGTGGCATCCTTTTGTTCCTAACACATTATCCAGTCCATATAAGTATAGATATTTTTCCCCATTGAGATCTGATGTGTTTTCAAAGTGTTCCTTTAATTTTTTGAGCAATTACACTAAAAGACTTTTACTTGATAAAGTTCATACTATTAATCAGATGACAGAAGGACTGTAGGAGATTGGGTAGCACTTTAGTATAGGGAACACATATAAACTATGAACTATGACTTTTCCCTCAATAAACTCCTAATTTACTGCTTATTAATAGTTAGTAAGGTTGTTGAGTTTAGGTATTGGGTACAATTAAGAATGTAGAATATGATCATGCAGAATAAGGCATTAATATGTGCTGAATAAGTACTAATAAACAGCCAATATTCTAGTAATATACATGGCTAAAAAGCAACTAGTTAAAAGACCCTAAAATAAAGTGTTACTGGAGATGGTGTGTGACAGGTTTATCAGCAAAGCTTTGATCATGTTGATCATTTAAAGGCCTTTAAATTTTGTGCATCAGATATGATACAGAAGGCTTTATAGGGTTGATCTCAAATTAATCTCAAAATTTGAATTCACTGATATTTACATATTCTGTAAATTCCATTAAATTTGTGTTAAATAACTTTAACCAGTTTCATTTGATCTCATAAATGAAGTCAATTTTGTCCATGTTAAATGTTAAAATACAAGGAATCGTATTTTATTCAAATATAAAAGAGAGCTGAAGATGAAATGAACAGATGAAGTTTGTGTGTGTGAATGCGTGTGTGAGCGTGAGAATGTGTGTTCATGTGTGTCTCACTGTGGTTGTAGGTGTAGGAGTTGTCCAGACTGTTGAGCTGCTGCAGTCTCATGTGTAAGGCTCCTGTCCTGCTGCGGGACACAGGGAGAGTCTGAGAGCGGCGCTCGTGAGCCACCGGCCCGGATCCTGATCCCTCCAGAGTCCTGATGACAGAGCCCAAATCAAACATGAACTTCAGAAACTAAATAAACACTCACTGACAACAATAACACTTCTGTAGAAGGTAAAAGAGAGCATCTTCTGTTTGAAGATTTTGTATTACATCACACAACAGTGTATGAATTCATGACACATTGATTCAGCACAACTCATTCATCCCGATACAAGAACTTCAGCACCACTGAACATCACTGTGGGCACCAGGATCTTCTCACTGCACAATGCCATACAGTAGATATTGGATGCTGTTAAATCCAAAATGATTGATTTGGTCTCATGAGATCAGAGTATGGTCTATATTTTGTTAATATGGGGCTTGGGAAAGGTTAACGGAGATTCTTTGGCTGCAGTAGGAAGTTTCAGTGTGGACAACAACAACGCTTTTCACTTCCGCACGTTCAGTCTTACTGTGTGAGATGAAAGTGTCACTCTTCTCACAGTTTTGCTTGGCATTTCTTCTCCTCTTCTCTTAACAAAACATCATTCATCATGAAATGAAGGGGTTAAAGTAAGGCCTGAGTGTTTCAGAGAGTTTCTTTTGCTATATTTTCACACTTAAAACATTGCTTTGGTAGTACTCTTGTACCATGGTCCGCTTTTGTGCAAAGAAAAAAGTCTCCTGACAGTTCTCTCCCAAGAGCTTCCATTGTTGTCAGACATTAAGTCTGGGAATGATTCAGTGGGCTTGATAACACTTTTAGACATTACCTGACAATGTGTCTCTTCCCCATGTATCTGAACTGATGAAGACACACTCTGAAAAAAGATGAGAAAAGAATGATGAGACTGGTGTGTGTGTGTGTGTGTGTGTGTGTGTGTGTGTGTGTGTGTGTGTGTGTGTGTGTGTGTGTGTGTGTGTGTGTGTGCAGCACTTACTCTAGCAGACTGAAGAAGTTCATCAGGTCTGTTGGTGAAGCTTTATTCCAGTAGTTGAACAGAGCATCTAACACACGGCAAACACATTGATCAAACAACAGACATACTACAATACAGCTGAAGCAACTTCATATCATCTCAGTGTGTGTGTGTGTGTGTGTGTGTGTGTGTGTGTGTGTGTGTGTATGTACCTTCAGACATGCTCTTCAGCACGTGCAGGAAGCACATCAACATATTCTTCACTTCAGATTGGTCCAGTTTGTCGCATCGGAGTAAAGAAGAGCCCAGGACTCCAGCAGCGTGACACTGAGAGCGAGAACACAAGACATCAGAGCTCCACAGACACGACAGCACTGGACACTCAAGCCACGCTTCTCTGAGCTCTGTGCAACGTATTAAACATTTCACCAATGTCATTCAGTTTAATTCTAGTACAAACCCGATTTCAAAAAAGTTGGGACACTGTACAAATTGTGAATAAAAAAGGAATGCAATCATTTACAAATCTCATAAACTTATATTTTATTCACAATAGAATATAGATAACATATCAAATGTTGAAAGTGAGACATTTTGAAATGTCATGCCAAATATTGGCTCATTTATGAGAGCTACACATTCCAAAAAAGTTGGGACAGGTAGCAATAAGAGGCCGGAAAAGTTAAATGTACATATAAGGAACAGCTGGAGGACCAATTTGCAACTTATTAGGTCAATTGGCAACATGATTGGGTATAAAAAGAGCCTCTCAGAGTGGCAGTGTCTCTCAGAAGTCAAGATGGGCAGAGGATCACCAATTCCCCCAATGCTGCGGCCAAAAATAGTGGAGCAATATCAGAAAGGAGTTTCTCAGAGAAAAATTGCCAAGAGTTTGAAGTTATCATCATCTACAGTGCACAATATCATCCAAAGATTCAGAGTATCTGGAACAATCTCTGTGTGTAAGGGTCAAGGCCGGAAAACCATACTGGATGCCCGTGATCTTCGGGCCCTTAGACGGCACTGCATCACATACAGGAATGCTACTGTAATGGAAATCACAACATGGGCTCAGGAATACTTCCAGAAAACATTGTCGGTGAACACAATCCACCGTGCCATTCGCCGTTGCCGGCTAAAACTCTATAGGTCAAAAAAGAAGCCATATCTAAACATGATCCAGAAGCGCAGGCGTTTTCTCTGGGCCAAGGCTCATTTAATGGACTGTGGCAAAGTGGAAAACTGTTCTGTGGTCAGATTAATCAAAATTTGAAGCTCTTTTTGGAAAACTGGGACGCCATGTCATCCGGACTAAAGAGGACAAGGACAACCCAAGCTGTTATCAGCGCTCAGTTCAGAAGCCTGCATCTCTGATGGTATGGGGTCGCATGAGTGCGTGTGGCATGGGCAGCTTACACATCTGGAAAGGCACCATCAATGCTGAAAGGTATATCCAAGTTCTAGAACAACATATGCTCCCATCCAGACGTTGTCTTGTCAGACGTGTATTCTGAATAAAATATTGAAACTTCCACATCATTGCATTCCTTTTTTATTCACGATTTGTACAGTGTCCCAACTTTTTTGGAATCGGGTTTGTATTATTTATATACCGTTATAGCATTTATTACTATTTTGGATTAGTGTAATGTGATTTTGTCATTTTTATTAGTATTAAGTTAATTTTCAATGCACAATTTAAAAGGTTTAGTTTTGATTAACACACTCACACAAACATGACCAGAAACAAAGTGTCACAATAGTTTTTGTCTTTATTTTGAACAGTATATCTATTGTTTTACCATTTCAAACCTAACAAACATATTTTTATTTTTAAATTTTTTTATATATCATTTTTTTTGTTTGCGAGGTGTTTGTGCAATCTCTTTTCAAATCAAACTGAATTTGGTTTGATCTACTGCAAAAAAAAAAAAAAAAAAAGTGTGGCTTAAGTGTCCAGAGATTTTTTGGGGCAACTGTAAATACTCACACACACATCCTCATTCACTCACATCCACACTCTCACACATGACACACACTCACACACACACACACACACACACACACACACACACACACACACACACACTAAAGACCATGATACAGAAGCAGTAATGCACTGTGTGAGCAGGAATAGCTCTTTCTCTATAGGACGTCACAGACAGGGAGGAGAGCAGCTCTACACACACACACACACACACACTGGTCTATGTGCTAATGCATCTACCACAGCACAGCTCTGGCCAGAACATCTCCCATGATCCTGCCAGCAGGTCGGCAGTGAGACCGCAGGCGGTGGAAACAGCATTATTCACTTCATTTATCATGAGGCTACAGACATGGAGACTGAAGGACTGTTTCTGGACTAATTTAAAGGCAAGCAAAGACAAGATCATCAAAGATCATGTCACAGCATTCCTCCAGTCAGCATATTTACTGACTCAGCTTCCTGTGACTGGAAGCGCCTCTGTGGATTTAGGCAGAAGATCCGCCCTGTTTCTCCATTCAAACACTGATGTGCTGAACCTGGTCACCCAACAGATCAACGAACAGAGCTATTTTTTCCAGCGTAGCCCCCCTCCACCCTAATACAAGGCACCACGGTCCCCACCACTTTTTAAGACAAAATGATTTTTCTTTATGACCATTTAGTCTTTTCCAATCATATCCACATTTTTTGTGTATGTGTTCACACAGCCAGAGCCACAAAAATCACCAAGCTTTGTGCCAGTCACTGTCCTGTGGCTGAGGAGCGGAGGATCAGTGAAGCCACACGCACACACTGGGACAGTGCAGGGTGAGAGGTCAAATGTGAGCGGTACTAGCAGGGGTCAGAGGTCAGAAGCGATGTAATACTTGTGTAGGGTGTGTGTGTTGGTCAGACGGTGTCGACAGCAGAGAGAAGTCCATGGTCTGACGTTTGAGACGTGCGGAGAGCGGCGTCTCCTCTGAGTCAGTAAAGAAACGCAGAACGCTGGCGGAGTGACGGCGCGTGAACCCGTCCCGCTGAGAGCCGCCACAGCAGGAGACACACAACCACAGGTTAGCACACACACACACACACACACACACACACACACACACACACACACACACACACACACACACCCTACACACACACACTACACACATAAATGCAAAACACTGTAACGGTTCATCAGATATACTGTACTCAATCAGGTCATGTGAGCGGTACCTTGTCTAGAGGGTGTGGCTTGTCGATGCTGCGCTCTGATAGGCCGTTTCCAGAGTCCATGCTGATGAGGGAGCCCCGTGAGTCAGTGTGTCGAACAGAGCTGACGCCGGGAGTGTGAGGAGAGACTGACACACACACACACACACACACATCAATACACTGGACGCAGTCAGTCATCACACTACAATGGTCTGATGCAATTATTTTAACCATGTAAAGCCTGACATTATCAAAATAATAATTGTTTGAAATGGAACAGTTTATTGAACTTTTATAATAAAGAATATTTTAAAAATGTATATTTTTGTGTACAAAATATGAAAAAGGTTTGCATGTGCTTCATGTTGAGTGTCATATTTGATAGATCGGGATTTTGTGTCTCGTATAGTTTGATATAGTGAGAATCTGAAGCTCAGACTCAAGGAGGAAAAACAGCTCAGTTTTATTCAGAGACTCAAACTGAGCAAAAATATGCAATTTGGGTTCAGATGCTGATATTTATATGGTCAAATATCTTCTCGTAATGTAAATCAATGAGATGCTTATAACAGTATAGTGACTAATCATAAAATGCTTATAAAAGTCAGTCTTCACTCTACATCTGCCAATAATACGTCTTAATAAGATGATAATTAATGTTTAGTTTTATGATCAAAGCTCTATAGTTTTAAAACATATAATGCAGTACAATGATGATTGACAGATGAACAAATAAACCTTCCTCAAAAGCCTGATGATCATATTTGAGATTTTTCTAATAAACGATAATCAAGTGAACCTGAGTCGCTTCAGTCCAGTAAGTGTTCATCTTGAAATATTACTAACAATATCACAGTGATTCTTACATTTACTTTATATTATACTAATAGGCTTTTACTTGATAAAAGAGTCTAAACTGTCAATCAGACGACAGAAGGACTGTAGGAGATTTATCAGTAAAGTTTTGATCATGTTGATCATTTATCAAACACTGTATATACCGTAGGCTTTATAGGGTTATTTTCCAGTACGTTTGGTTGTGATTGTCATGTTGCACAGCATTTTCAGTGTTCAGTGAGGACAATCAAACTAATCGTTTCTGTAAACTGTCGCTGGTTAAGACACAGTGTGAACGCAGAGGGTCTCACCTGTTCCTGAAATCACTCCGAGCACCTCTTTATGCAGACTGCCGTCCACCGGACTGACCATGTTTTTAGTAGGTGTCGTCATCACATGATCATCACGGCCATTCTGAAGCAATAAAAGAGAAATCAGTATGAAGATCAAGCACTGACCTGCTAATCTGTATTCAGTTCACTCACTGTACAGCAATGCATATCTTTTTGTAAGCATGTTAGTATATGTTCAGACCTTGTTTCTTTCTCTAAGAATTACATTAGCAAAAGTGAGGGCTGAATAGAAATATACACTTCCTGACAAATATTGATTCTAAGATCCTTTTTCAATGGATATGTGATGTTTGAAGTTGGTTAGATTGTACTGCATTTATTTATCATAAATACAGTAATATTGTGAAATATTATTATGATGTAAAACAACTGTTTTCTATGTGAATATATAGTAAAATGAATTTTCAGCATCATTACTCCAGTCTTCAGTGTCACATGATCCTTCAGAAATCATTCTAATATGATGATTTGATGCTCAAGAAACATCTCTGATTATTATCAGTGTTGGAAACAGTTGTGCTGCTTCATATTTCTGTAGAAACTGTGATACATTTTATTTTTCAGGATTCTTTGATGAATAGAAATTTCAAACGAACAGCATTTATTTGAAATAGAAATCTTTGGTAAACATTATTAATGTCTTTACTGTCACATCTGATCAATATAATGTGTCCATGCTGAATAAAAGTATTCATTCCTTTCAGAAAAAAAAAAAAAAAATTTACAGTGTCATTGTTACATATGTTACATGAAGTTACTATAGTAATAACTATAAATGATGCATAATTACAGGCAACTAACCCTAACCCGAACCCTATAGTAAGTACATGTAGTTACTTAAAGGGTAGTTCACCCAAAAATGAAAATAATGTCATTAATTACTCACCCTCATGTCGTTCCACACCCGTAAGACCTTCATTCATCTTCGGAACACAAATTAAGATATTTTAGTTGAAATCCGATGGCTCTGTGAGGCCTTCATAGGGAGCAATGACATTTCCTCTCTCAAGATCCATTAATGTACTAAAAACATATTTAAATCAGTTCATGTGAGTACAGTGGTTCAATATTAATATTATAAAGCAACGAGAATATTTTTGGTGCGGCGAAAAAACAAAATAACGACTTATATAGTGATGGTCGATTTCAAAACACTGCTTCAGGAAGCATCGGAGCGTTATGAATCAGCGGTTCGGAGTGCCAAAGTCACATGATTTCAGCAGTTTGGCGGTTTGACACGTGATCCGAATCATGATTCGACACGCTGATTCATTTGTGCTCCGAAGCTTCCTGAAGCAGTGTTTTGAAATCGGCCATCACTAAAGAAGTCGTTATTTTGTTTTTTTGCTGCACCAAAAGTATTCTCGTCGCTTTATAATATTAATATTGAACCACTGTACTCACATGACCTGATTTAAATATGTTTTTAGTACCTTAATGGATCTTGACAGAGGAAGTGACATTGCTCCCTATGGAGGCCTCACCAAAGTCCCTTTGAGACAAGTCATTTGACTCGGCGGCCATCTTTGAAACGCCTCTCGGGCATCCTGGGCATCATGCAATCTCTTTGAATGGGGAAACATCAAATTCTCCAAAACTGTTCGCCAACCTTACGATTAAATTTCATATTTGAAATCACCAATGAAATCTAACAACAACCGGCTCATAAATTTAGTTTCTAAACGCTCGAATCATGACAAAAAAAAACTGTATTTTTCAGGCTGGATCAAGCTAATGCGCAAACGCAGACCTAAATGCGTGTCTCTTCAGAGGTTTCTATAGAAACCGGTGATTCTAACGGCCGCTGAAGTGACACGATGACTTTACCAGTCGGCGATTGGCTCTTATTTAGAAGGCGGGACTTATTCCGCCATATTGCGCGTTACACTTTCTCCCATTCAAAACAATACGAGTGACACGTCTTGTGTTATTCTATAGTCTTTGGCCTCACTGAGCCATCGGATTTATCTTAATTTGTGTTCTGAAGATTAACGAAGGTCTTACGGGTGTGAAACGACATGAGGGTGAGTAATTAATGACAGAAATTTCATTTTTGGGTGAACTAACCCTTTAATATTACTCAGTACTTAAAGGTATAATTACAGTGTAACAAAGACACCTTAAAATAAAGTGTAACAAAATAATCTTACTAACCCCAAGCAAGTGTAAACACATGCAACTTAATAAGTCTTCTTAATAACAGAGAATCAAATGAAAATCTAAATGAATAAATTCAGTGCAAGTCTTCCTGAGTCTCAAAAAACTGACTTTCTTCACTGACTTTCAAAAAACACTTTTCTTACAAATATCTTCGACTGTGTTCCTCAGAAGAAAGAAAGTCACACAGGTTTGGACCAAGAATCCCTCTGGTGATCTGTTGAATATGACACAGCCTGAAACAAACACTAGGTGGCAGTCTCACCATGTTGGTCTGGTTGGTTACAGGAGCCACATCTTTAATGTTGAGCCTGTGGACGTTTTCCAGCAGCAGACTGAACAGAGGCAGGTACAGCGTGGCCAAGCGAGCCTGCTGACCCTGAAACACACACACACACACGCGGCTCGTATTCAGTACAGTAGCAAAACAGCACACGACGCAGCAGACGCACGAGTGCGCGCTCACCTTGGAGGAGTAGCGGTCGTCGAAGGCGTGTTTGATCATCAGGTTCTTCAGCACCTGTACGGCGATCTGACGGATGTCTCTGAACTCCTGCATGGCTCCACCCACCTCCCTCAGCAACAGACCCACCAGGAAGTGATTCTTACAGAAGTCATCGGTTAGAGAGTAGTCCAGCTGAAGATCTGGGCCCAAAACACAAGAAATATTCTGATTTGTTGTTGTTTTGGCTTATTCTAATGTTCGTTCTCTCTCATTTTAAATCATTTTAAGTCATCTTAAACTGAATGTTTGCTGAAGCCTGGTTGAGGACCGCTGGATTTGAGGAAGACGGCCGTTATAAAACTAATGCTCATTAGAGATATGAGTCAGTCAATTCACATTCAATCAACGTTCAACAAGCTCTCCGACTATAACATGTGTTTCTGATCTTCTCTTCAGTGACGGATCACCTTGAAAGCGCTGGATTCGACCCTTCCCGAACGGCATGGGCAGGTTGAGAGGAACGTAGTGTTCGTGATTACAGACCACCTTCAGAAACTCAAACTTAAACTCATTCAGCGTCTGAGAGAGAGAGAGAGAGAGAGAGGAGGGTGTCAGATGGGAAATATTTCTGAGCTGGAATATCTATATGAAAAACAGATCCAAAGCCAAAAAAAATCATCAAAATCTGCATGTAAACAGGGATATAGAAGCAGGAGCAAGTTACTTTTGAGTCTCCGGGCATGAAGCAGTTGATGTAGTTGTTGATCTGTTTGAAGACGAAGCCTCGGTCCATGAAGGTGAAGCAGCGCTGGTGAAAACAGAGTTTAGACCGATTCAAGACGTACCTTTATCCTCAAAACAGATGAGTTGTTAACTAAAACTGAATTAACTAAAACTGAAATAAAAATAAACACTGTTGACCTTCTCTTACCTGTTAACCCACCCTTAAACCCTCCCATCCCACCAAACCTGTCCTAATATTACCCATAACCCAAGAGTTTTACAATACAACACCTACACCAACTATACCTACAGAATTAAGAAATATTGCATCCTTTACTTCTTTTCTGCATCAATAAATCAGTGGATAATCAATCATGTGTTCATAATCTGGAGTGCTCACCTTGACAAAGACAGCGAGGCTGTGATTGGCGTTTCGTGTGGCGTCCAGGTTGTCTTTGTATTTCTGTGTGATATGAGGCATCAGCATGGTGACCAGTGTCTCCACAGAGTGATAGAAGGACGCTGAGAAACGCTGGCTCCTGGAAACCTACAGGTCACGGCAGGGGTCAAAGGTCTGAATCAATGTGAGTTTTGTTTTTGTGAGTATAGACGTACTTATGAAAAAAGAAAATTCAGAAGAACACTTGACTGGTATTTGCTCATACAAACACGTTGACTTATACTGACCTTGACCTTGCCTGTCTCGATCAGGTACTGAGCCATAGACTTGACCAAAACCTCACAGAAATACCAGGAGTACTAGAGCAGGAAGAACAGAGGAGCAGATTCAAGAGGATATACAGCACAGCAGCAGCCCTTAGACATGAACAGTGCTGGAGTTTACTCAAGTCAGCTTTCTTTTGAAGTAAAATAATAGATGAGAATTTCACTCTTCTTTTTATGTACTTAATACATTTATACTTAATTATACTTGACAAGTATGGAAGCTAAGCTTGTTTCCATCACAGAATAAAAAATAAAAATGGGGTCACGCTTAAGTTTAGGTATCGGGTACGATTAAAGGATGTAGAATAAAGTCATTAATGTGTGCTTTATGAGTAATAATAAAAAGTCAATATGCATATGCATATTAATATACATGCTAACAAGCAACTAATGAGAATTGGACCCTAAACTAAAGTGTTACCAAAAAAAGGTAATTGCAACTTTTTAAATGACAATTTTTATAAAAGCAAGTTTTATAATAGCATCTCACAGTTCTGAGAAAAAAAGTCACAATTACGAGTTATAAACTCAGAATTGCAATAAATAAAGTCAGAATTGGATATAAAAATTCATAATGACCTTTTTTATTGTTTATTCCATGGCGGACACAAGCTTTCATAGACAAGGATACAGAAAAGTCTAAACATATTCAGCCTATACTTGTAATATAAACAAAATCGTAAATCTTTTGATGGAGATATACTTAAGAAAAGTATTTTAAGTGTATTTTTCTTGCAGTTGTATTTACTGTTTTGATAAAGTGGCTTATTAAATCCTTTTTTTTCACACATATTGGCTTCTTTGAGGTACTTTTCAGCATATGTGTTACATACTATCTGAGAAACCTACATGTTATAGTTTATATAACAAGCTTTGTGGTGAAATAGTACACTAGTGGAACTGAACCTGATGGTTTTTGTACAAAGTGCCGCTGACCCTCACAGAAACAGATAAACATGTGGCTGATTTTACTGATAATTTCTCCATGGTTTGAGTTAAACCATGAGTATCACGTTACGTTCACTTAAAAAAACAAGTATACTTTCAGTATAAAAATTTAAAAATTATAAAAATTAGACAATTTAGTCCTAAGAAGTTTTGAAATAGTGCACTTACAATTATACTACTAGTACATTGATTTTAGCATACTTACTACATAAAGTATACTCGTAAAATGTGCTTGAACTTTACTTAATAAAATGAACTTAAAGAATACTTTTTTTGTCAGGGGTGTTGAATCTGATTCACCTTCAACAGTTTGTTGCTGGTGAGGAAGTCCGTCGAGGGTTTCAGGATGGTGGTCATGGCTTTCGCCAGTTCCTCATGGACAGTTTTACCGTTGGTTAAGTTTGTCTCGGTCTTCAAAACATACTACACACACACACACACAACACAAGAATGTCGATGATTCAGGGTCACAATCAGGATTACGTGTTTTACATCACAAGAAAGATGTGACACGTCAGCTCACCTTTACATAGGAGCGCAAGTGATGCTCCAGACCCTCTTCATGACACTGAGCCACGACATGGATCATCACCCTGACCAGAGCCGAGCGGGACGGCACACAAAATGAGTGAACATCCTTAAACACTACAACTGAAACAGGTTTGTTAACTGAAATAAAGCTGAAATAAAATAATAAAATAAAAAATAAAGCTGTAATAAAAATAAAATAATAAAATAAAGCTGAAATAAAGTTAAAAAAATAAAAATAAAATAAATAAATGAAAAACATAAACTAAACAAAAATTAGAAAACTTTAAGAAATACATTTAAATTTAAGCTAAAATAAAATAAAAAGAAATAAATAAATGAAAATAAATGAAAAACAAACTAAACAAAAATTAGAAATGTTGAATAAATTAGATAAATTTAAGTTTAAGCACTAAAATTTCTAACTGGATATAAATAAAATAAATAAACTAAAATAAATAAATTAAACCTGAATTGTATTATTTAAAAAAATAAAAAATAAAATAAAATAAAATAAAATAATAAAATAAAATAAAATAAAATAAAATAAAATAAAATAAAATATATTTATATTAAATGAAAAATGAAACTAAACGGAAATTAACAATATTGCGTTGGTGAGTAAATGAAATAAATTTAAGCTGAAGCACTAAAATTACTAACTTGAAATAAATAAAAACTAAAACTGAAATAGAAATAAATTAAACCTAAATTGTATTATTTAAAAAAAAGACAACACAACAAAATTACCAAAAATTTTACTTAAATTAAAATGAAAACTAAAAAAACGTAAAAGCAATAATAGTACATAAATGGCCCCACTTTATATTAAGTGTCTTTAACTAATGTATGATGCTCTTATTGTGTGCTTACATGTTTTTACACTGTACTTATATGTAAAAATACCTGCATGTAATTACACATTTCTGTAATCGCACCTATAATGACACTTTTGATCTTCTCTTAGCCCGTAACCCACCCTTAAACCTTAAACCTTACCTATATCCCAAGTGTTGTACAATATAACACCAACACAATCAGTTCATCCTAACAATTATTGTTTTTAATGTAAGTAGTAGTTAAAGACGCTTAATATAAAGTGGGACCTAAATGACACTAGATGAACACTGTAAGAGACCTGGTGACGTTCACAGCAACATCTTCCAGGCCGGAGGTGGTGAGCACACGAAACAGCTGGTTGAGAACGGTGGGGAGGAACTTCACCATCACATGAGCCTCCATGGCGTGAAGACTCTGATAGAGAGAGAGAGAGAGGGAACTGTGATCTCAGGAGGCCTGATAATGTAGATGAACAAACACCTGCAGGCCTCAAACATCCTCAGGAAGGACAAACAGGAAGTACCTTCAGGTATTTGATCAGTTCTCCTCCTGATTGGCCCGTGGATTCAATACTCTGGCAGTGATGGAAAAAGTTATGCAGATGTTGATCCTGATGAGAAACAGGCACCAATCAGGACGAAAAATAATGAACAAGTCAATCGATAAGAGTTTGTGACACAGCAGGGGTATCACATGTGTCTCTGTGAAGATGTGCAGGCAGACGCTTCATACCTGTGTGTAGACGGTGGACACCAGCTGTGTGGAGACTTTGAGCAGCGGCCTCCCCCCATCCACCCACTTCACCTCCTGACCTGTGTGCTGCTGTAACACACACACACACACACACACACACGCACACACACACACACACACACACACACACGTTTAATTAAGGTCGCCACGGAACCAACATTGACAATTCTTGTTTTTTGTTTTGTTTGTTTTTTTATTGGATATTGCAATATTTATTATAAATAATTTATCTGTGCACATTATTTTATTTTTAATAAGAGCTCTTGTATGAATATATGCAAATTTCACCTCTTCACTTATGTACTTGTTTACTTCCACAGTGTACACTTTTATAATTCACCCCCAAACAAAATATGTCAAAAGGTGCGTCCCAAATCGCATATTTGTGCACTATTCTATGATGTTTTTAAGTATAAATAGTGCAGTAGTGCGTTCACACTGAAAATTCCAAAAAGAAAAAGTGCACTTTAAATACCCGGATGATGCACTAAATTAACGGAAAAAAGAAGTGTGGAATGTTGGACACTTCCTGCACTCAACTGTAGCAGCTTTAATTATGTAGCGGAGGGGGAGGGGCTGTCAGACCCCGATGTTAAATGACAAAATAACCTTATACAATTCACGCACTACATGGATGAGTGCATAGTGCACAAGTACATAGTGTGTAAGTGCATAGTGTATAGTGTGTCGTTTGGGACGCAACTAAAAACATTTTTATAAACAATGGCTTCCAAAAGGGACAAAAGAAAAAACAAAACAAAACAAGACAAAATAACAAACAAAACACAACAAAATACAACATAACATAACACAACAAAACATAAAATAAAAAACACAACACAACAAAACAAAAACAAACAAAACAACACAACAACAACACAAAACATAAAACAAAATGTACAAAACAAGACAAAATAAAATACAAGAAAACAAAACAAAGCAAAACACAACAAAAACAAAACAAACAACACAGCACAGAAAAAACAAAAAACAAACAAAACAACTCAAAATAAAACAACACAACAAAAAACAAACAACACGACAAAACAAAACACAGCAAAAACAAAAACAAATAAACACAACAAAACAAAAACACAAAAAAGAACCAAACAAGACAAAACAGAAGAAAACAAAACAACAAACAAAACAACACAAATTAAAAAAGAAAAAAGAAAACAACAAACAAAACACAACAAAGTACAAAACAAGACAAAACACAAGAAAACAAAACAAACCAAAACACAAAACAACAACAAAAAAACACAACAAAAACAACACAAAACTCAACAAAACAAACAAAACACAGCACAGCAAAACAACAAAAAAACAAAGCAACTCAAAACAACAAAATTAAACAACACAACAAAAAGAAAACAACAAAACCACACAAATAAAAAACAAAAACACAACACAACAAAACAACAAAGACAACAAAGTACAAATCAAGACAAAACACATGAAAATAAAACAAACCAAAACACATGAAAAAACAAAACAACACAACACAACAAAAAAACAAATAAAACAACAACAAAAACAACAAAACAAGACAACAGAACTAAAAAAAAAAAACAAATAAAACAACAACAAAAACAAAACAAAACAAAAGAACTAAAAAACAAACAAACAAACAAACAAACAAAACACAGCATGCCAAAACAAAAAACAAACAAAATACAAACAACACAGCAAAAACAACACACAAAAAAAACTAACACAACACGGCAAAATAAAATAAAAAAATAAACACAACAAAACACAAAACAAAACACAAAAACACAACATAAACAAAACAAGAGCAGCATGATCCCATCAGAGCGTGGCTCTCTCACCTTGCTGCTGTTGTCCTGGAAGCTCAGGTAACCTGGAGGCAGGTTTGCAGCTACTGCCACCTGCTGTTCATTCACGATCACTCTGCCGTCCTTCAGCAGGGGGAGCCACGCGTATCCCACTGCAAACACACACAACACACGTGGAGAACAGAGACAGAGACTGTGTTTAATTAGTTACAATGGAGCGAAACGTTAATCCTCCTTTAATTCTTTCACAGGGTAAGTTTGCGGCTGGTTTCAGACGGCAGTGCGTCTCACCTTGCGTCTCCACCTGCTCTCGTCTCTTGGTGCTGGCTTTGCTGTTGCTGTCACAGCTGATGTGATAGAGGGTGAACAGAAGATGATGTCTGTCTGTCAGCTGAACCGGCAACTCTATTTTAAACTGGACACGTAAAGACAAGTGTTAAAAGAGTCTGTAAACACACAGACACACGGAGATGCAGAGCTCCCGTCTCACCTCCTCATAAAACTCTGGGCTCTGCTGGTGGTGCAGGACGGCAGCAAACGCTTTCTTACAGAACAGAGGTCCTCCGGGACGCCCATATATACACTGACAAAACACAGACACACGATCACGTACACATTTAACTGTAGGATTACAGTTTTAATAAATATAACTACACTATCGTTCTGAAGTTTGGGGTCGGTAAGATTGTAAATGTTTTTGAAAGACGTCTCTTCTGCTCAGAGTTATTTTATGAACTGAAAAAAACATTTAAAAAAAAATAGAAATCTTTTGTAAAATAATAAAATGTTTATAAAATGTCTTTACTGTCACTTTTGATCAGTTAAATATGAAGCCTCTAAAGGGATGTGAGGATGGAAAAAAATATAAGATGGGAGGAAAAATTAAATTTAAAAGGTTTTACGTTCTCTCGCAAAAGTTTTGTGTTCTTTCCGAGGTAACGCAAAGTTTCTTGAAGGAACGCGAAACATTTGTGAGCGAACGTAAAACCTTTTAAATTAAATTTTTCCTCCCATCTCATATTTTTCAATTTAGGGGCTGCGTAAGTTAATGCATCCATGCTAAATAAAAGTATTAATTTACTATAAAAAAATAATAATAAAAAAAATCTTACCAACATCAAACTTCTGAACGGTAGTGTATATATTGATTGTGTCATGTGGCTTGTTGCTGGCATGTTACAGAACAAATGGAGGCACATGTGCAGTCATACGCCTGGGGTAAAAATGTGGTAAAATCACTGCAGACACTGAGCTGAGTTTGTGTGTAACGTTACCTTCAGTGGGAGAGCGTCCTCTTCATCCGAATCTCTGAATTCCACACACAGAGCGATGTTTCTGGCCTGAAACACAAGAGGAAAGCATGAAACACTTCACTGAGCCCCACCTTAAAGACCGTCCACCATAATGTCTGACACACTTTTCTCAAACTTCATGAGGGAACTGCAAGGTATTTTGAGCTGAAACTTCACAGACACATTCTGGGCACAGCAGAGACTTATATTACATCTTGTGAAAGGGCCATTATAGGTCCCCTTTAAAAAGAGACTAAAAAGGGGGTGATGGTTAAACGATTAGTTCACTTTTAAATAAAATTTTCCTGATAATTTCCTCACCTCCATGTCATCCAAGATATTCATGACTTTCTTTCTTCAGTTGAAAAGAAATGAAGGTTTTTGATGAAAACATTCCAGGATTATTCTCCTTATAGTGGACTTCACTGGGCACCAAATGGTTGAAGGTCAAAATGTCAGTTTCAGTGCGGTGTTAATTTCGTTGACGAAACGACATTTTTTTCACGGACGAAAACGAGACGATGACTAAACAAAAATGCGTTTTGAATGACTAAAACTATGACTAAAATCTACTCTAATTTTCGTCAACGAATAAAAACGAGACGAAAATGAAAGAGTGACGATTTGGGAAGATATCCAGTCAGGACTGCTGTTCTGTGTGGAAGATGCGCACATTTGAAGTGTAATGTGCTTATCTAACCGCGGGAAACGCGGCGCTGTTGCGCCCTCTACAGGCTCGTCCAGCAGCACTTCAGACTGCTTCGCAATTAATGAATAGCGAATATTCATTATTCATATTCATTCATTGATTGCTTATAAGCTAAAGTTGATGAATTATGGCAATGTTTACAACACAATGTTTATATGGTAGCATGTTTTAGACGGTTGTAAGAATGCATATTTTATCTCCCTCATGAGAAGCCTGCTACAGTGCAGACTGCAAACATTTCAGAATAAGAGTCACGCTGTATTTCGGGATGGTTTATAATTATTATTTTTTCCTGGTCATTATTGTTATTTTGTTTAAACAATAAACTGTATTTAATTTAATTTCTATTTAATTCATAGTAAACTACTGTATCTTCTGTCACAGGAAGGAAAGACTAAGAACCTTAATTGACACATTATTCAATATATTTTACAAGTATAAGGGTTATTATAACTAAACCTAAAACCAAAGAAATCTTTTCATTACTTGAAATAAACATTACCTGAAATAAAAATAAATATATAAAAATGTAAACTTATTTTATTTCATAGTTTCTAAGCTTTAGCTTAACCTGAGGTATTAAAATAAACAGAAATAAAAACTTAGACATTTAAAAGCAAAATCTAAAAGACATAAACACAAAAAATTACTAATACTTTTAACTAAAATTACAATGAAAGCAGAAAAACTACAAATCAAATCTAATAAAAATTAAACGAAAAGTATAATAGAATGAAAGTGAAAAGTGTGTCAATCCCTGAAAAGTACTGAATTTTGCTCTTTTGTGTCTTTTTGCACTTGAATGGTCAAAAACCGTCTGCTTTGGGGAGCAAAGTACAGTAGATTTAGTCGAATAAAATCTTATGATATTTAGTCTACTAAAACTAGACTAAAACTAAAACAATTTCCGATGACTAAAACTAGACTAAAACTAAAACAATTTCCGATGACTAAAACTAGACTAAAACTAAATCAAAATTTGCTGTCAAAATCAACACTGGTTCAGTGCAGCTTCAAAGGGATTTAAATGATACCAGACAAGGAATAAGAGTCTTATCTAGAGAAACCATTGGTCATTTTTGAAAAAAATACAACTGTATATGCTTTATAACACAAATGATCGCCGTGCACGTGTTTCCGCTTTCCGTATTCTTCAAAAAGCTTATGCTGTATGTCCAACGGCTTCCCTATTCTACTTACGGAACAAAAGCGGAACTGGAGCCACGTTCGTTCCGTAAGTTAAATAGGGAAGGCGTAGGATATATATTTTATAAAGCATATACAGTTGTATTTTTTTTTTAAATGAGCGATGGTTTCTCTAGATAAGACTCTTATTCCTCGTCTGGTATCATTTAAAGCTCTTTGAAGCTGCACTGAAACTGTAATTTTGACCTTCAACTGTTTGGTGCCCATTGAAGTCCACTATATGGAGAATAATCCTGGAATGTTTTCATCAAAAACCTTAATTTCTTTTCGACTGAAGAAAGAAAGACATGAACATCTTGGATGACATGAGGGTGAGTAAATTATCAGGATAATTTAATTTGAAAGTGAACTAATCCTTTAAGAGGTTAAGACATTTTAAGGACCCACGGGGACTCCATAGAAAAGGAAGTCAGAGCTGTGTGTTGAGAGCTTTAGTGTTGTTGTACCTTCGTGAAGCTTTTCTGGCTGTCGTATTTGAGATGTCGTGGATACACGTACAGGTGATTGTTGTAAGTTGTGAAAGGCTGAGAGCATTTGGCGATAGATGGCACAAACTCTTCCACCTCCGACACCAGCCTGCCCCGATCCACACCATCAGTCTGACGCAGAGGAAGATAGGAGGGCGTGACACAATCTACACACACACACACACACACACACACACACACACACACACACACACAGAGAGGAATCAACCAATCCTGAACCACTCCAAACACTCAACATGTGTCTTTCACTGCATTCAGAAAGGCTTGTGTGTGAGTATGAAAGCCTTACTGCTCAGATCTGGTGCCACGCTATCAACCGTAACATCCAAATTACCCAGAATCACAGGCAACTTGGCCATCTTTTCTGGCCTGAGAGAAGAGAAAGCACAAAGGAGGGCAGAATAACAAGCGTGAGTGCCTGACGGGGGCGAAGAGAGACTATACTGTTTCTAAAACATCAACACCGCTGACAGAACTGAGAAAAACAACACCAGTGTGTACAACTTGATTCTGCAGGTCATACAAACACCAGTGCTACTATTGGAGCGCTCGACTGTAAGACTGACTTCCTGAAGTCCGCGAGCAGTCTGAACATGTCCTCGTTGGAGAGCTTGTTGCCGTCCTGCCTGTAGAGAGCCGAGAATCGAGCGCTCTTGTCCACCGTCCCAGAGGCGTCCTTAAACAGAGGCCTGAGAAACACACGCGGAGATCAGAGCTGGTGAGAGAGATAACAGCACACACATCCTGATCCTGCCCAGCTCATCTTTAACATCACAGTGGAAAGATAAACTTACTGGCATGGCTTAACATCTACAACCAACACCCTTTTCCAGAACAAAACACAGGAACAGAAAAACAGCTGGACAGTCATTTGGCTGAGCAATATTGATTCTGCTCGTGATATCTCACACACTCAGAGCAGACATCAGCGTGTGATGCTTCAGTGCAAAAACATTTTCATCTTTATTTGAAACTTAACCAGGTGCTATAAGCACAGGTACAGCGCTGTGAAACACGTATCTGCATTTACAAAGCTCCAATTTTCACTTTTAACTAGTTGCTTATTAGCTGCATATTACTAGGACATTGGCTGTTTATTAGTACTTATAAAGCAGATATTAATGCCTTATTCTGCTTGACCATATTCAACATCCCTAAATCCTACACAATACCTAAATTTAACAACTACCTCACTAACTATTAATAAGCAGTAATTAGGAGTTTATTGAGGCAAAAGTTATAGTTAATAGTGAGAACTGGACCCTAAAAGTGTGACCAAAGTTTTGTCTGAGCAAACCTTTCCATAAAAATAAAGCTCAATATATAATGTGCCAGATTCACAATATTTCCCTGCTGAAATTAATACAGTTTACATGCATTATTACTACTGTATGGAAGAGGATTAGGGCCAAGCAATAATAAAAAAATAAAACCACCTCGAGATTAAAGTTGTTAAATTTAGAGAAAAAACTCGTTAAATTTCGAGAAAAAAGTCGAGATAAAATGTTGAGAATAAACTCGTTAAATTACGAAAAAAAAACTCATTAAATTTCGAGAAAAAAGTCGAGATAAAATGTTGAGTATAAACTCATTAAATTACGAGAAAAAAACTCGTTAAATTTCGAGAAAAAAGTCGAGATAAAATGTTGAGAATAAAGTCATTAAATTACGAGAAAAAACTCGTTAAATTTCAAGAAAAAAGTCGAGATAAAATGTTGAGAATAAAGTCATTAAATTACGAGAAAAAACTCGTTAAATTTCAAGAAAAAAGTTGAGATAAAATGTTGAGAATAAACTCGTTAAATTTCGAGAAAAAAGTCGAGATAAAATGTTGAGAATAAAGTCATTAAATTACGAGAAAAAAACTCGTTAAATTTCGAGAAAAAAGTCGAGATAAAATGTTGAGAATAAAGTCATTAAATTACGAGAAAAACTCGTTAAATTTCAAGAAAAAAGTCGAGATAAAATGTTGAGAAAAAACTCGTTAAATTACGAGAAAAAAGTCGAGATAAAATGTTGAGAATAAACTCATTAAATTACAAGAAAAAAACTCGTTAAATTTCAAGAAAAAAGTCGAGATAAAATGTTGAGAATAAACTCGTTAAATTACGAGAAAAAAACTCATTAAATTTCGAGAAAAAAGTTGAGATAAAATGTTGAGAATAAACTCATTAAATTACGAGAAAAAACTCGTTAAATTTCAAGAAAAAAGTCGAGATAAAATGTTGAGAAAAAACTCGTTAAATTACAAGAAAAAAACTCGTTAAATTTCAAGAAAAAAGTCGAGATAAAATGTTGAGAATAAACTCGTTAAATTACGAGAAAAAAACTCATTAAATTTCGAGAAAAAAGTTGAGATAAAATGTTGAGAATAAACTCATTAAATTACAAGAAAAAAACTCGTTAAATTTCAAGAAAAAAGTCGAGATAAAATGTTGAGAATAAACTCGTTAAATTACGAGAAAAAAACTCATTAAATTTCGAGAAAAAAGTTGAGATAAAATGTTGAGAATAAAGTCATTAAATTACGAGAAAAAACTCGTTAAATTTCAAGAAAAAAGTCGAGATAAAATGTTGAGAATAAACTCATTAAATTACAAGAAAAAAACTCGTAAAATTTCAAGAAAAAAGTCGAGATAAAATGTTGAGAATAAACTCGTTAAATTACGAGAAAAAAACTCATTAAATTTCGAGAAAAAAGTTGAGATAAAATGTTGAGAATAAAGTCATTAAATTACGAGAAAAAACTCGTTAAATTTCAAGAAAAAAGTCGAGATAAAATGTTGAGAAAAAACTCGTTAAATTACGAGAAAAAAGTCGAGATAAAATGTTGAGAATAAACTCATTAAATTACAAGAAAAAAACTCGTTAAATTTCAAGAAAAAAGTCGAGATAAAATGTTGAGAAAAAACTCGTTAAATTACGAGAAAAAAGTCGAGATAAAATGTTGAGTATAAACTCATTAAATTACAAGAAAAAAACTCGTTAAATTTCAAGAAAAAAGTCGAGATAAAATGTTGAGAATAAACTCGTTAAATTACGAGAAAAAAACTCATTAAATTTCGAGAAAAAAGTTGAGATAAAATGTTGAGAATAAACTCATTAAATTATGACTTTATTCTCAACATTTGATCTCGACTTTTTTCTCAAAATTTAACAACATTTTTCTCATAATTTAACAAATTTGTTCTCGTAATTTAACTACTTTTTTCTCGTAATTTAATGACTTTCTCAACATTTTATCTCGACTTTTTTCTCAAAATTTAATGACATTTTTCTCGTAATTTAATGACTTTATTCTCAACATTTTATTTCGACTTTTTTCTTGAAATTTAACAAGTTTTTTTCTCGAAATTTAACAACTTTAATCTCGAGATGATTTTATTTTTTTATTATTGCTTGGCCCTAATCCTCTTCCGTACTACTGCCCACAGAAAGCAGATGATAGATTTAAAAAAAAAAAAGAAGTTTGTACATTTTGTATAATTTGTGCACAAAATAAATGTACAAAATATGCAGTTTTCCTTCCCCAAATCAAAAGAAAGACCAAGAAATATATATTTCACAAATTATAGGCAAAGAAGACTATTTTAAGACCATTAAAGTCACCATGAAATCAAAATGGACAACATTTTTTTTTAATAAAAAATAGAATGTTGTTGTGTTTATTATAAAAGATTTTTAAGCATTGTGGCATTTTCATGACAAATAAATGGATATTACACCCAAAAATGAAGAAAGTCTTCTGAAAAGTAGCAATACCCTAGTAAAAAAAAAAAACTATTTAAAATAAATTTATTTCATACTAAATATATTTCAAATCCATTAACATATTTATTGACACATCACTGAAGACTAACTGATATAAAATTATAATGCATCTTTATTTGGAGTATTTCTTTATTGCACAATGTCTTAAAATTATGCCTAAAATGTGTTTTAATATCACTATTAATAAGGATTATATGATCTTTGTATAATATCAGTCTTTAAAAGCGAGATATTTAAAGTGTACCTGAAGTTTACTTGCAATAGTTCAAGTTTATCACAATCAAATATACTTCAGTATATGTTTAGTTGGATCTCAGCACTATAACTAAAGTGCATTAAGTACAAAATTAGTTTAAGACTTTAAGTATAACAGTTTAGTATACCAAAAGTACAGTCGCAGGGTATTTTTTTAAGCACATAAATATGTAAATGTATTCGTAGTATACTTACCACAAAATAAATGTATTTCAAATACATTTTAGTATTTATTTTTTTCCACTAGGGTAGGTTTGTGTGAAGAAAATAATATTTGAAACCTTAAACCGTTGTTTCTGGCCAACTGTCATGAATGGAGGTATAAATTATTAGTATTTTCCTCACATGCACATATCATTTAGCTTCAGAAGACACTGATTCATCCACATGTATGAGTTACTGTCACATTCACTTTGTGTGGTTTTTAAAGTGTAAAATGTTAGGTTACTATCCACTTGCATTATATAGGTCATTTTTCTAAAAATCTTTGTGTTTATCTGAAGAAAATAAAGTCATATACATCTAAGGCTGAGCAAACGATGAGAGAGTTTTCATTTTGGGGTGAACTGTCCCTTTCAGCAAATTCTGGTCAAGATGATTTTTTTTTTTTTACATATTTGTTTTTAACTAACTCCAGTACAGCAAATACTACTATGATGAATACTCACCGTACTTTATTTAATTACAGTAGTCTATTGAGATTTGGGGTGGTGGGGATAATATCACAATGTAAAAAATTACCTAAAGTATATTATTTGCTAACTACATTCTTTAAATTGTAATGTTGACATCCATTTTCTGTAAAGCTGCTTTGAAATGATATGTATCGTGAAAAGCGCTATACAAATAAATTTGAATTGAATTGAATTAAAAAATGGTAATGCATCATCTTAGTGTGTGAGTTTCAAGAGGTTTTTCTCACCTGGCAGCCCATGCGAAGGGCATTCGGTACTGACCCAGGCGGCTGCAGGCCATCTTGGCATTCTTCAAAACCTTCTGAGCAGCCTGAGGAGAGAGGAAAGAAAAGCATTGCACGACTGAAGAAATGCAGCTCTGTAATTACGTTTGTCTGAAGCGTTTCACATTATTTATTTTATAGAATGGAAAGAGCATGACAGGTCTCTAGGCGGAGTGGAGCTAGTATATCTGACAGCTTTAGAAACACTCGCCAACATCTGCTTTATCCACTTGTTTTGACTGTTTCCAGAGGGATAAGAATGATATCACACACACACACACACACACACACACACACACACACACACACACACACACACACACACACACAGCCGTACCTTAGCAGAGTCGGAGTTCTTCATGTAAGGCTCAGCACAATGTGCTATTCCACCCTGTAAAACCTTCTCTATCCGTGCGACCAAGAAGATCTCAGGGTGCGGACAGGTCACGGAAAACACTCCCTACAGACACACGGGATTGCAAAGAGTCAAAGTAGTAGATTTTCACAAACAAGCTTCACAATGTGTTATGTACACTACTGTTTGTGGTCAGTAATAATGTTTACACTTTATTTTGATGGCACACTTTAGACATTCTACTGACTAACTGTGCAACTACATGTCTAAAGTGGACCATCAAAATAAAGTGTATTTTATCCAGTAATGATGCATTAAACTGATCAAAAGTGACAGTTAAGACATTTATAATGTTACAAAAGATTCTATTTCAAATAAACGCTGTTCTTTTCAGAGAATTCTGAAAAAATATGAATCAGCGCAACTGTTTTCAACACTGATAATAATCAGAAAATATAGCTGCAAGCAGCAATTACGGGGCCAAGCACAAAAACGGCACAAGAAGCCAGCCAACATGGCTGGGAGCATCAGACTAACTGCAACAGTGAGCAATTAAAGACCTATTAAGATCATTTTAGGCAAACGAGCTGAAAAATGACCAAAAATGAGGATTTACTGGTTCATCACTTTCGACCAATAGGTGGCGCTGTCTCCAAATTGTTGTGGTATGGTCAGAGTGAGGTGACAATGACACTTGCAAAGTTTAGTGTCAATATGTCAAAGCATTGCAGAGATACAGCTTCAAGAGTCGTTTTTGCATCATGCCTCAAATTCTTTGCTCCAGTATACGAAAACGTTTCGACTTATCAACTTGAAATCCATAACTTTTTGTCGGCATGGTCTGAAGATGATACGGTTCAATTTTGGTGAAAATCGGAGCAACGGTCTAGGAGGAGTTCGAAAAAGTAGGTTTTTATAGAAAAACAATATGGCGGACAGGAAGTTCAGCTGACTATGGCAAATTTGATATCTGTGTTCTCAGCATGACCCAAGGAATCTACTGAGACCAATATCATTACAATCGGTTAATATAGTCAAAAGTTATTAGTATTTTTGTAAATTTTGTTATAACTTTTGGCCACAAGGTGGCGCTGGTCCGAAACTTCTCAGGCGCCTTCAGGGCATTGTGCTGATGACCCATACCAAGTTTTGTAAAGATACGTTAATGCGTTCGTAAAATACAGCATTTTAGCACAAAATTCAAAAAATGTCTGATATGGGAAAATTGGATATCATTAGACTCGGCATGATTCCCCGAATTTATTATTTTTGGACAAACCCATCAGAAGTTATAAGCAAAAATAGCCATTTTTCATATCTCTGCACCACTAGGTGACACTGCGCCGAAACGCTGCATGATGCCTCAGGTCATGCTTGTGATGACATGTACCAAGTTTGGTCTGAATACGATAAAGCGTTGCGGAGATACAGCTTTATGTCTATTTTCGCAAGCACTGCGTACAATTTGTTCGCGTGTTTTTCGAAAACAGTTTGAGGAATCAACTTGAATTCCATAACTTTTTCTCGGCATGGTCTGAAGATGATCTGGTTCAATTTTCGTGAAAATCGGAGTAACGGCCTAGGAGGAGTTCGAAAAAGTAGGTTTTTCAGAAAATTCAAAATGACGGAAAAATGACGTCATAGGGTGCAATTGATTCGGCTTGAGCCAAGGAATCAGAGGAAAAGAATTTTGTTTCTAGCCCTTATGGTTCAAAAGTTATTAGCATAAACATAAGTGCAACTTTGGGCAGCTGGTGGCGCTAGAGGGATTGAGTTAGAGACGCCAAATTTGCTATGGACATAGTTCAGACTGTCCTCTAACTGTGTGCCAAATTTCATAACTTTCCCGCAAGCGGTTCTATGGGCTGCCATAGACTCAAGAGCGGAAGAAGAAGAATAATAATCGAAAATAAAAATAAAAAAAAGAACGCCAACAGAAACAATAGGTGCCTCCGCACCTTCGGTGCTTGGCCCCTAATTAAAGTATGAGGCCTGAAAATGGCAAAAACTGCACAAAAATTCAAAACAGCTGTTGCGTTTAGGGCTTTGCTCCAAGAGGGCTTTTTTTTTTTTTTTTTAAGGTATTGGGACATTATATGTATGTACTGAATTTCATTTGTTGGAATTTCATAGGTGGCGCTATTGAGCCATTTTGTCACACCTAATTCTGAAACCCATATCAGATGTAAATTTTCACCAGTTCTGACGAGTGTGCAAAGTTTCATGAGTTTTTGTGCATGTTTAGACCCTCAAAAAGTGATTCATTTTGCAGAATAAGAAGAAGAAGAAGAAGAAGAAGAAGAAGAGGAATTGGAGCAATTCCAAGAGTGTCCTTGCACCATTGGTGCCCTAATGAGCAGCAAATCATCATATTAAAATGATTTCTGAAGGATCATGTGACACTGAAGACTGGAGTAATGATGCTGAAAATTCAGCTTTGATCACAGGAATAAATTACACTTTACTATATATTCACATAGTCAAATTGGTGAGCAGAACAGACCTGCTTCAAAGCATAAATAATCTTACGGGCTTCAAACTTTTGACCTATTTTTAACAGCGTATGTGTGATTTTCTTTGTATGTGCGACACTTTAAATGCATTTGAGGAATGAACCCAAGTTATTATCTCTGGTTCTGAACAGCAGGTTGTTGATAGAGACCGGATGTGGTGTGTGTCCTCACCTGTCGTGGAAACTGACCGACGCTCTCTGTCAGGCTGCCGGCGGTCGGTTGCGCTCCTTGCGGACTGTCTGGTGCTGCGGAGCTGTTGTGAGATCCTGACGAGGGCAGCAGCGCTTTCACAGACGGATGGTTCATGTCCACATGGAAGTCTGAGGAGATCTTACGACAACTCTGAACATCAAACAACGACAGAGAGACGAAGAAAGGCTCCACCTGCAACACAAACCAATGCAGAAACTCTCAGATGAAACAAGACGAAGAGGGTTTATTGTGAAGAAGGTGGCTGGAAACTCAATTTACGAATTTCTTCATGATTTCAGCAAAGGTACTAAGTGATCAATGGTTATAGTTAATGAGGTGAGGTACGTTAGTGGTCGGTCCCTCTTCATTCTCCGCCACACAGCTCTGCAGGTTGAAGGACAGATCGTTACAGTTCACCAAGATCCGTTTCCCAAACTTCTCCTCAAAGGGCTTCACTTCCGGCTCGATCCCGGAGAAGTCCAGTTTCTGCTCAGAGTGGAAGATGAGATCGATGATAAGTTCATGAGTTTCATCTATGCTGTGGTCATTTAGTGCAGAGAGGAAAACTAGTGTAAGAGGCTGTTGTATCTCAGTGATGTACCTGTAAGTCTGGGTCCAGCGTGAAGAGTTTCAGCCGTGTCTCGTTTCTCATCTTGCTCTCGATGTCTCTGGCACTCTGAGAACAGAGCAGGAGAGATATCAGTCAAAACCTCTGAAGATTTTTGTCATTTACTTCCACCTCCAGATGAACAGAACCAAATGTGGTTAGCATAGTACAGTTATGTTCAAAATAATAGCAGTGTGTTTAAAAAAGTGCTCGTTTACTGGTGTGTTTGGGGTCGTTGTCTTGTTGAAACACCCATTTTAAGGGCATTTCCTCTTTGGCATAAGGCAACATAACCTCTTCAAGTATTTTGATGTAGTCAAACTGATCCATGATCCCTGGAATCCGATAAATAGGCCCAACACCATAGTATGAGAAACATCCCCATATCATGCTTGTGCCACCATGCTTCACTGTCTTCACAGTGTACTGTGGCTTGAATTCAGTGTTAGGGGGTCGCCTGACAAACTGTCGGTGGCCCCTAGACCCAAAAAGAACAGTCTTGCTTTCATCTGTCCACAAAATATTGCGCCACTTCTCTTTAGGCCAGTCGATGTGTTCTTTGGCAAACTGTAACCTCTTCGGCACGTGTCGTTTTTTCAACAATGGGACTTTGCGAGGGCTTCTTGCCGATAGCTTGGCTTCACATAGGCGTCTTCTAATTGTTACAGTACTCAAAGGTAACTTTAGACTTTCTTTGATCTCCCTGGAGCTGATCATTGGCTGAGTCTTTGCCATTTTGGCTATTCTTCGATCCATTCAAATGGTTGTTTTCCGTTTTCTTCCATGTCTTTCTGATTTTGGTTGCCATTTTAAAGCATTGGATATAATTTTAGCTGAGCAGCCTATCATTTTCTGCACTTCTTTATATGTTTTCCCCTCTCTAATCAACTTTTTAATCAAAGTACGTTGTTCTTCTGAACAATGTCTGGAACAACCCTTTTTACTCCGATTTTCAGAGAGAAATGCACAGTACAACATTTGCTGCCTTCGTCCTTAAATAAGGGCCATTTGTTTGACATCAGTTTTTTCACAGAATTAATTGAAATTGATTAATCTCTAATTGAACTCCACACTGCTATTATTTTGAACACGCCCATTTCAATTAATGATTCAGTGACACACAATCAGCAGCATGCATGTCATGACTGTTGGGTTTTTGGTTTTCTATTACTCTACTACAACTATTAGTAAAATATTTGCCATGTACAAATATAATTTCTATCAAAAACAGTGATTGATCTGGTTAGTGATGTTGGACTGGTTAGAGGTCAGACAATAAATGATTATTAGGACAATACTGTACAATGAGGATTTTATTACTAATCTGGGTTAAAAGGTTTAGTTTACAAGGTACTTTGACCAACAAAATGATTGTTTTAGAGTAAAGGTGCGGTCACATTTATTGCTGGTGATTTGGCAAACAATCCAGTGCGTATCTGTGTTTGTGCTCTGGAGAGCGTCAAAGGTTTCTATTTACAATGTGTTTTTGCAGCGTTGAGCAGTGTAGCCACTCATAGGCGTATCTGTTGAGTTCTTGAATGCAATAGCCCATCAGAGGTGTTTAAATTACAATCACTCACCGTACAAAGTTGGAGTTTGTCAAGTGCTGTGTTCTGCACGCACAAATCTTCTCATTATAACAAAATAAGGACGTTATGTAAATAAGAGATTCATTGTTAAAGATGCCCTAGAACCAGTTTTCACAAGATGTAATATAAGTCTAAGGTGTCCCCTGAATATGTCTGTGAAGTTTCAGCTCAAAATACCCCATATAATTTTTTTAATTCTTTTTTTTAACTGCCTATTTTGGGGCATCATTAACTATGCACCAATTCAGGCTGCGGCCCCTTTAAATCGCGCGCTCCCTGCCCCCCGAGCTCTCGACTATAAAACAGTGCATTTACAAAGTTCACACAGCTAATATAACCCTCAAATGGATCTTTACAAGATGTTCGTCATTCATGCTGCATGCATGCGTCGGATCCTGTGAGTATAGTATTTATTTGGATGTTTACATTTGATTCTGAATGAGTTTGATAGTGCTCCGTGGCTAAAGCTAACATTACACACTGTTGGAGAGATTTATAAAGAATGAAGTTGTGTTTATGAATTATACAGACTGCGAGTGTTTAAAAATGAAAATAGCGACGGCTCTTGTCTCCGTGAATACAGTAAGAAACGATGGTAACTTTAATCACATTTAACAGTACATTAGCAACATGCTAACGAAACATTTAGAAAGACAATTCACAAATATCACTAAAAATATCATGTTATCATGGATCATGTCAGTTATTATTGCTCCATCTGCCATTTTTCGCTATTGTTCTTGCTTGCTTACCTAGTCTGATGATTCAGCTGTGCACAGATCCAGACGTTAATACTGGCTGCCCTTGTCTAATGCCTTGAACATGGGCTGGCATATGCAAATATTGGGGGCGTACATATTAATGATCCCGACTGTTACGTAACAGTCGGTGTTATGTTGAGATTCGCCTGTTCTTTGGAGGTCTTTTAAACAAATGAGATTTATATAAGAAGGAGGAAACAATGGTGTTTGAGACTCACTGTATGTCATTTCCATGTACTGAACTCTTGTTATTCAACTATGCCGAGGTAAATTCAATTTTTGATTCTAGGGCACCTTTAAGAGTTTCTTTTGGTTCTTTTGGTCCAGACCAGAAAAGTTCACATCTTATGACATCACATCCTGCTTTTGGTTGGTTTAGATGTCTTTGGTCTGTGTTGTGTTCAAATGAACCGCACTAAGAGAGCAATCGCACCAGAGTTCGTTTTAATCCAACCAAACCTGCCAAGTGTGAACACAATAGTCTAGCTACAGATCGAGTGTACCATGATTACTGAAGTGTGACTTACCTGAAAACTGTCCATACTGCTAGAAGAGTGATCGCTTTTCCCCTGTTCATCATCTACAACAGAGATAGACGGAAGAACGTCATTACACCACACAGTAACCACAGTGACTCTCTGGTCATTGTGTATACAGTCACTCCCATGTGTGGAGGTCAGTGGTTTGTGTGTGTGTTTGATTCAGGAATGTGACTAAAATGAACATATGACTAAGGGTTCTGTATAATCTGGATAAACACACACCGTCGTGTAAGTCTCCGTTCCTCTTGTCCTGCATGGCCAGCTCAAAACTGCTGTTGAGGATCCGGTTGAGGGTGCCGATCCACTCCTCCATCTCGCTCTCGGAGTCTGCGGCCAGAACATAGCCACTCTTATCCTGCATCTTCAGCTCGAACGCAAACCTCCGCACACGATTGTTCTACATGCAAAGAAAAACTAATGTCAATACATATAAAAAACGGATAGAAATGAACATGCACCTGCCGATGTCTAGTGAACCAAGACATTCAGATTATCATTGGTACAATTTAAACCATGTAAAACCTTCCCAGAAGCCTGGGAAAAGAGTGAGATGATTTCCATATGGAGGCTGACAGATTCCCGACCCGTCCCAGGGCAGGACTTACAGCGTGGTTAAGTGTCTTTAAAGGGATGGGTTTCAAAACATAAGACCAGGGGCATTTGGTCAGGCAAAGACAACCAAAGAGAAATGCAGGAGTCCAACTTTTGACCCCTGAGCAGTCGGGGATTTCTGCTCCATCAGAGGCTGGGAAGATCTTCTGCTCAGCTGGCAGAATGAGCTGAGATCAAAACCATCCACGCCTTCACTGTGACTCTGACAGGAAGTTTCATGTGTTTACAAGTAGGATATGAATGTGTGAATTGTATGAAAACATGTTTGGGTCCAAAGCCAAAAGAAATGAAAGAACTTCTATTTTTCATGAAGAAAATGAAGTCAATTTGTAGGACAACTACGATTTTTGCATTTGGACTTTTTCATGACAATTAAGCACATTTATCAAAAGCTTAATTTTTTTTTTTAAGTTCATTATTCTGAAGAATGACCCATTAGATTCTCATAAAAGAATCTAATGAGTAAAACAGTAAAGTAAAAATACAGTATGGAAAAAAATAATTTTTTAATTAAAAATAGCCTAAATTAAAGTCAGTACAAACCGATGACGTGATGTAATATGATGTATGCTGAAAATGTTATATATACATATAATTATTGTAATACAGAAAAACAAATTATAAAATGTACATAATATATTTACATTTAAATGAATACATTTAATGACATTTTATAAACATATTTTGGGATAACGCAGTTACATTCTTTTCTCTTCTGTTCTTTTTAGTAAGTGTTGTGTGGAGGCGAGGTGAGGGGTGTGTCAGAGGTCAGAGGTCAGAGGGCTAATTTAACGGATACAACTCATTACAGATAATGACAAAGCAACGCATGAAGGGTGTGACGCTGGTTTGTTGACCATACCTATGAGTGATTATGGCCACAGGTTCCAGAAAATTCCACACTAAAATAACTCGGGGGGCCGGGTGTGGGTGTAGCGCGTTATTTTGGGAGTGTATGTGGAAAATTCACTCCCAGAAAGAATGCTTATCAATTATCAAAACACAGGGAGAAGAGCTCTTTCATCCTTCACTCTCTCCTTTCTTTGCCTTCCCATAATGCTCAGCTCTCCTTTCTATTCTATGAACAGTTCTGTTTTAAAGTACACTTCAGCATACTTTTAAAAAGAGACTTATTACGGAAATATATTTTAAAAGAATATACTTAAATGCTAAATTAATGTAACGTTTTAAGACAACCGCAATTAAAAACAATGAGTTCATGGTTGTGACATCAATACCATGATGATTTCTAAAATGGAGCAAACATTTGAGTTTGTCTTCACACCTGCACCACTCCCATACAGGAGTCCAGGAAGATGGTTCCTTTGGGCTCTTTGTTGATCTTCTCATCCTTGTAGAAGTTGAGATTATATGACCCGTCGCCCAGCTGCGTCAGGTGGAAATACCTTCTTTTAAATGACTGAGTGAAAAAAGAAGAGTGCAAATGAGACATGAAATGCAAACACGTGCATAGACATAACATCTCTTCAGAATTAAGTCTCACCCTCATGGTGACGCTGATGGCACTGTTCACGTTGCCCTTATGCAGCCAGCCCTGTTTAATGAGACCACCCTTCTGAGAGCCGAGAGAGGCCGTGTCCTTTACACACACACAAACACAAAAACAAGAGATAGTTTTGTGATGACAGTCTAATGCTTGTCTGTTTGATCCTGCAGATAGAAAAAAGTGGGAGTCAAATAAGGAAGAAAGAACAGAATCCAGACTCACAACTGAACAGAACCTCAGATAATCCTGATTCAAAGAACACTAGAGAACCTCAGATAAACCTGATTCAAAGAACACTACAGAACCTCAGATAAACCTGATTCAAAGAACACTAGAGAACCTCAGATAAACCTGATTCAAAGAACACTACAGAACCTCAGATAACCTGATTCAAAGAACACTAGAGAACCTCAGATAAACCTGATTCAAAGAACACTAGAGAACCTCAGATAAACCTGATTCAAAGAACACTACAGAACCTCAGATAAACCTGATTCAAAGAACGCAACCGAACCTCAGATAATCCTGATTCAAAGAACGCAACCGAACCTCAGATAATCCTGATTCAAAGAACACTAGAGAACCTCAGATAAACCTGATTCAAAGAACACTAGAGAACCTCAGATAAACCTGATTCAAAGAACGCAACCAAACCTCAGATAATCCTGATTCAAAGAACGCAACAGAACCTCAGATAAACCTGATTCAAAGAACGCAACCGAACCTCAGATAATCCTGATTCAAAGAATGCAACAGAACCTCAGATAAACCTGATTCAAAGAACACTACAGAACCTCAGATAAACCTGATTCAAAGAACGCAACCGAACCTCAGATAATCCTGATTCAAAGAACGCTACAGAACCTCAGATAAACCTGATTCAAAGAACGCTACAGAACCTCAGATAAACCTGATTCAAAGAACGCTACAGAACCTCAGATAAACCTGATTCAAAGAACACTAGAGAACCTCAGATAATCCTGATTCAAAGAACGCTACAGAACCTCAGATAAACCTCAGATAAACCTGATTCAAAGAACACTACAGAACCTCAGATAAACCTGATTCAAAGAACGCAACCGAACCTCAGATAATCCTGATTCAAAGAATGCTACAGAACCTCAGATAAACCTGATTCAAAGAACGCTACAGAACCTCAGATAAACCTGATTCAAAGAACGCTACAGAACCTCAGATAATCCTGATTCAAAGAACACTAGAGAACCTCAGATAATCCTGATTCAAAGAACGCTACAGAACCTCAGATAATCCTGATTCAAAGAACGCTACAGAACCTCAGATAAACCTGATTCAAAGAACGCTACAGAACCTCAGATAAACCTGATTCAAAGAACGCTACAGAACCTCAGATAATCCTGATTCAAAGAACACTAGAGAACCTCAGATAAACCTGATTCAAAGAACGCAACCGAACCTCAGATAATCCTGATTCAAAGAATGCAACAGAACCTCAGATAAACCTGATTCAAAGAACACTACAGAACCTCAGATAAACCTGATTCAAAGAACGCAACCGAACCTCAGATAATCCTGATTCAAAGAATGCTACAGAACCTCAGATAAACCTGATTCAAAGAACGCAACCGAACCTCAGATAATCCTGATTCAAAGAACACTAGAGAACCTCAGATAATCCTGATTCAAAGAACGCTACAGAACCTCAGATAATCCTGATTCAAAGAATGCAACAGAACCTCAGATAAACCTGATTCAAAGAACACTAGAGAACCTCAGATAAACCTGATTCAAAGAATGCAACAGAACCTCAGATAAACCTTATTCAAAGAACGCAACCGAACCTCAGATAATCCTGATTCAAAGAATGCAACAGAACCTCAGATAAACCTGATTCAAAGAACGCAACCGAACCTCAGATAATCCTGATTCAAAGAACACTAGAGAACCTCAGATAATCCTGATTCAAAGAACACTAGAGAACCTCAGATAATCCTGATTCAAAGAACGCTACAGAACCTCAGATAATCCTGATTCAAAGAACGCTACAGAACCTCAGATAAACCTGATTCAAAGAACGCTACAGAACCTCAGATAATCCTGATTCAAAGAACGCTACAGAACCTCAGATAATCCTGATTCAAAGAACACTAGAGAACCTCAGATAAACCTGATTCAAAGAACACTAGAGAACCTCAAATAAACCTGATTCAAAGAACGCTACAGAACCTCAGATAAACCTGATTCAAAGAACGCTAGAGAACCTCAGATAATCCTGATTCAAAGAACACTAGAGAACCTCAGATAAACCTCAGATAAACCTGATTCAAAGAACACAAGAGAACCTCAGATAAACCTGATTCAAAGAACGCTACAGAACCTCAGATAAACCTGATTCAAAGAACACTACAGAACCTCAGATAAACCTGATTCAAAGAACACTACAGAACCTCAGATAAACCTGATTCAAAGAACGCAACCGAACCTCAGATAATCCTGATTCAAAGAACACTAGAGAACCTCAGATAATCCTGATTCAAAGAACGCTACAGAACCTCAGATAAACCTGATTCAAAGAACACTAGAGAACCTCAGATAAACCTGATTCAAAGAATGCAACAGAACCTCAGATAAACCTTATTCAAAGAACGCAACCGAACCTCAGATAATCCTGATTCAAAGAATGCAACAGAACCTCAGATAAACCTGATTCAAAGAACGCAACCGAACCTCAGATAATCCTGATTCAAAGAACACTAGAGAACCTCAGATAATCCTGATTCAAAGAACACTAGAGAACCTCAGATAATCCTGATTCAAAGAACGCTAGAGAACCTCAGATAAACCTGATTCAAAGAACACTAGAGAACCTCAAATAAACCTGATTCAAAGAACACTACAGAACCTCAAATAAACCTGATTCAAAGAACACTACAGAACCTCAGATAAACCTGATTCAAAGAACGCTACAGAACCTCAGATAAACCTGATTCAAAGAACGCTACAGAACCTCAGATAATCCTGATTCAAAGAACACTAGAGAACCTCAGATAAACCTGATTCAAAGAACGCTACAGAACCTCAGATAAACCTGATTCAAAGAACGCTACAGAACCTCAGATAATCCTGATTCAAAGAACACTAGAGAACCTCAAATAAACCTGATTCAAAGAACACTAGAGAACCTCAAATAAACCTGATTCAAAGAACACTACAGAACCTCAAATAAACCTGATTCAAAGAACACTACAGAACCTCAGATAAACCTGATTCAAAGAACGCTACAGAACCTCAGATAAACCTGATTCAAAGAACGCTACAGAACCTCAGATAATCCTGATTCAAAGAACACTAGAGAACCTCAGATAAACCTCAGATAAACCTGATTCAAAGAACACTAGAGAACCTCAGATAAACCTGATTCAAAGAACACTACAGAACCTCAGATAAACCTGATTCAAAGAACACTAGAGAACCTCAGATAAACCTGATTCAAAGAACACTACAGAACCTCAGATAAACCTGATTCAAAGAACACTACAGAACCTCAGATAAACCTGATTCAAAGAACACTACAGAACCTCAGATAAACCTGATTCAAAGAACACATCCGGATCTTTCCACATCTGGAGTACTGTATGCTATGAATTACATTTTACTAGTTGCTGATGATTTTGTATGAATCTGCACAATTTGCACAATAATTTGTATGAAAACATGGTTTGTTTTTAAAAAAATAACCTCAGTGGGACATACGCAGTAGTAAAAAATGCAAATAAGATTGTACAAATTCATACAAATTCACCAAAGCGTAAACATAAATTAGTTACGAATTGCCATGATACTGTGTTGGTATGTCCTGCTAAGAAACTTTCTTTCAGCTGATGAACAATAAAAACATTGACAGCCAATCAGAATCCATCCTACTTTTAAAGTGGCAGATGACATAACTGCAGTTCAAGGTTATTACATAACATTACTGGTGTGGATGCTAATATAGTCATCATTATAGTTGTCTTTATAGTTATCGTTCTTGCTGAGAACAGGCTTTTGTGTCTTTCAGCTGTGAGATGGGCAACGCTATGGGCCCCATGCTGAAAAGACCCTTCAAAAACAATAGAAGGTTAAACTTTAGTACAATGGGTCAGTTTGTTTCTGAATCACCAGTTGAACACTCCTTATCGCTTTACTCTTGACACTCTGCAGATATAAACAAACCACACACACAACAGAGATTAACAGATGAAATGCTTTTGCTGTGATTGTGTGGGTGGGCAAAGGGAGTCTGGATGCTTCATAGACCTCACAGAACTGCCTTCTCTCAACAAACACACACTATCTGAGGTTTCCAGTCAGCAGATATCAAAATACAGCCCGAGTGACTGCACAGTCTTGGACAGTCTGGACTTGTGTTAAAAGTGCTTAGATTCACACTTTCTCACAAGGCTTTGTTTTTATTACCAAAGAGACATCATGCAAGAAATCTATATTTGTATATGTTTTGAATGTGAGTGATGTTTGCCTATGTAAACCTAGCTGCCATGCTAGGGCATTCTGGGTGGTTGCCAGGGTTGACGGTATAGCGACTACTTACATAAAATGATATTAATATCAGTCATCACTCTATATCTGATATTTAATGTTTAGTTTTATTATCAAAGCTCTGTAATTTTACTTTAAATATGAGCACTAGTAAAAGTGAATGCAAACATCAGCAACCATCACTAATAAATGTTAAAGTTTGTGAAAACAGCCTAAGATTCTGACGGGCTGTGATGTAAAACCTTGATGTGGCGAGCTGTTATGATTGGCTGTGCTGTTGGACGGACATCAGCGATTGGCTGTGTTTACTGTAATGCCAAAACACACTCATTATCACACAAACTTTCTATAAACACAAGAAATCAGTCAGCAACCAAATTAGACAAATGAGTCCAACAGTAACTGAAGAGTTGAGTCCATAGTACAGGCCAAAACTTGCACAATAACACATTGAATTCCTCAAACCTACGACCTGAGTTATATTTCAGTCTGTCGTACTGCACACATTTGGGCTAAAATAAGAAACGTGACTCAAACTTGAGTGGGAAGCTGATTAGTAGAATTAAATAGGTGGGCAGCATTCATGGAAAGAGGAATTCTGGGAAGGACAAGCCAGAAGGGATTATTTCAGGTCATGTCCATTCTGGGAAAACCTGGAAACCTGGATCCACTCAAAGAGCCTTTCTGTAGTACAACTTATATATTATTCTAAACATTAAGTGACATCAGTATTAGTGCATCTTGTATTATAGCATGTTTAAAATATTTAAAGAAAAAACCCAAATTATATTTTGGGGTAATGCTGCCCACAATCCCTCAAGCAATGATAGAGAAGGAATTTGGGATGGATTTCTATTAACTTTGAGTTATACAAAAATGGTAAGTATTTCAGTACGAGACACTAGGGGGTCTGTGGTATCAAGATGGAATTTGTGTTAGTTCATCCCAATACTGGCATCCTGACTTACTTCATCCTCAAAACTATGGCTACTATTAAAATACACGTCTTTAGTGCAAAGCAGAAATATTTGAGGTGAGCTTCACGGCATGTCTCAGGACTTGATCCTTACTTTTTCTCAAGGTGCACATGCGCTCCTAAAACACTGTACAGGCACAATGAACATTTATCAAAAAAGGGGGTAAGGGTTACAAGGAAATATTTACAAGAAAAATGATTTATGAATTAAATAGAATACAAAAACAGACTAGGTTTTTAAATATTTCACCTTCAAAAAAAATGTATGAATAATGTGGGTCTTTTAATTATATACAGGCCTGAAATACACAGGACTCTTATTTTGAAATGTATTTGCTTTATTATAGAGTGCAACAGTCGGGTTCCATAAGTAAAAACTTGATTTTGAATGCTAACTTATAAACAGGGCCTCGCCAAGTGGCAAATGTGAGTAAAAATCAGCGTTAGGGAAGTGTATGAAACGGTGTCTCTCGCCAGTTGACCGGTAACATTTTTATGAATTATAACAATGCAAGAACGTGAACGACGCTCGGGACAGTTGACGGACCAGCACAGCATTGTCACGAAAGTTTAAGCCTTGACAATTTAAATATTCAAGCGCAAGAAGATGCAAAAGGGAGCTTATTTCATTACTCGTTACAGTGTGGAAAGTTTTGTGCGCACACAACCGAAGCGCTCCCAGAAAGCCGTGCCTCAGACAGCGTGCAAATACTAAACTGAGCTCTCTTTCACATCTTCTTGCACTTAAGTGCCCTAGTAAACATAGTCAGTTATGTCCTAGGTTAACGTAAAGAGTTGAGAAAGTAAACACACGTGTAGCAGTATCAGCATATTAGATCCGTGCATTTGCTCTTAAAGTGCATTTGCTCTAATATTCCTGCTGTTTTTAATGTTAATCAAACAACAAAAGACAAAGAAAAAAAATCACTCGTTGCTCTTGACTGAGTAACTTCTGTAACTTTAATAAGGATTAAATTATAATGATGTTTAATTTATACAGTGAAGACTATGCAGTGTTATTTTATATTTGCTTTATTAAATTTCTGTACCTGAAAAATCCTCAGGCCTACCAGAAAAAGCACTGTTTATTTCATTTGTATCGTTGTTATATTGTATTTATTTGTGCTTTTGCTTGTAATTTGATTGTTTGTTCTTATTTTATTACTGACTGTTTACTTGTCTTTAATAATGTTTTAAATTTAAATTAGTTAGGCTAGTAGTTTCAGCTGTGGTATCTTTAGTTCCACTTACTCCCATGAAGCACTGCGAATGTTGTAATTGAGCCCGCTGATGTCTGTCACCCACAATGCCACAGGATTTATCAGAGAGAGAAAACATCACTTAAATCTGACCACAGGTTCAGAGTTCAACCAGAGGGCCACAGAGCTAGAAGATGTGTGTGTGTGTGTTTGATTTACCTCATCTTTATCAACGTCTTCATCCACCTCAAAAACATGCTGAGCTAAATTATCAGGTCTGGACACTTTGCTGTGTACAAAACAAACACAGATCAGATTCACATCAGAATAACACCACTCACACCACCATTCAGTGCACTTTTTGAGGGGAAATTAATTATTTTATTCAGCAAGGATGCATTAAATTGATCAAAAGTGACAGTAAAGACTTTTATAATATTACAAAAGATTCGATTTCAAATAAATGCTGTTCTTTTGAACTTTCGATTCATCAGAGAATCCTGAAAAAACATTATCACTGTTTCCACAGAAATATGAAGCAGCACAACTGTTTTGAACACTGATGAGAGAAAATATATTTGTGATATACTGGAATGTATTTATGTCTACATAATATTATTTTCTGTTCATCTTTATGTAAAGTTTTGGTATGACTTCCTAATGAAAGTGTTTATGTTTCTTTTTCCAGGTAATCAGATTTTGGCTGCCCTCTCATCCTCAACAGAGGGCCATGTGTGTGTGTGTGTGTGTGTGTGTGTGTGTGGAGATGATGACCTCACTCACTGCTCCTCTGCTCTATTGTTACCCAGCAAAACACATTTCCTGCTCTCGCCAACAAAAACATCTTTCCAAGAGCTGACAATCACACTCACACATGTTCGTTTTTGTGAATTGTGGGGTCATTCCATAGGCGTAATGGTTTTTATACTGTACAAACTGTATTTTCTATCCCCCTACACTACTCCTACCCATCACAGGAAACTGTGCACACTTTTACTTTCTCACAAAAACTCATTCTGTATGATTTATAAGCCTTCGAAAAGTGGGGACATGGGTAATGTTCTCATAAGTCACCATCTCCTTGTAATACCTGTGTCATACCCATGTCATTATATGCATTTGTGTCCTGATATGTTACAAAAATAGCTATAATCAGTCACACAGGCCGTAACGTGTTTCGTTTGGGTTCTTGTGTCTAGTTTGGGTTCTTACATGGGAAGCTGACGGAAGTCGCTGGAATAATCCTCATATTTGTAGTTGACAACATGCCAGTCGGAGATGTAAGACTTGATGCACTGTAAGAACAAACACAACATCATTAGCATTATTAGCATTAGCATGTACAACTGCAATGAAGTTTTTACACAAACTCTCACTATTACAAGTCTCGGCAGATGAATTTAACAGCCGAAGCGATGTGGATCTGTGATCTCGGCGTGAGCATGGACACATTAAGCTGTGCTGCTCAAGCGGGAGATGTGGGTTCAGTTCTGGTCCAGTGCATTCTTTCTCTCTCCTATGATGTCCTGTCCATTCTCTCTACTGCCCTTACTTTAAAAAAGTGTCAAAAGCGCTATAAGAGTCAATGTGTAAATTAGAGCTGTCAAATCGATTAATCACGACTAATAGCATTTAACATAAAGCTTGTAAATATATAATTTGTGTGTGTGTGTTTATACACATTTACAAACATTTATATTAGATGTGATTATTCGCAATTAATCAATTTGATAGCACTAGTGTCGACTATAAAAAGGAGAAAAAATGAGTTTGTATACAATTTAAAAAATGTCTAATTTTTTAAAACTTGTATTGAATTTTAAAGAAAACATATTTATATATTTATGCTATTTGAAATATAATTAATAGTAACTAAATATATTAAATAGTAACAATATTAATATTAAAAAACTTGATTTATTTAATTTAAAAAATAAAAAATACATTTCAGTTAGTTGTCAAGGCAATGTTTCTGAAGGTTAAGTACTAAAATAAAATAAAAAAAACTAAAACTGAAAATAACTAAAGTGAAACAAAAAAACATAAATTGACTAATTTAAATTAAAAAAAAATGAATGAAACTGACATAAAAAAAAATACTAAAACTAAAATGAAAATAACTAAAATATGGAAAATTTGTATATACATATATATAAAATCAAAATATGATATTAGCAATATAAAATCAAAATATATGTTAGCAATGTACATGTTTTGTCAATTTGAATAATGAAGAGTGGGCACTGGACAGGAAACTACTGAAGGAGTCTGGAACAGGATCAGAACGAATCTGCAAGCGGAACTGAACCTGAGCATCTCAAACGATCTGACCGCAACCACATCTTCCACTGCTTTTCTCCTTTCTGACAGGAAAAGAAAGTCTACACTACAGCATTACTATTTTGGGTCACTGTTTTATGCAAAGTCACCCTGTGCTCAAAAAGATCTCATTTATCCCCTCAATCCTTTGCTCTGTGTCCAATCTGATTTTTTAGGAAGAGCGGAAAGGAGATGAAAAGCAGGAGCAGTAAAACCCTTTTCTCAAAGGTAAAAAAAAGAAGCCTTTTTTAATAGATCAAAACAAGTGGAAAAGAGGAACCACTCAATATTCACACACACACACACACACGCAATATTTCAGGCATCATAGGTATATTAGACATAAACATTTATTATTAATCATCATTTTATTGCATTGCATTATAAGTTTTAAAACTGCAGATCTTTGATCATAAAACTAAGCATTTAAATATCATCTTACTAAGACATATTATTGCCAGATATAGAGTGATGACTGATATTTATATGATTTTATGTCATTTGAATTAATTATTTAAAAAATGGTGAATAAATTAATGAATCATAAAGACTTCATTTGTTTCATTACTGGATGAATCAGCCTTTTTTGAACGTATCTCTTGAATGAATGATTCAATGACAAACATTTTAAACAGTCACTTGTCGCCACCTACTGGTGTAATGATGTAACTAATACAGTCTTTGTTTGAATCGTCATGTTACTTTCAAAAGGTGATTCTCTCTATTTCGATCACTACTGTAGACATCAGTGTTTATATCCCAACTATAAACTTTTATCCCATTACTTCTGTGATAATGAATTATTGCAAGACAGAAATAATAATACTGTGTGGTTGAAATCTCTATGTTCCATTTTTTTTTTTTTCTGACTATTGTTTCATATGTCAGGCTTTACAGTGTTAATATGTTGCAAGGTGTCAAGTGAAATGGTGATTATAAACATATTTTTCAGTCTCTTTTGAAGGTAGCTTCTCACGTAAACAGCAGACAGAGAGGAAGATCTCTAGGTTTAGAAATCTCGCAGTAAACCATCTGCTCAATATATTCTACTGGAGAACAGCCAGTATCATCGGTGTGTGTGTGTGTGTGTGTGTGTGTGTACTTAAAAATTTGGGGAGTATCCCATGAGTTTATACCTATCTGGCAGTCAGTTTAACAGAGAAGTGGAAATATCTGTAGAACAATAGAGCACTATTCTCCACTCGACTAGGAGTGAGTGTGTTACGTGACATGAAGGTCAATCTCAGACAAAGTCTTCTCTACAAACATCAGAGGAAATCCTCTGAGTGCAGTGAGTATGTGTGTCAAATACGGTTAAAGAACAATAAGTGCTGTACACACACACATCTGACTTCGACTGAGATGGTGAAATGTAAGTAAGTGTGAGAGAGTAAAGTTCTGGACTCATAAAAAGTGTTTTGCATGTATGTGTGTGTGTGTGTGTGTGTGTGTGTGTGTGTTTCACCTCTTGCACAAACAGACTCTGGGCGTCTCTCAGCGCGTGTGCAGGTATAGAGGAGTAGAGCGTCCGGATCTGTCGTGACAGTGTACAGACCTGCAGAAGACAAACACTGTGTTACAATCAAATCTAGAGAGAGATAAAATCATCCATGCACAAACCTAGACAAAAACTGGCATCCGATCCAACAACCACCAACAAATTAGGGCGCACAAGTACTCTGAAGTGACGGTGATGATCGATCATGAAAAATCACATGCTTTTTTATGTTCCACAGAAGAAAGAGAATCACACAGGTTTGAAACAACATGAGGGACATTTTCATTTTTTGGATGAACTACACCTTCAATTAGCTAATCTTATCTAAAAAATTAACAAGAATCACAAAATTAAATTTGGTACATACAAAAAATAACAAGAATACAATTTTCATACAATGCAGGGAGAGTTTTCTCGTAAGAGAAACAGAACTGGACAATCACAGCTTGACCACAGTTTCACAGCAAAACTCCCCAGCCTGACTCATGTCTGCCAGATCAGCAGGACTCAGACTGCCAGCTTCAGCTCTTATAGACAGATAGTCTCCATCCTGCCAGCCAATAAGAGCCTGAAAGTGCTTTGGCTGGTCATCAATGAGCCCCTGTTTGTAGATGTTTTATTGACGATACCATTTGACTGCAAAAAGCATCTTTCCCTATTGACGCCCTTTCAAAAATATGTGTACCCTGTGTGACGATCCAGTGTATGACTCCCCCGTATCTGGATGATGGGTGATTCCATGAGTGGTTTCATTATTGTCACCTGGATTCCTTATCATTATGCCCTTTAAAAGGAGCCATGTTATCACTTTTGGAGTAGGGCTGGGCGATATGGCAAAAATGTAATCTCGATAATTTTTCCCCATATTGATCGATAACGATATATATTTCGATATATAAACTGTTAATGTTGCCAGCTTAAAAGAGTATCCCAAATATGACTGAAGCTACAAAAATTTGAGGGTTTATTAATTACATTTTAAAGTATAGTTTATTAACAAGAACAGATTACACATTTGGCCTTAAACATGCATCATGCATCGCTCTTTGTGAAATATCCACATCTCTGCAGCGCATGTGGGAATGTCAGCGGGAGTAAACAGTTCTGACGCACACATAACGAGCAGGTACGAAACGCGTAGTGCGAGGGGAGATTTTCCACTAGTTAATCGATCACGGATGGTTTCATTATCTTGGGCGGATACAAAAGTATGAGAGGATAAAAATAATAAAAGCATAAATGTGTCTCCAAATATACTTGGGCGGCCATTAATATACCTGGGCGGCCCGCTCAAGTAAAGTCAATGTGTGCGTCTCAATCAGCTCCCTAGTTCAGTAGTCAGGGCACTGATCAGGGAGTCGGCCACATTCATTTACATGATATACTGATTCACGACTTAGGAAGCTAGGGAGCAGATTGAGACGCAGGGTATGTGTGGGAAGCACTGTGATGGAATAGGTTGGTTGTGTTGCCAGTCTTGTTTTTCACCATCCGACGACATATTTTACAGATCGCTTTAATCTGCGCCTGGTCGCTTTTCAAATAACCAAACCACTTCCATTTAACTGAATTTGTGCTAGCTTTTTTGTTGACAATTTCATCATTTTTGGATAATAACTCGAGATTAGTTTCACTTTCGTTGCTGCTTCCACTCATTTTTGTCGTCCTTGTGTCGAGTTTGCGTTGCAAAGTGCCGTAGGAAATTGACTTTGTTCTTTGATGTGAACGTTAAAAGCTGCATGCTGATTGGCTGTTGTCATATATTTCTGCTGTATGATTGGCTCTTATATTAATCCATATCGAGTAAAAATGCCTAGAGCTTATCATCGTCATCGACATATATTTTATTGTGATTCAATATGATATCATTATCGGCACAGCCCTATTTTGGAGCCATGGGTCATAACAAATGGGATCCCGGACGAGCCCCCATTTCTTACGACCCATGGCTCCAAAAGGCTGCAACAAAAGAAGGGACACACACTGTTGTCAAATTTAACTCAAGGTTTATTAACAAAATAAAGAAAATAAAGTAAAAGAGTGCTAATGGAACAGCAGTAAAATCACTAATGTAGAGTAAGGTGTATGCATGGTCTGTAATGTACTGTGGCTCCAGTGTAAGTGTAACAAAGACAAAATACAAAGTAAACAAACAAGGTCAACAAAAGAAGGAGCGCTGAAGAGTGGTAACATGGCTCCTTTTAAAGGGCATAATGATAAGGAAGCCTGGTGACCATGATGAAACCACTCATGGAATCACCCAGATACAGGGATTGTCACACCTGTCAAAATAATTCAAGCAAATGCAATTGAGATGAATGAGAATGCAAACGGAAAGCTCCCGGGATTATAGACCTCCTTGGTTTAAACATATAAACATCAAGCATACAGCGAACCAGAGAGCTCGAATTAGGTGAGAAACAAACATTTTGTCCTCAGCGATTTCACATTATCCCTTTGTTTTCATTCATGCCAAATGAAACATGGCATCTGACTTTAACAAGGTCTGAGGGTCCACTGAGATTGGAGATGAAATGTATAAATGATTGTCACTAATGCTATTGATGTTTTATTTTTAGAAGTAAAGTGCTTCTCCACATCACTAGGGTCAGTGGGTCTCAGTACCAGCGGAAAATATAGTTAATAGCATTCCAAAGAAAAAACACACAATAGAGCCCTGCTGTTCCCAAACTTCCTTTCCTGAAGCCCTCACTTCCTCCTGGAGAGATGCTAATCGCAGGGGGTGAGAAGAGGAGGAACACTGCTGGAGCCATCAAGGAGCCACACACACAAACACAGTGTGAGAGTGAAAGAGCTCATGGAGATTCAGGCAGTGGTTAAAGGATTAGTTCACCTCAGAGTTAAAATTTTCTGATAATTTACTCACCCCCATGTCATCCAAGATGTTTATGTCTTTCTTTCTTCTTTCGAAATGAAATGCAGTTTCAGTGCAAAGAGCTCTACATGATCCCAGACAAGGAATAAGGGACTTATCTAGTGAAACGATCGGTCATTATTTATTTATTTTTTTAACCACAAATGCTCGTCTTGCACTGCTCTGCGATGCACCACACATTACGTAATCACGTTGTAAAGGTCACGTGTGACGTAGGCGGAAGTATCGCAGTAGGGCGAAAAACTCCATCTCATTTTCTCCTCTAACTTTAAAATCATCTCACATCGTTGTTTTACCTTTTTTTGTAAAGGCCGTTTGACTTGATCGGCACTTCTGCCTACGTCACGCATGACCTTTCCAACATGATTACGTAATGCATGGCGCATCGCAGAGCATTTGTGGTTAAAAAGTATATAATTTTTATTATTTTTTTATAAAATGGCCGATCATTGTGCTTAAGACCCTTATTCCTCGTCTGGGAACGTGTAGAGATCTTTGAAGCTGCACTGAAACTGACATTTGGACCTTCAACTCGTTGAACCCCAGTGAAGTCCACTATATGGAGAAAAATCCTGGAATGTTTTCCTTTAAAACCTTAATTTCTTTTCCACTGAAGAAAGAAAGACATGAACATATTGGATGACATGGGGATGAGTAAATTATCAGGAAATTTTAATTCTGAAGTGAACTAATCCTTGGTAAGGTTGGTAAGCTAAGGTCACAGGTTCAAGGCAGGTTCAGAAGGGGACACATGGGAATGGGGCATGTTTGATGTCACATCACAAACTAGAGATCAGCAGCACATGAGACACACCCACAACAAGAATTTTAAGATGGTAAACATGCTGGTCTGCAGAGGAACATGTAGCAAGAATTGAAAGATATGGAAGAAAAAAAATCTAAAGAATAGTAGATGTTAAAGAGCTTGATGGACTTAAATATGTGCATATTCATCCAAACCAAATTTAAAGCAAAATACAGCCATGTTCAAAAGCACTGCCAGTGACATAAATTGTTTCGCCAAGTTGCTGCTTCAGTATTTGTAGATTATTCATTCACATCTATAGTATACTAGAACTGGCACTGCTATGGGATACTGGAAAACAATGATTAGCCTTTATAGGCAAAAACATTCAATATATGTAAAGGTTGACCACTGTCCTTCATAACCTCTGTAATTCACTCTGGCATGCTGGATATCTGCTTCTGGGCCAAATCCTGACTGATGGATCCATTCTTGCTTTATATGTGCTCAGAGTTTATCTCAATTTGTGGACTTCTGCTTGTCCACTCGCCTTTTGAGGATTGACCACAGGTTCTCTATGGGATTATGGGCCACAGATCCAAAATGTCAATGTAATGATCTTCGAGCTGCTTCATTATCACTCTTGCCTTGTGACATGCTGGAAAATGCATCACCAAATTTGCTCCTGGGTTGTTGAGAGTAGTTGCTCTTGCAGGACATTTTAATACCATTCTTTATTTCTGGCAGCTACTATTGTTCACCTTTTGTTCTCCAGACAATCGATTTTCCAAATGTCCCAAAGAGTTGGAGGGGGCTTCATTAGAGAAAATAACTTTGCACCAGTTTTCTGCTGTTCAATTCTTGTACTTCCTGCAGAATTTCAGTCTGTCCTTAATGTTTTTCTTAGAGAGAAGTGGCTTCTTTGCTGCCGTTCTTGACACCAGCTGTCCAAAAGTCTTGGTCCTGGCAAATCTGTGTGTGTAATATCACTATATTGGGGTAGGGATGGGCCAAGTTAGTCATGCTCTACCTAACTATTTTTTTTTTAAATATTTTTTTAGTATTGCTACAGACAGATGCACAGACAGACCTCAGTTTTTAGCATTCTGTATGGGCTGTATATTTTGTTCAAAAATTATAATAGCAATTATAGTTAATCTCAAATCGTTGTTCTCATTTAAAAACATATTTATACATTTGATCCGAATTACTGTACTTTCATTTAAGCACAAATCAATAAAACATCAACTCACACGCAGGGTTTATTTGACCTAATCTAGTTTCCTGATTTGTATTTATGATGTAGATTTTCTATAAAAACAACAACAAAAGACTTTGTATTGTAGCACAGAGGCAATTCAATTATTCAGCAACCACAATCACAAAAAAAATAGTTGATCTTCATGTTTGGATTTATTACAGTTCATCACTGAGAAGTTGCAGATTTAGTAGAGGCAAACAGCACAAGCGGCTCATGAAAGAACATTGGCTGGCTGTATTACACTTCCATTTGAGCAGAATATCGCATGGAGATCAGAAATGCCAAATAAAAAAAAAAGGGGGGGTTACACTTCATTTTAATGTGACCTAGCTACATTGTAATTACTCAGATAATTACTGAGTGATATTAATTAACTATATGTACTTGCTGTAGAGTTATGGTTAATGTTAGAGTTAGGTTTAGGGTTAGTTACTTGTAATTATGCAGAATTTACTGTTATTACTATAGCAAGTACATGTAGTAACATGTAACTACTTCACCTTAAATTAAAGTGTTAACAAAAATATGTTTTCAGGATAAATAACCAGTGGACAAATATCGCTGATGAATATGCATAACTATTTGAGAATGTGATCACGATTAAAATATGATTAATTATGCAGCCTTAATTCTGTGTCTTAAGTGTCTTATGTAAACAACACCCAAAGAAACATGTCTGAGCAGGGTCAGGTGACCTGAAAACAGCCATATTTTACAGGCCTGATTAGTACTGTAACTAGTTATTAAGGCAACCCATAGTTATGTATAGTTATGCCCATTATTAACTAGTGGCACCAATTGGAATTTCAAAAATAATAACTTTTATCCAAGAGGTTTCCCAAATACTGGCCTTATCCATCCCGTCTCAAACTAACAGCGTTGGTTGAGCCAGAAATTGCCATTGCCAATTTTACATTGTCAGATTTCCCCTCCTTCTTTCAGTGACATCTCTTCTCTTCTCTGATTACGAGGGCGGGGCAACATGTCACTCACATGAGATCCACCAATAGCAAACCAAAACCATCCAAACATCCAATCAGTTCCCCATGGACAAAATCAAGTCCTGCCCTACATTTGCTCTTTTTCCAGTAGCTGTTTCACTTGGATGTACGTCACAAAAGGGACAAAAAGACTAGTGAATTGGGACAGGAAGTAACATTAAAATGGCACACTTCAACTTGTGAACAATGAGATTCTGTGACCTGAGCCACAGATCTCATGACTCAAGGCTCTGTCCATCCTGATCTGTGCCATCCTGACACACTGACACATTCCACAGAGATCCTGACCGGCGGAGCCTCTTTCTCCCGCAGTGTCTGGTGTTGTTTCTTTGATCACGCTTTACAGCAGGAGTCATGGCTCTCAGAAAAAAGGTTCAAGGCTGTCACACAATAACAGAGTGTAGCAAACAGCTGTCTGACCCTCACAGCTGCACACAGACTGAAATCCAGTACTACATCTATGTTAAATGAAATCCTCTAGAGCGCTCACTGTTTCCGATGTACAAACCCGATTCCAAAAAAGTTGGACACTGTACAAATTGTGAATAAAATCAGAATGCAATGATGTGGAAGTTTCAAATTTCAATAATTTATTCAGAATACAACATAGATGACATATCAAATGTTTAAACTGAGAAAATGTATAATTTTAAGGGAAAATAAGTTGATTTTAAATTTCATGGCATCAACACATCTCAAAAAAGTTGGGACAAGGCCATGTTTACCACTGTGTGGCATCCCCTCTTCTTTTTATAACAGTCTGCAAACGTCTGGGGACTGGGGAGACAAGTTGCTCAAGTTTAGGAATAGGAATGTTGTCCCATTCTTGTCTAATACAGGCTTCTAGTTGCTCAATTGTCTTAGGTCTTCTTTGTCGCATCTTCCTCTTTATGATGCGCCAAATGTTTTCTATGGGTGAAAGATCTGGACTGCAGGCTGGCCATTTCAGTACCCGGATCCTTCTTCTATGCAGCCATGATGTTGTAATTGATGCAGTATGTGGTCTGGCATTGTCATGTTGGAAAATGCAAGGTCTTCCCTGAAAGAGACGACGTCTGGATGGGAGCATATGTTGTTCTAGAACTTGGATATACCTTTCAGCATTGATGGTGCCTTTCCAGATGTGTAAGCTGCCCATGCCACACGCACTCATGCAACCCCATACCATCAGAGATGCAGGCTTCTGAACTGAGCGCTGATAACAACTTGGGTTGTCCTTGTCCTCTTTAGTCCGGATGACATGGCGTCCCAGTTTTCCAAAAAGAACTTCAAATTTTGATTCGTCTGACCACAGAACAGTTTTCCACTTTGCCACAGTCCATTAAATGAGCCTTGGCCCAGAGAAAATGCCTGCGCTTCTGGATCACGTTTAGATATGGCTTCTTTTTTGACCTATAGAGTTTTAGCCGGCAACGGCGAATGGCACGGTGGATTGTGTTCACCGACAATGTTTTCTGGAAGTATTCCTGAGCCCATGTTGTGATTTCCATTACAGTAGCATTCCTGTATGTGATGCAGTGCCGTCTAAGGGCCCGAAGATCACGGGCATCCAGTATGGTTTTCCGGCCTTGACCCTTACGCACAGAGATTGTTCCAGATTCTCTGAATCTTTGGATGATGTTATGCACTGTAGATGATGATAACTTCAAACTCTTTGCAGTTTTTCTCTGAGAAACTCCTTTCTGATATTGCTCCACTATTTTTCGCCGCAGCATTGGGGGAATTGGTGATCCTCTGCCCATCTTGTCTTCTGAGAGACACTGCCACTCTGAGAGGCTCTTTTTATACCCAATCATGTTGCCAATTGACCTAATAAGTTGCAAATTGGTCCTCCAGCTGTTCCTTATATGTACATTTAACTTTTCCGGCCTCTTATTGCTACCTGTCCCAACTTTTTTGGAATGTGTAGCTCTCATGAAATCCAAAATGAGCCAATATTTGGCATGACATTTCAAAATGTCTCACTTTCAACTTTTGATATGTTATCTATATTCTATTGTGAATAAAATATAAGTTTGAGATTTGTAAATTATTGCATTCCTTTTTTATTTACAATTTGTACAGTGTCCCAACTATTTTGGAATCGGGTTTGTACATAGTCATGCTACATGAATCAATACATCATCACATACCCAACAGCACAGAGATCCATGCTGTATATGTAGCGCTGTCCCCAACCACAGACTTTCCTCATTGACTGGTAGCCTAAGTTAACCTCCACACTTGCCTGAACACTTATATATCACACTATATACCATGATATGTGGCTAATAATAGCACACATTTATCTAAGTTAACATTAGAGTGAGCAGCCATGTAAAGTGTCTAACGTTAGGCTACTATTTACATGTTTGAAATGATAAGCCATGTTTGAAGTTAAAGAATGATAGACGAATGTTTGGATTTCCTGCCCAACATAATTACCAACTGTGTTAACTATCTGTCCAACATGACTTTGCCACTTCCTGTGGAGTGTTTTTATTTTCTGTGATCAACAGACCTATTCAAATTTGGTTGACAGAGTCTCTTCTTGTCGACTGTTCGGGGGCACACACTTAGTGGATTCATTATGTCGGACTCACCGCAGGTAACTCATAATCTGCAGTTGTTACTCCTGTCTCCTGACAAAAACATTGCATGCGGCACCTGTGGAGTGTGGAATGTTACTGGATCGCGCAGCCGCGCGTCTCTCACAAGGAACGTCATGGCAGTGATTGACAAGCCAGAGGGCCAATCGTTTACGCGATGATCGCGTAAATGATTGGCTGATGTTTTTAAGGCCCTACCTCGTGCACAGATGATGTATATTAATATTATTCCTTTCAGTGCACCTAATAAATAGTCTTTTATCAGTTAGTAAAGACAGTTTCAAGTAATATTGCAAAAATGTATAAAACAAAACATCCTCTTTAGCACCTTTAATAGTAAATTAATAGTTAATACATTTAAGATCATCATGTTTGCAGTGAAAAATATAGATCAGAATTGAAATATATATATATATTGTACTTTTAAATGGATCAAGCTACAGACATAATGATCTTATAATACATGATGCATTGCTGTGTCCATTATCACATAATTCCCATTTTTGCTTTAACATACAACACTGCAAAATCAAGCTGTTATATTCATATATTTATTGTCCAACATTCCCAATTTTTCTAATGCATGACATGTCCTTAATTTAATTTCATATGTTGGTATTAATTCAGTGTTTATAATCCAAATACTAGATCTTTTAAAGTATTTTAACCCAAACTGACTGGGTTTCTAGAGAGCAAAGGTTTTGTGAAAAAAGTGGAAGACTTAAACACAAAATAAACTGTTAAAAGGATTTGATGATCACTAGTGATAGTAATTTATTCTGTGTTGTCATCATTCAGGTTTGATTTCAGTTTTAATGTACGTTTTTTTTTTTTTTTTTAACAAAGCAAAAAAAAATGATATTGCCATAGAAACTAGTGGACCGCTTTCACCCCAAAATGGTGGAAACGCAGGGCTGCTGCTGGGCGCCGGTGTTGCAATGGAACGTTCTATTGACTGTCACTTCTTGTTAGTGTTTATTCTTTGTGGAGGGCCACAGGTTCAACCCAAATTAAACGCACCTGATCCAGCTAATCAAGTCCTTCAGGCTTATATGAAAACTACAGGGTGGGGTGGGGTGGGGTGTGTGTGTGTGTGTGTGTGTGTGTGTGTGTGTGTGTGTGTGTGTGTGTGTGTGTGTGTGTGTGTGTGTGTGTGTGTGTGTGTGTGTGTGGTGTTGGAGCAGGGTAGGAACTGAACTCTCCATGACCTGAGTTTTGCACCCCTGTACTAGAAAGTATGCGGTTTCGGAAGCAGCTACGGACTTCATGATGGTTCTCTTTTTCAGCTGTAGAAAAATCCTGAGGAATTTGAGACTAAAGATACTAATTAAACGTTTGAAACTTACTGCATACTAAAAGGAATGTAGCTACTGTCCCATCACCAGAAACACACATTCTTTTAGTGTGTAGAAGTATGTGATTTGGGAAGCGCCAGGGGCATCACTAGACCCTTTTTACCTCAGTACGAGCCCCAGCGAAATACTGCATATTACTGATAAATCCTTGTCTGATGGTGGAGATTACCATACACTGCCCTCCAAAAGTTTGGAAACAAAGTGTGGTTTTGGACGATATCAGCATAAATCCTTCTCATTTTTTGGTGCAAATACATTACAGTAACTTGACATTATCACTGAAGACCAGCAATAATAATTTTCATTTTGATTACATAATAATGGCAATATATACATGTCAAAGTCAGACATGCCCCTTTGCCAGCTGTGATGCTGGTTACTGGTTTAAACTTGGCCCACGTTTGTAAAAGATGTTTGGGTCAGCACACCTTAATAGCTTCAACAATTGATTGATAATTAAGTTTAGAATACAATGAACCAATCAGAACCCAGTTTAGGTCAGATAGCTGCTAATGCTGGATATTTTGATGAATCGAAAATTTACTTTTTTTCTATGTATAAACTGTTTATGTAATAAAATATGTTTTCGTAGTTTGTGTTGTCCCTTATCAGTGCAAAATTATCACTAATTAAAAAGGATTCATGCCAATATTGTCCAAAACCCCACTTTTCTAGGGCGTTTCCAAACTTTTGGAGGGCAGTGTATACCAATCTGAGAATCATTTCTCCTGATAATATTTCAGCAATCATGTCATGCAAGTTTTCTATCAACGTGCGATGCCAGCAATCTCTCTTTTGAATTAATTTGTCAAATAGGTTTGCCCATCTGAAGTTCTGAGATTCTATTTGATTCAGTTTCATCATTCGGTTTCATCCTAATTAATTTAAACTACTACAAAAAAATATTTTATTTTGTTTATTTTAATGCACACATTCACTTTTATTTACATGTCTCGCGTCTCGCACGCAGTCGTGTTCGCGCATCTTTCAAAGTATACTAAACTACGGATACGTCTGGATGACCGAGTTCGACACATGCGCAGTACATTTTTTTCTATACTCTACCAGACATCGTGTCATCAACGGGACATTCGCTGGGCAGGATCGGAGAAGAAAAATAGCACATCCACCATTCAGAAGACACACCAAAAGAACAAGAATCAAAAACGATGGAGAAGGTTATGTTTCTGAGTTTACTCGTCTTGTTTTTGAATCGCTCTTTACACACACTTCTTCGATGACTGCACTGTACTATGCGTATTGCAACCTAGTGGACTCTTCTGTCCTGCTTGTGCATGCGCTGTCGCACGTGCACCGTCCGCACGGTCTTGAAATTTGGGCTGCACGTGGACGGGGTGTATACTGTTGTATAGGGTGTATGCCAAAGTATACTTTGGGCTTAACGCTTCTCATTTATTTGAAAGGTTGACGTCTAGGGCTGGACCCAAATATTAGAATATTCGGACCATGCGTTGCCGAACTGAATTTAGGGTTCCATTGTGTCCTTCACTCGCATTGCTCATGGCAGAAGTTTAAAAATTCCCAAATTTTCAAGCGCCAACACAGGCGTCAGCCAATCAGATCATCTTATGCAAATACCCCAGGTCAGACACTAGCCAATTGCGTTCATGCAACACCAGAAAGTAATGTGATTGTCTGTTGTCACTATGGCGGTAGCTTCAGACACATTTGGCCAAATCTAATTATTGGGGATGGACTTGTCCAACTCAGTGTCAATGGTGGTTACGAACTCAAATCAAAATAGTAACGGAATATTTATTTTATAAGAAAGAAAACAATCTTCTGCAGTTTATCAGCAATGAAGCGGCTCTTTACTGCGCGTGATGCCTGTGAGTGACCCTGTACTGCTGGCAAAGATACGTTGTATCCATAACAGTATCAAAATATGGAAACACTGTTTTTCTGACGGGGGCCTGCATACTTCAGTACTAATGAAAGGCTAGAAATGTCTCTGAGAAACACTCGATGAGACAGCAAAAGTTCCTCAGGGTTTCTGACAGCATGATGGTTAATGAACTGGGCTACAAAAGTGCACAGACCCAGAGATAACCCAGGATCTGAGATCACAACACTGCTCTATCACCGAAGTACTTAAACTGCTCCTGTGGGACGCCCCTAACATCCGATTGCAGCTCTGTTAGATGAAAAGAGTTTGTCAAATGTAGGAAAAATGCCTGTATCTCTCCCTTGAGCTATCAGCTTATGATTAACAAGTGTCACTAACAGGTTAACACATGCCACCATGTTAATACTGGATAAATCCACAGAAAAGACCAGCTAGACCAGTCTTGCAGATTCAGACCTTTCACCAGTATATTGTTCCTGCCAATAAATGCTTATTAAAACAGAAAAGGGTGTGTGCAGTGACCCACCACTCTTCAGATGTTGTGTAGCGTCTAAGGTCAGGCAGGATCCCACAGTAAAAGATTCTCACCTGGAAATCCTCCAGAGGAAACTGCAGCATGTCCCTGAGTCCATCACTGAGGATCTGAGTCTTCCTCTGCACCAGCACACTCTCATAGTCCAGAGGCTCCACCACACGCGGCTTCACCTGAAAACACACACACATTTCATATTCCAGGGGCAGACAAAGTGAATAAAAACTGAATTAGCACAATCAAATGAGGCAAGGGTTGATCCATAAAGTCCCATAAAGAAATATTATTCCAATGAGCAGGACACCTCATGATACGCCATTGTGACCGTTTTAACAGAGTCAATGGTGTTCAATGGAAACATTGTCTGAAAAGTCAAGCTCCCTTTGCTCCAGTAAGAGTTGAGTTCAGGAACTTCAAATCCCACTGATTTTTTTTTAAGAGATAAAAGGAGTTTTTACGATAACAAATGAACTCTGAGGTTATTAAGTGATGAAATCAGTTTAAATGTAAATTGAAATTGAAATTCCCATGAATAACTACACTACCCATAATCCTGAAGACAGCTCCACCAATCAGAGTAGTCGCTGTTACGATGGGAAGAGAAATCACAGCCCGAACCACCCTTGTTGGTCTAGTTGGTCTTTCTACATATATGTCATTTTGTATTTGATGGTAGTAGTTCATATTTTCTCAAACACCTATTTTTAATTTAAAATCAAAGTTTGTAAGGTTTGATTCAATTCACGGATTTGAATCTTTAATAAATGAGAAAAATACTGATCAAAACCAAAACTGAAATAGCAGGGAATCAATGTTATGCTCTATTGTGCAGTGATAACATCCTCCCTTTTTTCTCATTTCGTTCTGTAAAATAATAAATTGGTGATCTCTGAAGAATATGAGAATTTTGGACGAGGATCTCGGTAATATGTTTCCACTGATATTATATAGGAGGAATCTGGGAGTGTGTGTAAGACTAAGTGAGATAACACAGTCCACTCACACATCTGGGAGTGATATTGGTAAAATGACCTCAGATGCAGGTCTCCATGGAGACAGAGTTGTTTTGTTGATGATATCATAACTGGATAGACCAATGAAAGGGCAGAATTTCACACAAACACAACGAGCACCAGCTTCACTTCTGTACAACATCAAAGCCTCCACACACCATATAAAATCACCATCAACCACTTCAATCCTGCCAGTGTGTGTGTGTGTGTGTGTGTGTGTGTGTGTCATGAGCATACAAATCAAGATTCTCAAACTCAGACTAATCCAGACTAAGCCTGTGGCAACATTTAGGTAACACTTTATTTTATGGTCTTTTAACTAGTTGCTTATTAGCTGCATATTACTAGGATATTGGCTGTTTATTAGTACTTATTAAGCACATATTAATGCCTTATTCTGCATGATCATATTCTACATCCCTTAATCCTTCCCAATACCTAAACTTAACAACTACCTTACTAACTATAAATAAGCAGTAATAAGGCGTTTATTGAGGGAAAAGTCATAGTTAATAGTTTATATGTGTTCCCTATACTAAAGTGTTACCGTGAACATAACGTTACGTCGCTTCTTGCATGGTTCACAACACTTTCAAAGTGAAATGTCCAGTGAGTGGCGCTAAAAACGTAATACTGTCACGTTTGTAAACAACGTACCACCTACACTGAACCTAACCAATCACGTTAAAGGGTTAGTTCACCCAAAAATGAAATTTCTAATTACTCACCCTCATGTCGTTCCACACTGTAAGACCTTCGTTTATCTTCAGAAAACAAATTAAGATATTTTTGATAAAATCCAAGAGTTTTTCTTTTTCATCCCCCATAGAAAGTAACGTAATTGTCCAGAAAGGTACAAAAGACATTGTTAAAATAGTCCATGTGACTACAGTGGTTCAACCTTAATTTTATGAATCGACAAGAATACTTTGTGCGCAAAAACAAAACAAAAATAACGAGTTTATTCAACAGTTTCTTCTCTTCCCGGTCATTCTTCTATGCAGTTTTTGTTGTTAACACAGTGCAGCGATACCGTTGTTCAACGAAGGACTTGCAAGTTTGGAACGACATGAAGGCGAGTAATTAACAGGGCTGGGACAATACATTGATGCACTGAGAATCAAGAAATGACTCGAGCAATTCTGATATTTTCCAAATTGTATTGTGATTCTCTCTCAAATCGATTCTGAGCTTAGTTTTTAACAGCAGATGGCGCTGCGTGCTTTAGAAACACACACACTCTCCAATTCCTTACACACACCACTTAAACCTTCTATAAAATAATCATCCATGAAGTTCGAAAAGGTTGAAGTGAATTACAAAGGTGGGCTGTTTACATTAAAGGGGCTCTATGTAATAATGACACCCAGTGTTCAAAATAGGTACTGCAGTCCAAATTCAAAATATTGTTTGCCCCGCCCCCTCGTTCAAAGACGCAGGTTGCCAGCAACAATAGGGAGCGCAATTGACAATGAAAACTGAGGAGACGTACACACTGTAAGCTGATGAGTTGATTTATCTGTTTTAATATGCTTTTGTTCATAGAGATATTTAGATGGATGCAGAGGCTTTTTAGGTCTGGAAGTATCTGCGATTCTCTGACCCAGTTTGTTTTCTGGTTTCCATGGTTGCAATATGCGTTTTCCGCCAACTGGCAACCTGTGATGTTGAAATACTATTGGATAAACTGCAGCACATGGTTTCGCACAGACCAAAACAAAGACAGACATTCCGACACGGAACACACATTTCAAAGTAGAATGTCTGGCTGTAGCACTGTTTTTCTGAGAAACAAGTAGGTGAACTTGGCGTGTTTCCTAAATATCTGCAAACATTAACGCATATTTTTATGGGTTATTAAAGTAAAAATCTTACAAAGAGCCCCTTTAATCTTGCATCATAAAAGCATTCTGAGGTCCAAGTACTCAGCCGAACGCACGAGCGCTCTTCTTCATGAGCATTTGAGCATGCGGTTAAAAAATAGCCTAGAGCGCCATCTCAGCCTAAGCTCAGAATCGATTTGGGATGCATTTGGAAAATATCAGAAACAATGCACGAATCGCAATGCATCGATAAATTGTCCCAGCCCTAATTAATGACAGAATTTTCATTTTTGGGTGAACTAAACCTTTAAGTTAAAAACGCATTTGCTGAAGCAACCATGACATTTTATCCTGCTTCTACAAGTCTCTGAGCTCTTTTATCGTGACGTGTTTTTCATATCGAAAGTGCAGTGCTGTACCAGCTGAGCTACTGAGAAAATTTACTATATCAGAAAAGCCAAACACATGGAGCTTACTGCAAACATCAAAATGTATTTGTTTACAAATCATGCACCACGGTAAAAGTGTTTGGAGGTCATAACACCATGCAAAAACAAGTCTTTATTAACCAATGATCATAACTTGTGTGAAAAGGAATAAAAGTTGCTAGTGCTTTTACTGACACCAGTGTTCGTTTCAGCAGTGAATTGTACAGTATGTACAGGTATGTTTTGCAAATAATGTATAGAGGCACGTTTTCCACTGAACCTGAGCAGAGAAACAGCTGTCCAGGGAAATGAAGTGGATGTGATTGTATGTTTGTGAGTGTTCACAGACATATTTCAGACATTCAGCAGTTTAATCTTTAACACAGATATGAGAGAGCTGAGTTACAGTCATATGACTGAAAGCTGATTTTATTGTTGCTATAATGAAACTAAACACAAAGGTACAAACTCACTCTAGAGCAGTTTCAGGGAGTAATGACCTAAACACAGAGATGCTACTAACTTCATCTTTCTGGAGTGTAAACTGTGACTCAGCTGTTGTCACAATACATTAATAAGCTTTACATTGCTCATCACTCTCACCAATTTAATCACAACTATGCCTTCACTACTTTATTTTAAATGGCCCTGCTGTGTGACAACTGCATTAGAGGTACAATTATTATATATGATTAATGTGCTTACTATTTCTAACTTACTATTTCCAATTATAACAATTATATATATATATATATATATATATATATATATATATATATATATATATATATATATATATATATATATATATATATATATATATATATATATAGTCCAAAAGTTTGTTAACTCTATATATATATATAGTCCAAAACTGTTTGGTAACTCTCTACTTAAAGCTTTTATGTATAATGTATTATAAAAAAATATATATATATTTTTTTTTTAAATGTAATGCATTAATCATGCCTTGTAATGCATTGATTGGATGGCTTCATGAATAATTGTAACCAGTTATAATATATTATAATACACCTTTAGAAAGTATAATGCATTAAAACATGACAAACAACCAGTTTCAGATATAACAAAGAATCATAATAATATTATTATGCATTTTAACTTACAATTACAATTATTTTGCAAAAGGCATATATAAAGTGTTACCAACTGTTTTAAAACACATTTTACTATATATATATATATATATATATATATATATACACAGTACAGTCCAAAAGTTTGGAACCACTAAGATTTTTAATGTTTTTAAAAGAAGTTTCGTCTGCTCACCAAGGCTACATTTATTTAATTAAAAATACAGTAAAAAACAGTAATATTGTGAAATATTATTACAATTTAAAATAACTGTGTACTATTTAAATATATTTGACAAAGTAATTTATTGCTGTGATGCAAAGCTGAATTTTCAGCATCGTTACTCCAGTCTTCAGTGTCACATGATCCTTCAGAAATCACTCTAATATGCTGATTTGCTGATCAATAAACATTTATGATTATTTTCAATGTTGAAAACAGTTGTGTACTTTTTTTTTCAGGATTCCTTGATGAATAGAAAGTTCAAAAGAACAGCATTTATCTGAAATACAAAGCTTCTGTAGCATTATACACTACCGTTCAAAAGTTTGGGGTCAGTAAGAATTTTTATTTTTATTTTTTTGAAAAGAAATTAAAGAAATGAATACTTTTATTCAGCAAGGATGCATTAAATCAATCAAAAGTGGCAGTAAAGACATTTATAATGTTACAAAAGATTAGATTTCAGATAAACACTGTTCTTTTGAACTTTCTATTCATCAAATAATCCTGAAAAAAAATATTGTACACAAATATTTTGTACAATTGTACACATTAAATGTTTCTTGAGCAGCAGATCAGCATATTAGAATGATTTCTGAAGGATCATGTGACACTGAAGACTGGAGTAATGATGCTGAAAATTCAGCTTTGATCACAGGAATAAATTACTTTGTCAAATATATTCAAATAGAAAACAGTTATTTTAAATTGTAATAATATTTCACAATATTACTGTTTTTTACTGTATTTTTAATTAAATAAATGTAGCCTTGGTGAGCAGACGAAACTTCTTTTAAAAACATTAAAAATCTTAGTGGTTCCAAACTTTTGGACTGTACTGTATATATATATATATATATATATATATATATATATATATATATATATATATATATATATATATATATATATATATAGTAAAATGTGTTTTAAAACAGTTGGTAACACTTTATATATGCCTTTTGCAAAATAATTGTAATTGTAAGTTAAAATGCATAATAATATTATTATGATTCTTTGTTATATCTGAAACTGGTTGTTTGTCATGTTTTAATGCATTATACTTTCTAAAGGTGTATTATAATATATTATAACTGGTTACAATTATTCATGAAGCCATCCAATCAATGCATTACAAGGCATGATTAATGCATTACATTTAAAAAAAATATATATATTTTTTTTTTTATAATACATTATACATAAAAGCTTTAAGTAGAGAGTTACCAAACAGTTTTAGATGGAGTATAGTACGTCACAGTGTGTGTACAAACACAAATGGGAAAGACACACACCTTTATTTATTCCTGGGAACATGAATGGGACAATGTTTGCACAGTTGTGTTGTGTTCAAAATGACATTACTGTGGCTAAGTGTGTGTGTGTTTGTGTTTGTATGTGTGTGAGAACTTACAGTATTTTGCATTAGAAACTTCTAACTGCAAACCAATTAGAAAACACACACACACACACATGAAGAGCTGTGTGAATGTGTGTTTATTTCTTCACACAACTGTACTCTGAAACATAGACACTTCAACTGAGCACAACAGACTCACAAATTACTGTACAGCGCACTCGGTTTCCAGAATAAAGTTCATAAGTCAGCAGAACAGCAGAATATATTGGATTAAGCTGACAGCAGGAAAGACGTACACATGTGAGATGATGGAAGCGTGTGTGATCTCCTTATAAATCATCTCAACACGTTCACCTCTCTCTTCTGAGGACCAGAGACCTCTCCAGCCTGAAAGATGATCTCAACTCTATTGTGTGTGTGTGTGTGTGTGTGTGTGTGTGTGTGTGTGTGTGTGTGTGTGTGTGTGTGTGTGTGTGACAGACAATGTGAGTCTGGACTCAGGCGATAATCCTGGATGAGATATTCAAGACCTTTTTTAACCCTTAAAACTTCCACCACTGTAATACCATGACATTCCTTCCAGATACGGCACCGTTGGAGTCGGTAAGATTCATTAAAGTTTTTGAACAAAGTCTCTTCTGCTCATCAAGGCTGTATTTACTTGAGCAAAAATACAGTAAAAACTGTAATATCGTGAAATATGATTACAATTTAAAATAGTGTCTTTACTTCAGTGTCACATGACCCTTCAGAAATCATTCTAATATGATGATTAGACGCTAAAGAAACATTTATGGCCAGTATCAATGTTGAAAACAGTTGTGCCGATTCATATTTTTGTGGAAACTGATTTTTTTTCAGGATCCTTTAATGAATAGTAAGTTCAAAAGAACAGCATTAATTTATACAGTCTGTCACTGATCAATTGAATGAATTCTTGATGAATAAAAATCTTCACTATTTAAAGAACCCAAACTTTTAAACAGTAGTTGGAGTAACATGTAAATACACCATACAGCACCACATCAATGCTATATATCATGATCTGACACCATCACTGTACCATCACACCACAATAATACTTTTTAGTGAAAAAAAGTTTCAACCCAAAACCTTTAAACTGCTCGGTTAAACTGCTCGATTAAATGGCTTAATCAATAACTTTAAACAACCATCTATCACAACCACACCTCAGTTTTTCATAAAGTTGTTTTGCTTTGACTCAACTTACATTTGAATTATCACAGAATTGATTAAAAGGCTATCGAAGCATCACAAAATTGAGTCTGATCATCACAAATCTGACTGCAAAAGGTGGATTGACTATTAAACTATCACACAGTTGACTGACTGAATAAAAGAAATCAATCACTGCTGACTATCACAAAATTGCTCAACTATCAAACTACAATAAATGTAATTAACTCTCAATCTGACTGATGGTCAAACATTCATAAACTGTTTGAACAAGGCAGATTCACCAATGAAAACAATGACTATCAAAAGCTTCCACTCAAGACTTCCCTCAGTTAAAGACGCTCCCGGGAGTTTACACGAGCGCACTAACCTTCCCCTGAGGACCCGAGCCGTCCTGCTCTTCCTCCAGCACGGGAACATATTTAAACTGCTGAGGAGACTCGATCACCAGCTCTTTCTTGGGCGCTTTCCCCGTCCTGCCCTGCATGACTACAAACTCCTGTCAGATGAACTCTCCACATCCAAGCGTGTCCTGTTGAATGTGCAGTTGTGAGCCTGCGGAGAGAGATCTCAGCATGTCCAGCAGCCCGCTGCTCTCTCCAAAACACACTGGACACGAGCCTCACCTCACGCTCTGACTGAAGACAGACCGCCCCTCCCACACACACACACACACATTCCTTCCCCCAGTCACACGGCCTCACGGGATCCACCTGCACGCTAATGACAGTGTCCCGACAGACACACACACATTCCACGACAGGAAAACTCATCCTGAGAGGCTGGAGATCTGAGGTACGTCTCATTTAAGTATCAAGTTTGTCTAATTTGTTTTTCCCACTCTTAAAAATAAAGCTTATTTATTGGCATTGATGGTTCCATAAAGATCCTTTGGAACATCTATGGAACCTTTTCATTCCATGGAAGGTTTTTCACAGTGAAAAAGGTTCTTTAGATCATTAAAATTCTCTTTATACTAAGAAAAAGTCGTTCTCTTAAGAGCTGATCACTGAAAGGTTCTTTGGGGAACCAAAAATGGTTCTTCTATCAGTGTGAAAACCCCCTTTCAAGGGGCTTTCGCATCAGATAGTTATACACTAAAAAAATGCTGGGTTAAAAACAACCCATGTTGGGTTGAAAATGGACAAACCCAGTGATTTGGTTGTTTTAACCCAACGGTTGGGTTAAATGTCTCAACGTGCTGGGTCTTTTTTTATTTAACTCAACTATTGTTTAAAAAATACGACATATCTGGCTTAAAATGCACTCAAAATAGGTTGGAAATTAAAAATCAGACACATAATTAGTAGAGAACAATTTTATAAATGTTTATTGATTAATTGTTATCCATTAAACTTATTAATAAATGTTCATTTCCAACATATTTTGGGTTCATTTTAATCAAGCAATATAGTCATTTTTAAACAATAGTTGAGTTAAATAAAACTACCCAAACATTTAACCCAACCGCTGGGTTAAAACAACCCAAGTTGGGTTGAAAATGGACAAACCCAGTGATTTGGTTGTTTTAACCCAGCTGTTGGGTTGAACCCAAAATAGGTTGAAAGTTAAAAATCAGACACAATTTAATAAATGTTTATTGATTAATTATTATTCATTAGACTTATTAATAAATGAAGAGTTTGGTTCCAAAACGCGATAAACGCCATTTTCAAAAAATTGAGTTTCCGCCAAAATCTGTATTGTATCTGGTCGGCATTGAAAAGTAATTTATTTATTTTGCGCAAAATACGATATCCGTCGTGTTATTCTGTCATGTTTTCTCCCTTTCTTCCCAAAACGCGACAAACGCCAGTCTCCTTTTTCTGCAGATATCCGCTCAACCAATCACAGCGCACCATTCCACCCACTGTAAACATTAAAGGCTTTTTTAAAAGCCGTTTTTAATACCAATGTACTCGGCAAATATGTTTATTTAACCGTGCGGTGGCGCCAGATACTCTTTAATCGGTAATGACAAATAATTCATAACATTAACAAGATGACCTTTTTGGGAGCGACGGCTGAATGTATTTTTAGTTAAATGCCTGTATATAAGATAAATATTGGCAAAGTTTAGACTCTGTCATATATGTGAATCAACTTACTTTGTTGTGTAATTTCAATTTGAAAAATAACTTTTTTATTGATGGATTAATTGCATTTAAAATAAAAAAAAGTGTCATGGATTTATTGCATTTTGGGGAAAAAAAATTATACGTTTTTATAATAAACTTTTTAAAATCAAAATGTAGATTTGAATTTTTAATGTTTTTATCTCCAAAAGATGCTATGTGAAAGTTTGAAACAGAAAATAGTGGTTTAAATCTTGCCACTTTCTTGGTAAAGAAAACACATTTTTACTCAAATTAATCAAAATGGAGTTATTGCGTTTTGGAACCAAACTCTTCAAATGTTCATGTTTGGTACCCAAACATTTAACCCAACCGCTGGGTTAAAACAACCCAATCAATGTGTTTGTCCATTTCCAACCCAACTTGGGTTGTTTTTAACCCAGCATTTTTGTAGGAACTTCATTATAGGCACCAGGACGGTTCCCCTAGGTTCATTCTCCTGGTCGCATTCGCACCGGCAGTAGGAACTCTGAAGTGACGTACGGCCGGCCGACAGCGATGTCATTTAAGCGCGGTGTTCAACAACGTGTCGTGGGTTTCATGATAACAGAGATGGAATGTAGACGTATAAGTTATGTGATTGAAAGAGCAAAAAGGAGGGCTAAGAGATGAAATATCCTACAACAACGTGCAGTGCTACTTATCATCAAGACTCAGAAAAGAGCACAACACCGCAGACAAAGGCGACAGGTAAATGCCGTTAACATTTGCTTTCTCTATGTTTGACTTTTCACTGTTTTCCATGTTCATAGAGTTAGTTTGTGCAGTAAATATGTGTAAAGTGTGTGTTTACACAGCATTTAAAAAATGCCAGTTTTGTTTCGTATGGCATGCATTTGGTTCATAGGTGCAATGGGGTGATATTGTCCCCACCACTTTTTGAAACATCTTGCGGCATGGATGTATAATAATACAAAAGAAACATCACTAGTTGATTAGCAATGCACATCAAAATGCAATGTAAAATGAATGTGAACGGCACAGCTCAGATCCTCTGGATTATGGGAGAAATAGATGAGAAATGTTTGAGACCACAGTTTTAATCTGAGCTTTTAAGACTTTAGAATCTTGGCAAATCTAAGCAGGGCTGTTATTGTTAACTAAAACTCAAACTATAAAAAAATAAAAAAATAAAAAAAAAAAAATCAGGAAACACTATTTTAGTGTCCTTGTACAGTAATAACAGTAAATTATGCATAATTACAAGCAATGAACCCTAAATCAAGTCTGAACCCTAAAGTATATGTTGTTAATATTTATTACACAGTACTTTATTGCATAATTACAGTGACAACTTAAAATCAAGTGTAACCGCAAATAAAACTGAAAAAAAAAAAAAAATAAAGCTAAATAGAAATAAAAAATACAATTTTAGCACATAATTAGTCAAACATGCTAATTCAAATAATAATAAATATTATAATAGTATACTGAATCTAAGTGCAGTTTGAGACAGTACTGAGATCTCTCCTGAAACTTTAGGAAGAGCAGACATTTCTCAGGAGCCTAAAGCAGAAGTGCCCATTTGCTCTCATTTCTTCTCATTGTTGTCTGGGAGAAACGAGCGAGATGTCAAAGATAACCCTAATGATGTTTCTTCCCCGAGGCAGGATTGTGATTGCTTAGTTCAGAAACACTCATACTGCTGATTACTCTACTACATTTCATTAAAACATATTGTTTGTTCCTCGTTATGTCAAACTGAAGACATTTTCACAAGCTCCGAGGCACAATAGCAACGTCCAAATTCACGAACAAGCTGATTATTTACAAAGAACCTGTGAATTGTTTCTCAAAACGCAATGAACGATTCATTTGTGAATCAAACCGATGCAGTTACAGCTGTTCTCAGGTGAACAACTCACTGATTCACTGATTCACTGATTCGCTCAGAGAGTCTCTGTGAGTCAGGACTGGGAGATCCTCGGAGCTTGAGTGTGTGTGAAAAGTAAGCAACTTTTGTACTTTTACTGAAGTAAAACTGATAAGGAGTACATTTACTGGAGTGATATTTGTTAAGGGTAACTGTACTTTTACTGGAGTAGCTGGACAGAAGGTTTAAACATGTGTCTGTGTCTGTGGGCACACCCTGTTTATTCATCTGCTCAGAGGGAATTCCACACACACACAAAACAAACCCAAACACACTGTTAAGAGTCGACAAAAGGACAGTGTGTGAGTGTGTGTGTTATCTTTTACTATACAGAGACATGAGGGGGGAAGGTTAGGAACTAGCACAGCTGCACTCACACACACACACACACACACAGTGATCTTGCCCGTCATAAGCCTACACTTCCTCAGTCATGCCCTGAGCACAACACCTTTCTGTGTGTGTGAAGGGACAAGATGACTTAAAGGGACAGTTCACCCAAAAATGAATTTTCTGTTAATGTACTCACCCTCAGGCATCCAATATGTACAAGTCTTTTTTTCTTCAGTAGAATAGTAAGGACGATTTTTAGCTGAAACCGTGTATCGTCAGGAGTCACTGGTATTAATTTTGTTTTGCCCATAAGTTTTTATGACTTTATGCCATTGACTTGCATTTTATGAATCACAAAGGACCGCGGTTTCAGCTAGAAATCTTCTTTACTGTAAAGTGCAGAAGTGACTGCACACATCCACTAAAAACCACCTGAACGCCAGTGTCGGGGGTAACGCATTCGAGTTATGCAATCAGATTACTTTTTCCAAGCAACTAGTAAAGTAACGAATTACTTTTAAATTTACAAGAACATATCTGAGTTACTTTGTTTTCCCATGTATTGACTGACAGCTCTTCTGTCCCCATGATGAGAGAAATCAGGAGTAACACTGCCTTCACGTGCTAGAGGAAATATAATTCACACTTCTGAAGTCGTGATTATGAGCTTATCTTATTCAAGTTTTGACATGAGAGGGCGTTCATGTGCAATTTTTTATCCAAGAAACTGCGCTCTGTGAACATGATGGTTATTGTAGTTCTAGACTAAATGTGAACATTTATTCATCTCACTTGCATGAAAACACATTCAGTATTCCTCAAAATGAATAAAAACAGTGAAATGCAAAATTAAATATGTTAAATAACACAAATATACTTTATGTATTTAATCTCACTTTATTAAGCAATGTCTTTGCTGCTGAGCTTTGATGATCCAATTTAACCATACAAATAATCAAAAATGACAAACTTTGTTTGTTTTTATTGTCAAAGAGTGCTGAAGTATTTTGTTTGAGTGGCGCCCTCTACTGTACAGGTGTAAATTTGCATTTCCTTCAGCCTGAGGCTTATTGATTTCACTTCTGGTGTGAAAGGGCCTTAACATTTGACAAAAATAGAATAACTTTTTTTGTTATTAAACAAACAAACAGCCCAGCCCAGATGAGAAAAAGTAACACAAAAGTAACGTAACGCATTACTTTCCATAAAAAGTAACAAACGCAATAAGTTACTATTTTAGGGAGTAACGCAATATTGTAATGCATTACTTTTAAAAGTAACTTTCCCCAACACTGATGAACACCAGCTGGATAAAAGACATTGATCAAAACTGATGAAGAAAAATAACGGGTTAGTTCACCCAAAAATGAAAATAATGTCATTTATTACTCACTCTCATGTCGTTCCACACCCGTAAGACCTTCATTCATCTTCGGAACACAAATTAAGATATTTTTGATGAAAACTGAGTTTTTTATCCCCCATAGAAAGTAACGAAATTACCACATTCAAGAGCCAGAAAGGTATTAAAGACATCGTTAAAATAGTCCATGTGACTACAGTGGTTCAACCTTAGTGTTATGAAGCGACAAGAATACTTTTTGTAACAAAAATAACTTTATTCAACAATTTCTTCTCTTCCTTGTCAGTCCCCTACACATTTGACGCAGTGAACACAGTTCAGCGCTTCCGTGTTTACGTCAGATGCCGGTTCAGTATTGGCCGACTCCTGTGTCAACATCACACACATGTCGTGCTGCTCACGTGATCAGTGTCGGCCAATACTGAACTGGCGTTCTGACGTAGATCCTGGAAGTGCTGCAATGTTAATAGTGTAGGAGAATGACAGGGGAAAGACGAATTTGTTGAATATAAGCATTATTTTTGTTTTGTTTTTGCGCACAAAAACTATTCACGTCACTTCATAACATTAAGGTTGAACCTCTGTAGTCACATGGACTATTTTAACAATGTCTTTAGAACCTTTCTGGACCTTGAATGACGGTAATTTCATTGCTTTCTATTGGGGATAAAAAACCTCTCAGATTTCATCAAAAATATCTTAATTTGTGTTCTGAAGATGAACGGAGGTCTTACGCATGTGGAACGCCATGAGGGTGAGTAATAAATGACATTATTATAATTTTTGGGTGAACTAACCCTTTAAGGTAAAGGGAAAAGATCTGTCAGGATTTGAGCGCACAGACAGACACTTGCTTTAATAATCATCAGCATCTACATCTAGATCTATTTTCTAGAGCTCTGATTGGGGGGATTTTCTTGTGAGGTCTTTCAGTATGGCTCAGTCTGACCTCTGACCCCTGACATGTACATCATCACACCATCGCAGGCGGTGTTGCATAATCAAAACTAATGTAACTGGCACTCGCTCCCTGCAGGAATGGGGAAGCACAGAGAGGGTGTAACTCGGAATGTGACAAAACACACACTTCCAAGAAAATGGAGTGAGAGCAGAGCTGTTTCTCCTAAAGACCCCCAGAGAGCTCACACACACACACACACACTTGACAACAGAGAGTGAGAGAAAGAGTGTTTGTGTGAAGTGTGTCAGTGTGTGTGTGTGTGTGTGTGTGTGCTTTCCATCTCAAATATCCGTTAATTACCTATTGTTTTGTCCATGAAGTGTGAGTCAGAACGATACGCTCTCGGTTTTAGAAAGTGTGTCCAAAAGATTTCGTCAGACTAAAGCAATAATCTGTCTTCTTTAAATGATATTTAAATGTCATATTTGGTCCAAATCCAACCAGTCTTATTTTTATTAAGTGACACAAACTGACCTAGATGATGTGATTGTAGCTCGGCTTCGTCCTGCATGCTTACGTGTTTAACAGCCTCAGCAATACATGCGATGCATATTTAATCTTTCAAATATTCGATTCTGCATTGCGTCATGGTTGGACAGAGAGATGGAGAAAATGATTGTAACTGCTGATGGAAATACAGGTTTTAAAGCACATTTGAGTCTGTTAGTTGTCAGATTGGTGCAGAAGTGATTTTCTGATCTTGTGTGCACCACTGAATCACACTGACACACTGTTTTGAAGAGTTTGAGGTACGGTTCACAATATTAAGGCAATCAAACTTCATTTGTGGAAGTGAAGCGCTATAGATGACACATAATTTGCATGTTTGCATGATTGTCTCACTTATAATAATGCATATCTCAGAGCTGCTGAATAAGTTGCATTTTCCAACTCAGATTTGGATCAAGAAATCGAACCAAGTGTTGACAACCTGTACAGACCAAACAACTGATGCTGCATGAGTCGAAACAATGCACTTATATGAAAAATAAAAAATCTTCCGTATACTGGACAAAAAAAACTGGAGTAGGATTTACTTTAAAACTGTTTTCAATTAGAAATTACTAGTAAATTTCACAAATAACGACAAAGAAACTGCAAATAACGCTTTGAATTAAATGTGAAATTTAGAAGTAGAAAGACTGAAATAGTATTTTATTGTAAAACATACTTAAATAATCTTTTTTTAGAACTTTTTTCAGTGTAGGTGAATTTTTCTTGTTTGTTTGTTTCTTATTTCTTGTAATTGCAAATTTATCTCACAATGTGACAATACATTTCTCTTAACTGACTTCATATCTCAGTGTGAATTTATATCTAACAATCTGACTTCATTTCTAATTTTAAACCTTATGTAATAAATCATTTTGAATAAAATATGTAATTTCAAATATCAAAGATGAGTTTTAAGGGATAAAATTATTGACTGCAGGGGACTTTAAAATAAAAACACAATTTTATTTTCAAACACCTCATTTCCTTTGTCTGCATGTGTGGTGCTGATTTTACATTGTGTTTCAGCATGACATAAAACATGACAAGAAAAGAGATAATTTACTAACAAACTGAATAATTTGACAGAACATCAACTTCTTTATGGAACACACACACATACAAATGAGAGCTAAATGTGACATTAATTTGTAGCACACACACATATCTCTTACTAAAACATTTAAAACATGACATCTGTGGATAATAGAGAACAGCACTGCTGCCACCTGCAGGCAGGAAAACACACTGCAGCTGATCTATCAGCACTCACACACACACACACACACTAAAGTGTTCCTAGACTTATCAATGTCTGCCATACCAGTGTTTAGGAAACAGAACCGAATCTCTAAAACAAGTGTTAACAGATGCCACAAAACACTCTAAACATCCATTAGTGTTGGAGAAACAACACATTACAGCGAGTACACCATGACATGACCTCTGTTTATATGCTTATCATTCCTGTCAGTTCAGCATCTCCATTCATTCATTCATTCAGGACAGATTTATGAGTGTTGATTCACGTTCACAGAGTCATCATCTGAATCACGAATCACTCATCTGCAGGAACGAGAGTGTGTTTGAGGGGCGTCTGAGCGAGTCTCTGCATGTTCAGCTAATCTACTTAACCCCAATTCCTCTCTCAACACTCTCTCAGGAGAACATACACACAGTCTACAGTCAGGTAACAACATCTGTCTGCTGCTGAGCTGCATTCATCTGATGAAACCACACATCAGACTACAAGGAATCAAACTCTGCAGGACTCTGAACTACACCTGAACCTGACATTACAGATGATCAAGAACATTTGAGACCTTTAGATCAGATAAGAAAACACCACACAAGACCTGAAGTGAAGAGACAAAGACACATTCAATGACATTCAGAAGAAGATTTGTGAACTTGAGAAGATAAGTAATAAGAAGATTTGTGAACATTGGAGATGAGACGTGAGAAGAGACCAGACCAGATGAGACAAGACTTGAAGACTGGGAGAAAAAAAAAATTGATACACCTAACTATCGCAATTTTTTAGTTTAGTTTCTTAAATTCCAGAATCGATATTAATTCAAATTAAATTGCTTTACTTTAGTCCTTGCTGCTTATAGACGAGGTGGACATAAATTACCCACTTTTGTTCCAACGGGGAAATGTGTCATTATCTATGCGTGTCATGTGACGTACCATCCCTTTCCAATGGACGTGAAACTACCAGCACTTCAGAGAGAGCGAAACACATCGATTTATTTGTGGCGACTCTCCACAATATCAACACTGACCTCCACAAATAGATTTAACTGTTCTGAAAGCAGTTCTGGTGGGATGTGTGGGAGAAGCGCTGTCTCACTTCATAAATATTAATATAATAATGAATGCACTGAAAAGCCCACACACTACTCGTATACGCTTTGCATCAGATATCAATGCTGAGAGAAAGAGAGTTAAAGACAGTAGATCTGCACGATTCATCTTTAAAAGATCGTGATCTTGAATCAAACATCCACGCGATCTTATTTCTAAATGACAACAATTCATCTGTCTATTAAACATCAAAATCTCATTATTTTAACCTCATAGTATTATTATTTCTGTGATATAGTAGTTCAAATTATCATAAAAGTGCTGGGATAAACGTTTATAGTTCAAAATATAAACACTGATGTCTATGGTAGCGATCAAAATAGTTGTCACCTTTTGAAAACGGCGTTTCAAATATCGACTGTATCGTTTACATTGTTTTGCCACTAGGTGGCGACAAAAGACAGTAAAAGGCCGACTGAACGCACAGCATTATTGACAATTTCAACTGGAATAGGAAGACAGGGTGGGGCATATCAAACAGCTCCTCCCCTTTTTTAAAATAGCAAATAGCGTTTTGTTTATATCACAGCTCAGCCAGAGCTGTTGATCTTGGTAAAGCCTCAGTTTCCTTCTAATCTCTAACCATTTCTCCTCCTAATATCCTCAATTGTTGCTTTAAAATATATCATTCTGAGCAGACTTCAAATGGGTCCGATACGTTTTGTGGTCTGCGCTGACTCGAGCATATGATCCGCTCTGTGCTCTAGACCAGAGCAGACTTGGTTCATTTGTAATTTGTAAGTGTTTGTTTTTCCTATGGCCAGTCTATTTTTCACTTGTTTTCAATGGGAGCGTAGCGTATTTAAAAATGATAACAGTATGATGAGGCACTGAGTGTCTACTTTCTGTTCGCAGAGAGTTATAAAATGTTCAACTTAAGGTAAAACGCAGCGCTCATCACTGTCACTTTTTACCCAGCCGTTCAATCACAGTTGAGGAGAGGCGGGACAAATACAACACTGACTAACAGTCTGTCAACAAGCATGGACAAGCAATCAACGACAACAAGCATGGACAAGCAATCAACGACAACAAGCATGGACCAAAATCATTTAAAACAAGTAGATCTAAACGATTAATCTTTAAAAGAATGCCATCTTGAATCAAACAGCCATGTGATCTTATTTCTAAATGACAATTCATCTGTCTATTAAGCCTTTGACAAAATCATATCACTACTCAAATCTGTGTCGGTGCTGCTGCTGATCCAGAGAGAGCAGTTGTCATTATTTCAACCTCATAGTAGCATTATTTCTGTGATATAGTAGTTCAAACTAGATTAAAAAAGTCTGTCTTGACAAACTTTAAGTTGGCTTGAAAAAGCTGGTCCAGAAAGTTTGAAGCAGTTTTAAAAGTTTGAAAGTTTCAGTTTTAGTTTAGTAATTTTGATAGAGTACTAGGGTGCTCTGTGTGGTTGCTAAGGTGTTGCTATGCGGTTGCTAGGGTACTCGGGGTGGTTGCTAAGGTGTTGCTATGCGGTTGCTAGGGTACTCAGGGTGTTGCTAGATTTAGTTTGATAGATTTACTTTGATAGATAGATAGATAGATAGATAGATAGATAGATAGATAGATAGATAGATAGATAGATAGATAGATAGATAGATAGATAGATTAGATGATTTTATGAGTTTGAATGAGTTTCAATGGATTAGAAATAGTACACAGAATGGCACTTGAGTTTTTAATTTGAGTTTTTGAGTCTAATGGGCTTCCGTAGTTTAAATTTGAATTTTGACAGTTGGAGTTTGAACAGTCTAGGCTCATTTGAACATTCCGTCAATGAAAGTCAATGGGATTTTTCCAAGCTTTAACAGTCATTTTTAGGAAAACCGTAAGTCTGATCAGTTAGAAAAGATATAGCACACTAAGTCAGAACAGTCTGAAGATCTGACCCGAGTTTGGAGTTTGTAGAGTAAAAGCTCTAGGAGGAGTTAGAGTTGGAAATTTTTGTCTCAGAAGAAAATAGCAAAATAACTTTTTCAAGCCAACTTAATTATCATAAAAGTGCTGGGATAAACGTTTATAGTTCAAATATAAACACTGATGTTTACGGCAGCGATCAAAATAGTTATAACCTTTTGAAATCGTTTACATTGTTTCGCCACTAGGTGGCGACAAATGACAGTAAAAGGCCCACTAAATGCGCAGCATTTTTCAATTTGTTGACAGTTTCCTCTGAAGACAGGGCGGGGCATATCAAACAGCCCCTCCCCTTTTTTAAAATAGCAAATAGCGTTTAGCAAAAAAACACTTCCGTGCCGAAGCACCTAGTCTTTTCAGAAGAGCGCCTTGGCTGAAAAGGCTTCTGTGGACACACTTAATCTCTGAAGCATCATAAATCACAGCAGAGCTGAACTGGGCTTGTAGACGAGGAGTGAAATGATGCTCATCACAACAGACCTGAGGAGACACTCGGGTCAAAGGTTATCACAGCAGTGATGTCCCATCTGTTCACACAAGCAGCAGAAACCGTGTGCTCCATGGACACACACACACCCTTCCTGCTCAGGAAACACATTTAGTCATATGACCCCATTTATAGAGCCGTGTTTCATGCTGTTTCCTGTTTCATTGAGTAGAGGTAACACTGCCCGACACATCAGACAACCTTATCTCAAGACCAGCACAAATACTCACACGGGAGCAGAAAGATCTCAATCAAGTAATATCACACGTTTATCACACGTGTATAAAAATCATTGTGTGTGTGGAAAGTCCCCATAAAACATGAGATCCTGTGTGTGTTAGCGTGAGTGAGTGTTGCTGTCTCTCAGTCAGTGATTCAGTTTACTGGCATTAAGCCTGTTGGCACGACAGACCTTATTCATACGTAAGTCAACTGTTGTGTGCATGTTCGCTTTCGTTTTTACTGTGTTCTGTCCCTGTTTTGTCTGCCTGGGTTCCCTAGTTAGTTTCCTTGGTTGTTAATGAGCTCCACGCACTGTTTCTGTTCAGATGATCTCTCTGTGTATTCAAGCCTCAGTTTCCTTTGTTTCATTGTCTGGTATCATCTTTAGCTTGTGTGGTTGTGTGATATGCTCTATTCCTGGTAATCTCCTGCATGATTTGATTTATTATTAAAGACTTTTCTGTTTATGCTCCTATGTTGTGAGCTTCATTACAGCCACTCGTGAGTCAAGTCACCTTTATTTATATAGTGTTTTAAAGATTGTTTCAAAGCAGCTTTACAGAAAATAATGATTCAATGATGCAAAGCAGCTCTAAAAAGAAAACAGTGTGAATCACATACAACCATTTTCACTAGTTTGACATTTTTCAAAAAACTTTTACTGTAAACTGTGAGACACCAAGAAGTGTTGAATGTGAGTGTATCTTAATCATTATTTCAAAACTCAATTATTGCAATTTATAATCATAACATAAGTTTTTAGGGCGTTGAAAAATATAACATTATACAACCTAACTAATGTTGCCATGCTATAAAAAGATCCAATTTTCTGATACTTTAAGACACTTATTGGTTTCACATCACGTCACATGATTTTGATTTCATGGACAAACATTGCTTCAAACATACTGTAATATTAATGTAATATTTTAATAGCTTTTTTTGCAAAAGATTATGCCAATCTACTCATTTCAAGATTTGCGTGTCGAACGTGGCGCCAGTTCCGTTTTTTTCCGTAAGTAGAATAGGGAAGGCGTAGGACATACAGCGTAAGCTTTTTGAAGAATACAGAAAGCAGAAGCATGTACAAGGCGATCATTTGTGTTTATAAAGCATATACATTTGTTTTTTTTTTTAAGAAAATGACCGATCGTATCATGTAGAGCTCTTTGAAGCTGCACTGAAACTGTAATTTTGACCTTCAACCTTTTGGTGCCCATTGAAGTCCACTATAAGGAGAATAATCCTGGAATGTTTTCATCAAAAACCTTCATTTCTTTTCGACTGAAGAAAGAAAGACATGGACATCTTGGATGACATGGGGGTGAGTAAATTATCAGGAAAATTTTATTTGAAAGTGAACTAATCCTTTAATTAATTTTCTTTCTTCGTTATGATATCAGGACAATCTAGTGTTCTTATTGTTAACTAAAACTACTACTAATATTTTTTATTAATTAAAATTTATCTAAAATGGTAACACTTTACAATAAGGTTTCATTAGTTTACGTTAGTTAACAAATTTAGTTAACAAACTAATAATGAACGATTGGTGGTTGTACATTAGATGACTAATGCTGTCAAAAAGCTACAATATGCAGCAGACTTTATCAAGTCTTGCTCTGTGAGACTATGGCATAATACCCCAAAAAACACCATAAACCCCGTCTGACAGATGTGAAGACTGTTAGCGTGGAGTTTATCTGCTGGGCGGTGGAGGTTCAGCATTTCAGAGTCCTGACATAATGGGCTTTATTTTATTTTCCAGAGAACTGTGGTCAGAGCTCCACCTAAACATAAATCAACAAGAATGAAAGAAACGATGGAGGCTGTGTAAAGTGGTGACCGTTTTGCACATTCCATTATTCATTTCAATCAGATTGCACAGAGAAATATCTACAGGGGAGAAAATATCCCCCCAAATCCACATCCAGATACACACACACACGTAATGCTGACGGCCGGCCTATAAACACACACACACACGTGCAGGAATGTGAGGCATGCAGCGTAACTGGCAGCAAGAGCGTCATTTCAGCTGATCAGCTATAGTGATACAGTGAGATGAGTTGATCAACTACACACAGGAACGACTACTGATAGAGTCTCAGAAGAGTGAAAGTGAGCAGAAAATATTTTGCAGTGTAATGAAGGTGTGTGAGCTTAGAACTGAAAAGGTCCTTGAGGTTGTTTTGGTATACTGCAGAAAAAATGTTAATTATTTTACAGTAAAAGTATTAAGCAAGTATTACATAATTACATTACATTTTCCTGCCATTGATGAAATTCAACTTTGTAAGCATCTCACCTTGCCAAACCACATCTAGCACGAACAGGAAGCAGAAAATAGGGATATGTTCACACAGGACATGCTTTTCAGAGCTCTCAGGACACGCTTCTCAAAGCTGAACTACTTTGATCTTGACATGGCATCTAAAAAAATAAGAGAGAAGCAGGTCCATGCTGCATCTGTCCAAAGAACAACGATCAAAACAGCACAGATGAAACAGATGAAGAGTGTGTCGCGTGTAAATCTCATGAAGTAAGTAAAGGAAAGTAACCTGATTGTAGTGGACTACAGCCCAGTTAGACTTGTCTTCAATGAATGGCATTAAACAAACAATATATTGACTACTAAAGCCATTTTTGTCAATAGATGCTTTTCACAGACTGTGATGATTAGGGATGCTCCCGAATCCTAATTCTGAATTTGGAAAGGCACGGAAAATGGATAATGCATTCCCCCCTTAAAGGGACATGGTTAGCTCCCTGATGCCCACAAATGATATACAATATACTGTAATTACTAGGGGTGTAACGGTACATGTATTCGTCCCGAACCGAAGTTCGGAGCATACAGGCAGACGACAAATACAGTCAGTCACACTCCAATCCAGAAGGGGGCGCACAGTAATGCAACACTGTTTGTGCAGAAGAAGAACAGACGATTTATGTGTAATCTCTCAACCAGTGTTTCAACTGTGGAAAGACATCGATAAAACAGCTCGAGAATAATATCTAACGCAGCATTACATTTACCTCAGGCAAGTCATTCAGTGTCCACAGCATGTTAGTTCACTGGAGAAATGAAGCATTTCACTAAATATATGCACTATATTAGCTTATACATTCATTATATTTACTTTAGCTGTTAGTAATGTCTTAATTACTTAATATATGTTTAAATATAGTTGTCATGAAAACAAGTTATGACAGTAACTGTGCAAATGATTATATTTGAAAAATGAATTGGTGCAATAATTGTATAATTAGTTTCAGAAGTTAGATGTTTGTTTGTTTTTGTTGATTATATAACCAAAAAATTAAATAGCAACTGAATTTAATAGTTTGGGCTCTGTTGTTAATTGTAACTTTTAACATTATAGTATTGCGCAAGAAAGTGCTCTGTGTAGTTTACAGCATTAGCAGATTTTTTTATTAATAAGAAAATGTAAATTATAATTGAAATTATTTAAAGAGAGAGCTCTGATGAATGAATTAGTAAGTAATAGTGCTCAGTTGAAGGTGGTAGTTCATTAGCTAATCAGTAACTGTGTTGTCAAACCTCACAGAGGACTACTAAGAAGTACTGTATGCATGTTCATAATTAATGTGAATAATGCATAGAGTATATTTAATTCTAAAGTAAAGATCTTAGTAACCCACTAGTAACGACTGAAGTATTACCAAATCCTTCAGAAGGAATTGCTAAATATTTGGATCAGTATTCTAAAGTGAAAAACATGATTACCTAATAATGAATGACTAATATAAAAAGTCATTGCAAGCATTTGAGTTTTTTTTAAGGTTTTGGATAGTAATTCCTTCAGAAGGATTTGGTAAGAGTTGAGTCATCACTAGTGGGTTACATGATCTTCTCTTTAGAATGCCGTTCCAAATAATCAGTAATTCCTTTAGAAGGGTGTAGTAACACTTGAGACTTTACTATCCAAAACATTACATAAACCTCAAACGTTCACAATGACTTGTGTATCTGCATTAGATCGTCCCACAGCGCTGGGTGATGCTGTAGCTGACTCTGCCCTCTGTAGTGTTCACTGCGCTGGGGCGAGTCACGTGAGACGGCCTTGAGTCGGTCTGAAACTCACTGCTGTCAGATCCAGACCTGCAGTGCAGTAAAACTCTTCCCAGAGATCCCTCTCAAGAGCAGGAATTCACAATGAGCAAACACTCGCTCACAGAGTAAACACTGACTGGGGTGCTAACCCTCTCTAAAAAACAAACCCAGAGAAGGACTGTAAAAACAGAAAAATCTAAATCTGAGTAAGCGACACAAACAACACAGAAGAGACAAGTGGACGAGAGCGCAAGTCTCTTGTTTGATGTCTCGACCCTTCCACAGAGGATGGAGATTTTTTAAGATTACAGTGGCTGCAGTCAGAGGAAAACAAGTCAATATGACCTTTGATCACAGCGGAAGAACTCACAAAGTCCATAAGCCCCTGAATCAGACACACACACACACACACTCAACACCATATCAAACACACTCAGCCAAACACGACACAGAAGTGTGCGCTGCGCTTACTTTCATTTTACGTTCATTCATACTTTTCAGACAGATGTTGTGACTAAATACAGAAAATAAAGTGATTTCTGGGTAAAGTGAGGTTCTGTCTTGTGTAGTTTTCAGTCTCTGGGTACATTTACACGACAACAATACTAAAAGCAGAAAAGTGTTTCATTTGTGTTTTTCGCATACAGACGACAACGTTGTCAAAATGATCCCCGTTCACACGGAGCCACGAAAACTATTAAAAATGCTGTATTCTGCTCTCAGGCCAGTAGATGGCGATGTGACTTTGTAAAGAATCACTAATTAGACTGAACACGTAATACGCATACGTCACTGTTTTCACAAATTCATGTTTTTGTAGTTTACATGGAGACAATAACGTTCTCGTTTTCAAAAACAAGCACTTTGAAGGGGTCATGAATTGAGAAATCAAATTTCCTTTGAGCTTTTGACATAACAGATCATCACACTATAAGAATAGCCTGTAAGTTTCAGAACTGAAAACTTCCTTGTTAGTCCAAAAACAGCTTTTATTGTAACCAAGCCCAGAAAACGACTCATTGACTCATCTCTGCAGAAGAAATCAACACCTATTTTATCACTGCAACGTTAGCCCCGCCCACTGGCATGTTAGTGAGATGATGAGGAGACTCAGGAGAGGAGAACAATACAGGGCTAAAAATGGAGCTGGACTAATGGAGCTGTCAATCAAACAGCGTGAGTTTATCAGTGACTGACTCACGCCAAAACTTCCATTCTATTCAACGAATCTCTTATTTACATCGAGTTTGCACTGTTAGTTATGATGAAAGCATTCGTTAGTGTGCAGAAATCGTGTTTCACTGATGAGATGACTGCTTTCATGCGCTTAACAACATGTCTGTGATCGGCTACAATGTTCATCACTGCAACCTTTCATGCCACAATCTAAATGTCAAATGAATCACGTTTTCTTTTACACCTCGTGGATGGCCGGGTGCGACCTGGGGATCACATGGCACCAGGATGCACTATGGATAGAAGGCAAGCCGGTGGAGGCAGTGTGATGCTTTGGCCAGTGTTCTGCTGGGAAACCTTGGGTCCTGCCATCCATGTGGATGTTACTTTGACACGTACCACCTACCTAAGCATTGTTGCAGACCATGTACAGCCTTTCATGGAAACGGTATTCCCTGGTTGGCCTCTTTCAGCAGGATAATGCTCCTGCCACAAAGCAAAAATGGTTCAGGAATGGTTTGAGGAGCACAATAACGAGTTTGAGGTGTTGACTTGGCCTCCAAATTCCCCAGATCTCAATCCAATCGAGCATCTGTGGGATGTGCTGAACAAACAAGTCCGATCCATGGAGGATCCACCTCGCAACTTACAGGACTTAAAGGATCTGCTGCTAACATCTTGGTGCAGATACCACAGCACACCTTCAGGGGTCTAGAGGAGTCCATGCCTCGACGGGTCAGGGCTGTTTTGGCAGCAAAAGAGGGACCAACACAATATTAGGAAGGTGGTCATAATGTTATGCCTGATCGGTGTGTATATACATATATGTTTGTGTGTGTGTGTGAATGATTCCAGCACAGGTCTTTGTTTCATCCTGTCAGTGGAGGAGCTGCAGGCGTGTGTGAGAAGCTCCACCGGTCGACTGTCTGACTCAGGTCTCCGTACGGGCCGGGGCAGAGCTCTGCTGCAGGCTGGGGAAGATGTGAAAACTGACGCTGTATACTTTCCTAACACTGTGACATGCTTCAGCCCCTCCTAATCTAATCATATTACAAAAGACAGCAGTCTCACCTGGTATTATGTCAAGCTGAATATTTAGTTGCACTTTGAATTTTGGAAACATTTCTGATTACGTGATTTAAATGAGCTGAAAGTGCCTTTTGAGTTTGTGATGTGCCATACTGTATGTGTTCGCGTTGATCAGTGTTTACATGTGAATAAAAGCCTAAAATAAATCTGTTCATCATATAAAGCAACCATGTCTCTTCAGAAGACTTGGATTAAACTGCTCTATTCATATGGATTACTTTAACAATGTCTCTTTGTACATTTTCCCACTTCATACTGTTAGAAAAAGTAAACCTCAGATTGTCTGAAGTGACAGAGATCCATTCATGAATATAGACAACACGTGAAGATCGAAACCTGAGCTCTCACGAGAGAAAATGAAGACGATTCCTTTCCACAGAACAGAGCGAAGGTGGAGTTTGTTTGCATCCTTTCAGAAGAACTGCTGATCAAGACGGACCAGAAAGATCAGGATACCTCAACAAATCAATGGACCTACAGATGACATATTAAACTGGGATGGGAGAAAGCTTTTAAAGATATTATTACACACTTCACTTTTATGAAGGCACTACACTGCTTCCAGATTCTCTGTATAGATGCAATGGCACATAATATAACTATTATAGTATACTTATGTTAAGAAAGCATACTTTTCTGCACTTATCAGAGATATACTGAACAAAATTATACTTAAGTATACTGACAAGTCTAAGTATATTTGGCAATTTCTTGTACTTAATTTTTTTGATCAATATATGCTTAAATAAAAGTATCATCAAGTTTTCTAAGTATACTTGGCTTGTACTGTAATTGTGTTTAGTCTTTTGACAGACACTTTTTTCATGTGTTTTTGTTTTGAACTGTGATGTCAATGTGAGCTGTCATTATGGTGTTATATTTTGCCATCCAATACAATACTTGTTTGACAATTTTATTTTATAAAGAAAATAAGACATGTTCTTAATCCTGAGTAGTGTACGTAGGAGTTAACTTCGAAACTACTTTATTTCAAGGAAACATCAATACCTGTATCATGCAAAAAACAATATAAATAGTAAACTTTAAGTATGATGTAAAGTTAACATAAAGAAACTAGTAGAGCACACCTCAAAATGTACAAAATAAACTAGTTCAAGTACACTTACAGTAAAGTACACTTAAAAGTATACTTTTCTAAACTAAATTGTAGGCCATATAGTCCCAAGAAGTCTTGAAATAGTACACATACACATATAATACTACACTGATAGCATATTACATAAAGTGAACTTGCAAGATATACACTAGCACTCAAGTTTACTTATTAAAATGAACTCTTTTTTCATGTATCTGTTGCAATAGCACACTGTACTTGACTCCTGGAAGTTGTGTAAAGCCAACTAATGAGCTTAGAGCTTGTGATTCAACAAATGTACACAGAGAGTCTGTGAATGAACTGTGGACGTGTTGTCTGAACTAGATACTGAATGTGTGGGAAAGATATGACAGAATGTGTGTGTGTGTGTGTGTGTGTGTGAGAGAGAGAGGAAAATAATCCTGGCTTAAGACTGTGTCTCTGAGACAAGTCTAAACTGAGCCCTTGCCAGACTCAGCAACCCAAGTCAAATATATCTGTCCAAAATCCACATATATCATATGATATTGAGCCAAACCACCAGTCAGTCAGCGAGACATTGTGTTTGTGTGAATGCCAAATATTCATGCAGGGCTTAACACATACTTTTCCCGCCCTAAACAGGTATGTAAAATCTGAATAATACATGTTAAATAAAGTTAATCTTTCCTTCCTAGCAAGTTTCCTTTTAGCTATAAGCAAGTCCAAAATACACTGGGACTTTTATTTTGAAATGCATATGCTTTACTATTGCCGGCTGCTTATTTAATGTGGAGATAAATACACATTCTTACAATCATCTACAGCAGTAGGTCATGAGCAGAAGAAAATGTGATGTATTCACTGAATGCAAACTGTTCTGAAACCGCCAGCCTGCAGAACGCGCAACAGCGGCGCGTTTGACTTTGAAAGAAGCAACGCTCATATTTGTTTAATGAAATCATAGCCTTTTCACAGCCAATCACATTAAGCTGTATCGTGATTCCTGTTTTTGCATCCTCAAACTTAAGACCTCTTAAAATGATAATTAAGACGTTTGTTATACCATTTAGGTTAGGCCTATTATATCATGATTCTCACAGGAATCAATATATTCATGCTATAACCACAGTTATTTTTCAAGGAGGTATTCAACAGAGAGAAGCAAGCCCCTCCTCTCTCTCTCTGTCTCTTGTTCATCTGTTATGGCTCTGTGATGTTTCTATAGCAGTGTGGATGAGCTGCAGACTGTGATCTGAGCGCTGGGCTCTTCTCCAGGACAATAACACACACTATCTAAACATTCAAATGAGTGTGACTAGTGTATCACTGATTTGAATAAGGGGAAATATTGTGGTTTGGAATATGGATCCAGCATTGCTCTTGGAATAAATCGAAGGAGTTATTCTACCTTTGAATGTAGCCTTCGAAGGATGCAGTCTCTGAATTGGGATGCAGCTCATCATCCTTGAAGCTTTCACTTGACCGGTCAATGATTTGTTTATGGCAGGGATCCACAGTGAGTGCATTTCACTTACATTTGTGACTAAAAACAGATATGCAAACTGTAAAATGTATAATAAAAAAATAATTAAGCTCATAAAAAGTCTTAAATACTATCTAAACTTTTGGTCAACCATATAACCAAATAAAAATCATATCTAATCCCAGAACACCAAAAGATAGCAATTAAACACATTCCCCCCCTAAACTGACATTACTATAATGTGAAAATATCTTGATGTTTGATTATAGTTCTGATTATAGGCAGTTCAACAAATAAATGTTCTTACTTCTCACAAAGACAATGCCACTGTCACGATCACCAGCTTGATAGCCACCAGAGGGCACTCCACCCCAGACTACTGCCACATCATCAAGGACTTCATTACCCATAACCGCCTGCCCGGACTAATCAGCCATGATTGTTCACAGCTGTTTCTGATTATATCCTTACCCCTGCCAAAGAGCTTAGAACCCAAGAGGAGACACTTTGATATTTTTTGGGCAACAGCCACTAGATGGCGCTCCGGTAGCACGGCCGCCATTATGGGGTGAAAATACTAACTGGACCATTGAATCCTTCACATCTTATGCACCCAAAATCGGCGAATTTCACTGCAAAATCAGAAGCGCAAAAGAACAGTTTTTTAAATGAAATCATCAGTAAATTGTATGAATCCTACAGTAAATGTTGTATTGTCTTATATATGTAGTTAGCCTACTTTATTGAGTATTTCCATTTTATGCAACTTTACACATTTATTAATAGTAAATTAATAATTAATAAATTTAAGATCATTATGTTTAAAGTGAACAATATATTTCAGACCTACTGGAGTAATAGTAATAATATCTAGGTCTGAATTGAAATATATTGTACGTTTTAATGAATCACGCTACAAACATAATGATCTTATAATACATGATGCATTGCTGTGTCCGTTATCCCATAATTCCCACTTTTGGACACACTTGCTTTAACGGACATTAGACAACACTGCAAAATCAAGCTGTTATATTCATATATTTATTGTCCAACATTCCCAATTTTTCTGATGCATGTCCTTAATTTAATTTCATATGTTGGTAATAATTTGGTGTTTATAAGCCTTTTAAAGAATTTTAACCCAAACTGACTGAGTTTCTAGAGAGCAAAGGTTGTGTGAAAAAAGTGGAAGACTTAAACACAAAATAAACTGTTAAAAGGATTTGATGATCACTAGTGATAGTATTTTATTCTGTGTTGTCATCATTCAGGTTTGATTTCAGCTTTAATGTAAATTTTTTTTAACAAAGCAGCTGATATTGCCATAGAAACTAGTGGACTGACGACTCACTTTCACCCCAAAATGGTGGAAACGCAGGGCCGCTGCTGGGCGCCGGTGTTGCAGTGGAACATTCTATTGAGTGTCGCTTCTTGTTGGTGTATATTCTTTGCCCCTGCCTATAAAATCCAGCTAAAGTCACTCTTCGCTAGGTCTTGCATGTCTGTAATTGCTGCATTTCCGAGAGCTCTGTTACCCGATTCTCTCATGTCTTGGTTTTGTATCTTTGTTTGCGTCTGCCCTGTTCCTTGTTACTGTTTGGACTGATTTGCTTATGTTTTGACCTTTTGCCTGACTTCTGGACTACTAATGTGGATTACCTATTAATAAATATATAGTGATTGGATTCTCAACCTTGGAGCAATTTCAATACAGCCACAATGTCACAATGACATTTTAATCATTATGGATCTTAAAATAGGTTTCATTTTCTTTATGCAAAATATCGCTTTTTTTTTTTCTTCAGGTTTTGGAGTGAAATATGACCTGGACTTGTTATGGACTGGTGTGATGTGGTATAAAACTGCACACACACAAGCACAATCATTTCCATACAGAAGGACTGTGGTCTGATAACAGTGTATTGAACTGCTACAGCAAACCACATTCAGATCAACCTGCAATCAATGACACGATCTAAACACACTGCACAGTACTGTACACACACACACAGAGGGAGTGTAAAATGTGAGAGCCAATAAAACAATTCAGATTTTATTTCCTAGTACATTTGTTAACGTTGTATGATTCTATTCATTCATTTCCCGGAGTCAGCACACACTCACTTCTCATTGGCCAATGACTGACCAACACAGTTTACCCAAAGCTTGAAAGAGTCTCTACATGAGTTTTCATTTAAATAAGCAAATAATGCTGAATTTGTTTAACCAAGAAACAGTTTTGACAGGGGAGGGTGAAATAAAAGGAAACAAGGAAAGGACAGAGAGCCTGTGGATATAATGGCTTACGCGCCAGTACTTAGGCGTGTGTGAGTGTTTAAGAGTGTGCGTAAGTGTTTGTGTTCTTGTATGCATGGTTTATGAGGACACAAATGTGTATAATGCATGGGTATTACAACGTAAACATGGTTTATGAGGACACTTCCTGTGTCCTCGTAAACCAAATGGCTTAAAAAAAAAACATACTAAACAGTGTTTTTTTTTAAATTCAAAAAATGCAGAAAGTTTTCTGTGATGGGTAGGTTTAGGGGTAGGGGTGTGTGTGTTTCCCTGCAGGGTGTGAAGCCGAGACTCATCATCATCGGGAGCAGCTGTAATGTGATCTGTATGAGTGTGTTTATGAGGAAGGAAGTGCCATGGTGGAGGTCAGTCACTGAACAATGCGGCTCCAACGCTGGCAGAGAGGAATCAGTAGGAACCAGGATGGCCAGTTCCTCATCTCCATCTCCTGCCTGATTCACTCACACAATTACAAACAGCATCACGCAGACAATAAAGCCATAACACATCCATCTTCAGATGTCATAAACACATGCTGTCTGGACAAACAGCCAGAGTTCATCAATGTCAAACAGCTGGACAACAGTTCAGGCTACGCCTACAATTATCCAGATACGTTTAAAAATGGTGTTTTCATCTCAGAATGAAACACTAGCATTTTCCAAATGTTTCTCGTTCACACTGAAACATCAGAAAACATTTAAATCATCTGCACAGGTGAAAAACAATAAAAGCTCACTGAGATGATACAGAGAGACCACACATAATAAAGTTCAACACCTCTTAAACTTAAACACCTCTGATTGGCTATTGCATTCAAGAACTCAACAGATATGTCTGTGATTGGCTACATTGCTCAACGCTGCAAAAACAAGTATGGTTTAAAATGCAACTGCCCTCATGTTTTGCTGCATAAGGACAGCATAAATGCATACATTTCTGTCATCTTTGCAGGAATGTAATATGAAGATTGTACAAAGTAACATTTATCCTTAGCAACACTGAAAGTGAACAGCACATAGCAGCTATCAGGACTCTACGCTTAAATTTCTTTTTAAGAGCACCTTCTGATCAATGATTGAAATTAACCTTCCCATTACAGTGCGATATTTGATTACTTAAATTGATTTCCTCTCTTATGAGTACTGTGAATTTGTATACATCTTTTGTCTCATACTGTTTTTCACCTACTATATATAGTAGGGAAGTATGCGATTTCAGACGCAGCCGCTGTTTTTATGAATTGGTCGTTGAATCATTCACTCACCCGATTCGTTCAAAAAGGCGATTTATTCATCAATAACACACCGCTGTGTGTATGCACCGAGATGTACAACGGCTCTTCTGTGACTTTGGATAGAGAAAAATCAGACAATGTTGTACCTAAAATGTAAGTCACTTAATGTTAACTTCTTGTTTATTAAACTGTTGTATAAAATCAACAGTACATCTGTAATCGTGCTGATATTTGGTGAAAACCGCATTCTTGCTTGTGTGACATTGCTTAAAGGATTAGTTCATTTTCAAATAAATTTTTCCTGAAATTTTACTCTCCCCCATGTCATTCAAGATGTTCATGTATTTCTTTCTTCAGTCGAAAAGAAAATTAAAGTTTTTGATGAAAACATTCCAGGATTTTTCTCCCTATAGTGGACTTCACTGGCCTCAAAACGTTTGAAGGTCAAAATTAGTTTCAGTGCAGCTTTAAAGGGCTTTAAACAATACCGGACGAGGAATAAGAGTCTCATCTAGTGAAACAATCGCTCATTTTCAAAAAAAAAATGAAAATGTACGTGCTTTATATAAACAAATGATCACCTTCCAAGTGGTTCCGCCAAAACCACACTTTCGCATTCTTCAAAAAGCTTACGCTGTATGTCCCATTCTACTTACGGAAAAAATGGAACTGGCGCTGCATTCGTTCCATAAGTTGAATAGGGAAGCGTAGGACATACGGCGTAAGCTTTTTGAAGAATACGAAAGTGCGGTTTTCAGCTGCACTTAAACTGTAATTTTCACCTTCAACTGTCTGGAGACCATTGAAGTCCACTATAAGGAGAAAAATCCTGGAATGTTTTCATCAAAAACCTTCATTTCTTTTCGACTGAAGAAAGAAAGACATGAACATCTTGGATGACATGGGGGTGAGTAAATTATCAGGAAATTTTTATTTTACAGTGGACTAATCCTTTAAATATATCATATATTATCAATATTAAAAACAAGAACTCATTCGCATTTGCATTGGGCATTGGCGCCCATATCTCGAATTTTGGTGGCATTTATATTAATTTTGGTGGCATTTTTGCCCCAAACCCCTGGTAATTTCTGACCCTGTTTCTGATCGTCCAATATGTGAATCTCTTATTTACACCATGTCTTTGTTTGTTATAATGCGAGGACTCGCGAGCGTGCAAAACGCAGCACTGGACAAACTCCAGTGTTTTGAGCGACAAGTGAATTCTGACTAACTTAAAAACCTCTGATTGGCCACTGCGTTCCGGAAATCAACAGATACGTCTGTGATTGGCTACATTACTCTGCTCAATGCTGTAAAAACATGTTGTAAATAGAAACCTTTGACGCTCTCTAGAGCGCAAACACAAATACGCACTAGATCGTTTGCCAAATCTGTTTCGCTAATATGCTATTATTGGTTTCAGCTGAGGATGTAGCCTCTAGCACCCTACAGAAGCGGGCCTGATCGGGCCAGTTGCACTGGTGGCGTTTGGAGAGTGTTTTAGTCCCAGTGTAGGCGGAAGGCCAAAACAGAGAAAAGATGCGATTTCAAATACGGATGCTGTAGTGCAAGCTAAAATTACTAGTAACCAGACATTTACCCAGATAACTTTATCACAGGCTGATTAAGCACACACTTGTGTGTTGGTGATGCCATCAGTCAGGTGTGTGTGTGTGTTTTGGGTGAGTGAAACGTGTAGATTTATAACTTGAAGACAAAGCAAAACATGAATGATTTCAGCACACTGAAAATGCTTGATTAAAATACATGCCGTTTATTATTATGACATCATATATTTGATTTGCCAACACAGACCTCATGATACACAGAGTTCATTTAAATGAGGCTTATATATAAACTGCTGATGAATGTTGGGGGTAAACATAACCCTTCAAGCAACTGTGTGCTTTTGTTTTCCAGAGCCACTAAGAGTGCCTAATGCCTACCTGAACAAAGTCCATGATTACTCAAAAGCATAACAATCCAGTCTGAAGATCTGATTATAGTGCACAGCAGAAATTAACCCCAGGTGTTTTATTAGTAGTAGTGTTCATTACAATCCTCCTATAGAGTGCAACAGTCGGGTTCAGGAAGTAAAAATCCCAATCGTTTTCTCCATAGGGGAATGATTTTTAACGATTGCTAAAAGATATGTTAGGCTACGAGGTTGATAAAGGAATATGCCATCAGTCTGCAATAAAGCCAAGCCACATTTAAAGACTCGACTCGATTCTTTGGACTTGATCCAAACTCAACCTAGCAACACCCTGGCAACCACTCACAACACCCTAGCATTGTGGCGCAGAGTTTTACACAGGAACACACCACTTGTAAAAATCCGGTTTCATGTTTTATATGATTTGAAACACAAAACTCTACTTATATCTACTTGAAGACATCAAAGAGGAGGATTTTGAAATCAATCCCACAGTCCAGAGTGGGTTAGACTGAATCAAACTGGACACCTGATTCATGATGAAATCCAAAATGAATACAGCCACACTTAGAGTTTACACGCCTAAACACATATCTGAGTGTCCAACACACAATACATTTGTGTTCAGAGGCCTGTCAGAGCACAAACCATGCAAACGTGACACAATCTAGCCTTTATTCTGTAAACACAGAGTCTCATTTCATTTGTATGTACATGTATAATGCAGGAATGTAAGCGTGTGTGAACTCAGTGGAGTTACACACACATTCTTGGCCCACCATGCGCTTCATTGAGATGAGAGTTTTGATCATCAGATCAGAGCATTCTGGGATTAGCCTGTGTTCAGAATGGAAAACTCTATACTGCCTTATGCTTTTAAATAGTGTGTGAAACAGAAAGCATTATATGGAACGATAAACATTTCTATGCTACATTGCTGTCACATGACTTCAGGGCATAGAATGTTTAATTCAGCCAATAGAGAGTCCAGTTACCATCATGGAAACAAAACACTTTGCGAATTACATGTACAAATGTAGAGGTGGGCGATATTAGAAATGTAACAGTCAGTAGAAATGTTGGATTATTGTTTCTGTCGTGGTTATACTCTCACATATGATGTTGCAGTATTGTGTTGTCATGAATGTTCATCCTTTCATGCATTTTGAAGCTCTGAAGACTTTAACTCAGTGCTGTAACTCATGTACATTTATGTCCCTGGACCCTGTTACACTTAATTTTCTGGTTAAATAAACATTGCATAAAAAAGAGACCAAATACAATTCTATTTTGTATTTCTACACTAATTGTGTAATGTTCTATTTATTAAAACCAAGTTTAAATTTAATAAAATTAGTTACGCATTTTTACATGTATTCCAAAATAACTAAAGGCAGTAACAATTTTAACAATATATTTTATTCATGAACTAATGATCAGCTTTTCTTTTTAATAGTCATCTTATTTTCATCAGTCATCAAGCTTGTAGACACGAAGATGTACCTTTAATTTCACCACTAAAAACCTCCACAGTCATCATGTGTTGAGGCCTTTTCAAGTTTGGTTTTGACGTGTCATAAAGCAGTGATATCCAAGAGTTGTGTAGTTACTTTTTAAATGAGTCTTTCCATTAACCGTTGACATTTAGGCCGATTCGAGAATGCACACAAAATCAAGAGGCGGGATTTATCACACAAACCAATCATATCCAACCATAACTGATCATCTCCAATCATAGCGTGATGGAGGCATTGTCTCCTCTCATGTGACTTTAACCCATTCATTCTCAGTTACCCCCCACTAAACCCACTGCACACTTTAGGGGGTCATTGTACACTATGTTGAGGAAGTTAATGCTTTTTAGGCGTCAGTCGAATGCGTATGGCTGTCACGCTGAAAGTCGTTATTTTACTTTATAACGTTTTAAATAAGGATATTTTTTCTCATACAAACGCATGGATTCACTTCAGAAGGCCTTTATTAACCCCCCAGATGGATGCACTTTCTTGGGCTTCAAAATCTCATCCTCGATTCACTCCCATTATAAAGTTTGTAAGAGTCAGGATATTTTTAATATATCTTTGATTGTGTTTGGCTGAAAGAAGATAGTCATATACACCTAGGATGTGTAAATCATGGGGTAATTTTCATTTTTGGGTGAACCTTTTAAATGCTCCTTGAATACACACAAAGCAACATGTTCTCCAACCAATACGCCTATATAGGTCGTTTGTCACTTCCCTGAAACTTCCCCATAGGCGCGTTTGCTAAAGTTACGCTCCAATCGACAACAGGACACTTTCATTTTAATGAATTGTTCCCTTTTATCTGCGTCATATTTCGGGTTTCGCGTAGCTCAAATGGTAGAGCATTGCAATATATAACAATATGCAATCATGTGATCGTGGCTTCGATCCCAGAGAGTGCATGTGCTCATAAAGAGTATATGCACTATAAATCACTAAGGGTAGGTTTAGGGTTGGGGTAGGTGTAGTCGTTAATACACTGTGTACAGAATTATTAGGCAAGTTGATTTTCTGATCATATTTTTTTCCCAAGCACATTTTACCAATTCCAATCCACATCAATCTTAATAACTACTATTAATATTGTTTTTAATCATTTATAAGTGATATATAATTGTTCATGAAGGCTGGAAATGAAAAATGCCTTATATTCAGGTGTGCAGAATTATTAGGCAGGTTTTCTTTTACAGGCAAAATGAGCCAAAAAAGAGATTTAACTCAGACTGAAAAGTCAAAAATTATTAAATACTCATGAGAAGGATGCAATACTAATGCAATACTAGAAATTGCAAAGTTAAAGCATGACCAAGGGACAGTAAAATGCTCATTGGGTCAGCGGGGTCAGACAAAAACAGGTGGAAAAGAAAAGACACATGTTAACTGCAAAAGAGTTAAGAATTAAGTGTGAAACCATCAGGAACCCTTTAGTTTAGTAAGTTTTGGAAGATCATTTTTAGTCCATCTCTGCAAGACAGACATTTCAGGATAAGAGATGGACTAAAAGTGAACTCAAACACCTTACTGCCAGATTCTGGAAGATAAATTCTTCAAACAGTGGTACAAGAGGATGTGGTGCTGGTCCATCAGGAGTCATTCTCAAGCTGTCTGTCTATAAGGCCTATAAAAACCCAGTCTTCATGTATTTTATAACACTTCAGCTTGTGATTCTTATTAAGTGCGGGTCATTTTTTAGGATTCTTTAGCTAACCTAAGTCTCTGAGATCCTAACACCTTGCACTTCTGGAGACTCCAGGTAGGTTGCAGTTCTGGAAAATGGTGGCGCTGGAGACTAAAGGGTTCCTGATGGTTTCACACTTAATTCTTCACCTTAATTCTTAATTATTTTGCAGTTTTTCTTTTCCACCTGTTTTTGTCTGACCCCGCTGACCCAATGAGCATTTTGCTGTCCCTTGGTCATGCTTTAACTTTGCAATTTCTAATATTGCATTAGTATTGCATCCTTTTCATGAGTATTTAATAATTTTTGACTTTTCAGTCTGAGTTAAATCTCTTTTTTGGCTCATTTTGCCTGTAAAAGAAAACCTGCCTAATAATTCTGCACACCTGAATATAAGGCATTTTTCATTTCCAGCCTTCATGAACAATTATATATCACTTATAAATGATTAAAAACAATATTAATAGTAGTTATTAAGATTGATGTGGATTGGAATTGGTAAAATGTGCTTGGGAAAAAAATATGATCAGAAAATCAACTTGCCTAATAATTCTGCACACACTGTAAAGAAATTAGTTTTGCTAAATGGAAATAGGACAAATGGTGTAAAAAGTGCACGCATTGCATTTAAATGAACACGCATTTTGATTGGTAATGACAGACATACGTCATTTCATGACAACAGACGTAACACGACAATGTCATTATTTTTACGCCAGCTAGAGGGTGCAGGATTTTAAAACGTAAATGTAGTTCATAATAAGGTGCTTGAAAAACGACCTATAGGGTCGTTTTTTGGGGGTTTTTTTTGGAGGACAGTCTCACACAAAATCATGTCAAAATGCCTGTTGGCCCAATTATTCACATAAACACAATTGGCCACTTGTATCTTTGTTCTATTCTATGTAGGTTATTTGTCCTTTTGCTTTTTTTTAGTTTATTTGTTCTTAATTTAATATTGACTGTTTATTTGCATTCAATAAGCTTAATAACGTAGTTTGGCTAGTATTAGGTTTTGCAGTGGTGTTGAAAATGGACTGGAGAATTGTGAAATTTCACTGTTATCTATCATTATGACATTGTAACAACCTTATTTTTAGGGCTGTCAAACGATTAATCGCGATTAATCGTATTCAAAATAAAAGTTTGAGTTTGCATAATATATGTGGGTGTACTGTGTGTAATTATTATGTATATATAAATACAAATTAATGTATATATTTAAGAGAAATATGATATTTATGTACAAAATATTTTTATTTATATATAATATAAATTATATAAAAATATAAATAAAAACATACACTTGTAAATATTTCTCAAATATATACATGAATGTGTTTGTATTTATATATACATAATAATTACACACAGTACACCCACATATATTAGGCAAACTCAAACTTTTATTTTGTATGCGATTAATCGCGATTAATCGTTTGACAGCCCTACTTATTTTAAAGCAAAAATAACTATCATGATTGTGGGATACAATAATTCCAACACACTCTCGTGTAATCTTAAATTTAAAGGGGGTTTTCACAGCAATGCAGCTATTTTTTCTAAGTGTAAAGAACATTTTAACAATCTGAGAAACCTATTAAGAACTCTTGTGTGAAGTGGAAAGTTTCCACAGATATTAAAGGTTCTTCATGAAACCACTGCCAATAAAGAACCTTTATTTTATGAGTGTGGCAATTGTAACTATTTTACACTTTGGCGAATTGGTGGCTAATTCGTATTAATTTTGTATGATCTCATCTGCTTTGACGATTAGGTTTAAAGGTGGACATTCTACCTCACGTTTTTTTCTCTACGTTTCTGTACACATCAAATTCATACGAAACCACCAACTCATAAACAAATGATGTTTTCTCATGAGATCAGGCTGATATTTTACTCATTGTGCTCTGTTGCACTGAACATTTTGGCAAATGTCATTCCAGTATTCAGTGCGTAAAGAAACCGTACATACTGCACACAGTATGCATACTACATAAACAATAGTATACTAGTATGTATTCTGCACACCGCCTTAAACAGCTTGTGAGATGCTGGTTAAGAAACAAAAGTTGAGTTTCAGTGACTCATTCACACAAGTCTGGACTCAAATCACTTCCTGTTGGGTTAAGAGGGAACACCTGAAATGTGCAACTTAGTAATTAAGTAGTCATTTAGCTGAGGCTTTTATCCAAAGCGACTTACAGCGCAGGGTCAGTCCCCTGAGGTTAAGATTCTTACTCAAGGACATACAGGAGACAGTTCAGGGCTCAACTCTCGTGGGATTTAAACCAAACATCTTTAAGTACAGATCTTTAGCCACTACATCACACCGAGACGTCCACTCAAACTGCCCTCCAGAAAAACACTGCCTCTGCCACATCCTCTCCATAATACACAAATAATAAATCACACCGAGGTGCGACCGCTAGTGTTTCTGACTCTCTTTGCCTGGCAACGTGTTGGATGAAGTCTATTTCTGTATCCAAAAGATGTGAAAGGAAAGTTGGAACCATCATTCAGGATAATAACACACACACAACAAAGCATGTATTAGTTCTTCCTGCAAAACAAACTTAGTCCATGAACTAATTAGTAATAAATGGTTAGTTCACACAAAAATGAAAATAATGTCATTTATTACTCACCCTCATGCCGTTCCACACCCGTAAGACCTTCATTCATCTTCGAAACACAATATATTTTTGATGAAATCCTCCATAGCCAGCAATGACATTTCCTCTCTCAAGATCCATTAATGTACTAAAAACATATTTAAATCAGTTCATGTGAGTACAGTGGTTCAATATTAATATTATAAAGCCACGAGAATATTTTTGGTGCGCCAAAAAAAAACAAAATAACGACTTATTTAGTGATGGCCGATTTCAAAACACTGCTTCAGGAAGCATCGGAGCATAATGAATCAGCGTATCGAATCAGCGGTTCGGAGCACCAAAGTCACGTAATTTCAGCCATTGGTGGTTTGACACGCGATCTGAATCATGATTCGACACGCTGATTCATTTGTGCTCCGAAGCTTCCTGAAGCAGTGTTTTGAAATCGGCCATCACTAAATAAGTCATTATTTTGTTTTTTTGGCGCACCAAAAATATTCTCGTCGCTTTATAATATTAATATTGAACCACTGTACTCACATGAACTGATTTAAACATGTTTTTAGTACATTAATGGATCTTGAGAGAGGAAAATGTCATTGCTGGCTATGGAGGCCTCACTGAGCCATTGGATTTCAACAAAAATATCTTAATTTGTGTTCCAAAGATTAACGAAGGTCATACGGGTGTGGAACGGCATGAGGGTGAGTAATAAATGACATTATTTGCATTTTTGGGTGAACTAACCCTATAAGTAAAAATATTTAAAAAAAAATTCCTCTCTCAGAGGCCACATAAACAACCGCCTGCATTGATGCCTGATTTTATTCTGAGACTTCTTCATCTAAAGAGTTAAATCAGTAAAAAAAAAAACTAATTAACAACTGCTGTCATGCATTTGAGTCTTCACAATGAGTTTTTCTTCCAATACAGTGGAAAATTGGTGCATATGTGACATGACATTGACATCAAATCAACCAGATACAATAGCAAATCACTGGTTTATCTTATGTTTTATCCAAAGTTTCACTTATTACACCAGGGTCAGCCCTTTACAGTTATCTATCGTCTTACGCTTATGACAGAGGTTCGAACCCACAGCCTTCTGGTATCACTTTCAGCTGTTAACCACTACACCACAGCACAGACGGGCGATACTCACCACCAGCACCGAGGTCCTGACCGCCTCCGACACGCTCTGCCGCAGCTCCGCCGCCGTGCCCGGTTTACTGAGCCCGCGGGTGAATCTGCGCGTCTCCACATGAGTCGGGACTGACATTTCTGTCTACAAATTTTCATTAATTTCTATCCGACTGTTAAATAAATAAATTAAAAACACTCAAAGTCCGTTTTCTCCGCGGTCCCGAGTACAGGCGCGCACCTTTGCGAGTGTCCGAGATATAAAACTCCTTCTTAAAATCCCTCTGCTAGTCCAGCCGTTAACTCTCATGTTCAGATGAACGCGACAGATCCTTTAGTCCGTATTCCCAGAGGTTCGAAGTCTCCTGGAAGTTCTGGCGGTCTAAATGAAGCACTTTCCCGTGCTGTCATGCTCTCGTGTCCGTGTGTTTGTGGAAGGTTTAACACACGCCGCTGAAATCAGGCGTAATCCCGTCGCCTCTGAACTCCCTCCCCTGTGCAGATAGCGCACTTACCAATTCTACTACGACGCAGTCTTGCTGCTTAATATTCATGAGCGATATCAGTCGGAAAGTTCACAGAAACCTTATCCCAACTATTACTCATGAATGATAGGAACGGTAACGCGTAACGTGCCCGAGAATACATTCATTCGAGTTCGCCATAGTAGGAATCGTTAATTCGCTACCGCGACTGGTCTTTAGTTAAACAGCAATACATAATGCTGAATACAGTGGATTCACATCATTCCACAAGTCAAAGGGCATTCAGACACAAAACTATAGTTACAGGTTCACTTTCATCGGTCTCTCATGTCAGCAGTAATACAGGGTAATCTCAGCGGGAGGCGAAACCTGTGTGAAATCCCATTAGAGGAGCGCTTTACACGCCACCGGAGAACGGGAGGAAATCCTCTCTGCAAACAGCACCAGCTGGCATGTGGAAGTGGACCTCTGACTACCTTATGACATGTTTGTTTGTTTGTTTGTTTGTTTCATCGTCATCATCAAACTTTATTACAGACTCAAGGTCCAAATTAAAAACAGACAATACTAAAATTCAACAGCAAACACACACAAACAGAAAGAAAAATAAAAGAATATAAATAAATAAGAGTCAAGATTAGATTAAAATTTTTCAACTTCATAATTTTTAGTGCTGTCAAATGATTAAAATTTTTAATCTAATTACTTAGATGATGTGGAGATTAATTAATCTAGCCTAATTCATTACAAATTTATCGCGCATCAAATTTGGCTGAGAAATTACCCATAAAGTCATTATTGTGTTAAATGAGAAAAACATCAAATAAACATTTCAAAAAGTAGCTTTAGAAAGAAATACATATCTTTTATTATTATTATTATTATTCAACAGAATTTATTACACAAAATTTGTCTGCTTCAAGCTTAATGACCCTGAGAGTGATTCATTTTTGGGTGAACTATAGCTTATCTGTAATGGGTTTTTTATTGATATTGAAATATGATTTTTTTTTGTTAATAAAATGATACTCTAAATAAGAAAGTAAAACTGCCAGTAGGTGGTGGTAAATGTCTAAATGAGTAAGTCATTGAATCATTCCTTCATTCAATTAATTTAAAACGCAGATTCATTCAGTATTACATTGTGCTCGTTACCCGTGTGATACTGCTTACCTATATCATGATAAATATGAGACAAAAACTCATACAAGGGCATTTTAGCCCTGATATCTTGAATTTTAGGTGCATTATAACTACATTCTAGGCTTCATCACAGTGAGTTGTTGCCCTGCTTCATGTTCGTCATCAATCAACTGAAACGTCAGATGATCTGCGTAGGTCTGGGGCGGGACGGGTGCGTTAAATGCATTAATAATTTTAACACATTGGCTATTTTTTTCCCATAAATAGGCTAATTAAGTTAATGCGTTAAAACGACAGCCCTAATATATATACAGTACAGTCCAAAAGTTTGGAACCACTAAGATTTTTAATGTTTTTAAAAGAAGTTTCGTCTGCTCACCAAGGCTACATTTATTTAATTAAAAATACAGTAAAAACAGTAATATTGTGAAATATTATTACAATTTAAAATAACTGTTTTCTATTTGAATATATTTCACAAAGTAATTTATTCCTGTGATGCAAAGCTGAATTTTCAGCATCATTACTCCAGTCTTCAGTGTCACATGATCCTTCAGAAATCATTCTAATATGCTGATCTGCTGCTCAAGAAACATTTAATGTGTACAATTGTACAAAATATTTGTGTACAATATATATTTTTTTTTTTCAGGATTATTTGATGAATAGAAAGTTCAAAAGAACAGTGTTTATCTGAAATCTAATCTTTTGTAACATTATAAATGTCTTTACTGCCACTTTTGATTGATTTAATGCATCCTTGCTGAATAAAAGTATTCATTTCTTTAATTTCTTTTCAAAAAAATAAAAATAAAAATTCTTACTGACCCCAAACTTTTGAACGGTAGTGTATAATGCTACAGAAGCTTTGTATTTCAGATAAATGCTGTTCTTTTGAACTTTCTATTCATCAAGGAATCCTGAAAAAAAAGTACACAACTGTTTTCAACATTGAAAATAATCATAAATGTTTATTGAGCAGCAAATCATCATATCAGAATGATTTCTGAAGGATCATGTGACAATGAAGACTGGAGTAACGATGCTGAAAATTCAGCTTTGATCAAAGGAATAAATTACTTTGTCAAATATATTCAAATAGAAAACAGTTATTTTAAATTGTAATAATATTTCACAATATTACTGTTTTTTTACTGTATTTTTAATTAAATAAATGTAGCCTTGGTGAGCAGACAAAACTTCTTTTAAAAACATTAAAAATCTTAGTGGTTCCAAACTTTTGGACTGTACTGTATATAAAATTGTGTGAGATTATATAATGACATTTCTTATTTTTGGACAGAAACAACAATAAAAGAATTGATTCTGAATTAAAATGATCTAAATAGGCTCTTGGGTGGTTTGATAATGGTCTTTTAAAACAGCCTTCAGATAATGAGAAATATATATATATAAATTATTTTAAAGGGGTCATGAATTGAGACATCAGCTTTTTCTTGAGCTTTTGATATATAAGAGGTACTATACGAATATCCTGTAAGTTTCAGAACTGAAAACTTCCTTTCATAGTCCAATAAAAGCTTTTATTAACACCAGGCCCATCAAATGACTGATCCTGGAATGTGTCTATAGGTGAAACTCCGCCTCCGCAGAAGAAATCAACGCCTAATTCATCATTGCATCATTAGCCCCGCCCACTGGTGTGTTAGTGAGATGAGGAGGAGAGAAGAGCGATACAGGACTAAAATAACATTACCTTTCAAATGATCCTAATGCAGGAATATGGTTATTTATTTTCAGCAATGTGAATGTCTCAGTTGAGCTGTATTTATTAATATTCTGTCAATTCTTTGGTAAATCAATAGCATTTCAGCGCAGGCAAACAGACTTTTACGATATGGACTCGACAGTAATGCAACAACATGTCAGTAACTGTGTTCATTCTAATGCCTGATCTGATATTAATGATTCATGTACAGTCAATGTTCTTTCTCTGTGTGTCATTAAATCAAACCAGTGACTAAACGCTCAACTTCACCTTGTTTCTCTTGGTAGGATGAAAATAATCTGTTATTTAAATGGTGATTTAAGTATATATAGTAAGCGATCAAAGAACGCTCCCTTTACAATCGCTGGAGCTGTCAATCAAACAGTGAGAGTTTATCAGTGACTGAGTTCTGGACTCGTGCCAAAACTCCCATTTTATTCAAGAGATCTTTCAGTAATGTCGCATTTGTACTGTTAGTTATGATGAAAGCATTCGTTAGTGTGCAGAAATTGACGAGATCACTGCTTTCATGATCTCAACAACATGTCTGTGATCGGCTACAATGTTCATCACTGCAACCTTTCATGCCACAATCTCAATATAATGCCATAGATCTAAATATAATCAACATTTTTCACGATTAGTTAACCTTGAGAGCTGCAATAGTAAAAACGTGCTAAAAGAGAGAGTAATACTTGGATATTTTCATATGCAAAGATGTCAGCCAATCACAGCAGTGGGCGTTTACACTGAAGTCTCACAGAGACACGCCCCTTAAAACAGAGCGTTCAAATCAGAGGATAAAATCAGGGTAGGAAAAATGCCTTTTATTTCTAAATTATGACCATTTTTGATGTAAGAATCATACTAACATTATAAGTGCACCTCAGGTAACATGATACAACAATAAAACAACGCAACAGCATGACCCCTTTAATATTTTAATATGGATATTTAAATGTATATAATATTAAGGCATTCATTATTTTATCTTTAATTAATAATTTTATATACTTGTGATATATGATTTTTATCCTCTGTGACATTTCTTATTTTTGGAGAGAAAAAAGAATGGATTGTTTCTGATTTTATACTCACTAAATAGGCTGTTGGGTGGTTAAATAATGGTCTTGTAAAACAGCTTACAAATAATGAGAAAAATAATAAATTATCTTAATATTTTAATATGAATATTTATTTATTTCGAAATGCCTGTTTGATAGAGATGTGCACCTCTCTCACTTCCATATTAACACAATCTTAGTTATTGAAGAATCATAAATATATACTAAAATATCATCTATTGTTGAATTTTATGGCACTTATATGATGTGTTTATAGAGCTATATAAATTGTTTTCCTCTGCTCTATTCTGGGTTAAGTGACCTCAGTGCTGATGTAACGCTGCCCTCTGCTGGCCAGTGTAATGAAGAAAGAGCACACAGAAAAGTCAAGCGGTTTCTGGAATGAGGTTTTATTGCTTTCATTTCCAATAAACTCTCTCTCCTCCTCTCTCTCCTTTCATTTGAGCAGTGTTTGGGCCTTATGAAACTAAAACATCATGTTTATATGCACATTTTAAAGCTTTACGTCTTCTGTGGTCTAAACTAGCCTGTAATATACAGTTGTGGCTCATTACATACTGAATCTATGGGTGAAGGTTGCTTAGTTTGGTGAAAATTATATTCCTAAAATGACAGTGAGGGGTGTCAATCTTCTCACAGCTTTGAATAACAAAATATCCTCTCTTCTTCAATATCAAATGCTACATGGTGATGGAAATAAATGGCGTAGCGTAAAATAACATTTGTCTGTTATGCTCTTAATGGCACTTTAACACTATAAATATAAGCTCAGTAAAGTTCATATATTTTATACCTCGCCTCTAAATCCTCAATGCCTTTTCATTATTGACCATTCAATCCAATATGGAAACGAACAGAAATACCCAAAGTGGTTTTGGCACATTGGCTTCTGGAACCCGACATGGTTTCAGCTGAAGTCTAAAACATAGAAACATAGAAATCTGTACTATAAAAACCATGGCACTGAAATGATCCGCCTCCGTTCAGAGGCAACAAGTGACACTTACGGCTTATGCTTACAATTAAACGTCGCTTACAAAATGAGATTCTGTAAAAGCCCAGTAAAAAAATGCAGGAAATGCTTGTTCGTGATGTTCTTTACACTAGAGGACGAAAAGCAAACATTAAAAAGCACCTGTGTGTTCATGGGGAAAGTCACGAGGTTAAAGGGGAATTCCACCTCTCTTCATCTCTGAGCCTTTATTAACACTTTCAGTTTCTCAAGATAATGACTTCAGTACGTCAACACGTGCTATAAATAAATGTGCTAATAAACCTCATGTCATATTCAAACCCAGCATAATCATGAACATAGCACCTTGAAATATTTGAGGCCTTTTTATGAAATCCATAATGCAGTTTTAGTGAGAATCTTGCTAGAGATTTGGAGGAACCTTTTATCCAAAGTGCAAGTACAATAATGACACTGGAGTGTGAAATCCTCCACGATCTGTCCTGTTTTACTCTCTGATTTTCACCTCTTACAAATAAAGGCTCGTTATTGGCAGTGAAGGTTCCATTAAGATTCCATGGAACCTTTTCATTGGATTTTTAAATGTTCTAAGAAAAAGTGGTTCTAGTGGAACTGATCACTGAAAGGTTCTTTGGGGAACCAGAAATGCCTCTTCTATGGCATCACTGGGGGAAAAACACAGTTTGGAGCCTTTATTTTTAAGAGTGCATAATAAAACTTTAATGTCACTGATGGAGCTTAAGTTAGCAAAATTACAAATGATAGGAATAAAGCGTGTCTGAGGCTGATATCTGAGCGAGTGGTGACATTCCCCTTTAACATCATATTATGTAACACTGTTATTTAAAAAAGAAAGTCAGTCACCAAAGTGACATTGTCATAAAACACACACACACACACACACACATACACACACACACACTGAGATGGCTGCATGGGTCTGTTGGCTTGTGTTGTTTTCTGTCCTGGTCACATGGCAGTTTCTGTGGGGTTCAGACGGCAGGCTCTATGCGGTTCAGTCCGGTTCTGTCCGGTTCAGATAGCGGGTTCTGCTGGCAGAGACTGTGGCACTTCTGATCACTGTCATCCATCTACACATAGATGAAAATACTACAGCATTAAAGGTGTGGTCACATTTAAAGCTCTTTGAAGCTGCACTGAAACTGTAATTTTAACCTTCAACTGTTTGGTGCCCATTGAAGTCCACTATAAGGAGAAAAATCCTGGAATGTTTTCATCAAAAACCTTCATTTCTTTTCGACTTGAAGACATGAACATCTTGGATGACATGAGGGTGAGTAAATTATCAGGAAAATTTTATTTGAAAGTGAACTAATCCTTTAACTGTAAAACTGTTGCTCAACTAAATGCAATCACATAAACTCTGCTAATATTTTCCACACTGCACAAGAAAATAATAATATTTACTGCACAATGGGAACAGTATGTCTGGTAGCCATAGTCCTCCTGGATGCTGATTGGTCAATACAGTGTTCCAGCTGTGCTAAAATACACAATATGATAATAATAACAGCTGTGAGACAGAATATCTAATGTGTTTATCACTGCGCAGCACCCACAGAGATCAAATAATAACCAAACATTAGTAATATTACATTTTTTAAAGTGCACTTGTATATTTTTAATCAGTTTGTCTAAAAGCAATAAAAATCTTTTTTAAGATTATTTTGTTTAAATAGTATTTTGGCTTGACATCATACTGACTGCAGAAATTATTATGGGTTTTATTCATTTTTCTGGTGTTTTTTTTTTTTTAGTACTTAACGGAAGATATGATACATATTATGAAAAGACATCACAATAAACATTAACATTAGTTTCTCAATAGTAACTAGTTGCTTATTAGCTGCATATTATTAGGATATTGGCTGTTTATTAGTTCTTATTAAGCACATATTAATGCCTTATTCTGCATGACCTTATTCTACATCCCTTAATCCTCCCAATACCTAAACTTAACAACAACCTTACTAACTATTAATAAGCAGTAATTAGCAGTTTATCGAGGCAAAAGTCGTAGTTAATATTGAGAATTGGTGTGATAAACTAAACTAAAGTGTGACCAAATATTTTGGTGATACTTTATTTTACAGTGTCCTTATTAAATATGTTGCATGTACTTACTGTAGTAATAACAGTAAATGATGCATAATTACAAGCAACTAACCCTAAACCAAACCCTAATCCTATATTAAGAGCATGTAGTTAATTATTATTACTCACTACTTAAATGTATAATTATGTGTATAATAAATGTATAATTACAATGTAGCAAGGAAATATAGGGTTAGGATTCAGTTTAGATTCATGTAAGCATGCATCATTTACTGCTATTACTATAGGACGTACATGTGTAACAAAGACACAGCAAAATAAAGTGTTACCAAACTAATACACTAATCAGTAAAAAAACTGTGTATTTTACTAGATTCACTGTATCTCTTTGTAAAATAGTGAATTTTGCTGTACCTTTCGAAAAAGTACTGACTCTCAGTTCTGAAGAAATAGACGTGAGATTTGAAGTGCAGTTTGAAGACGTGATCCTTATGGATGTTTTCAGACTCTCCAGCATCTGTGACGGAGTAACCCAACAACGGCAGACTGGCCAGAGGAAACTCGTCCTTACAGAGAGAAATGAGCGTGAGTCCAGATATTTCACACATTCACTGAGACACAGAAAGCGAAGTGTGTGTCTGTCGACGCTTTACCTCGTGTGTTTTGTAGAAGAACAGGGTGAAATTGGTGAAAACCACCCAGAGTTTCTGCCAGCCGTTGCTGTTTTTGAACTTTCTGAGCAGATTTCCTGAGAGCTTGTTCTGTCAGACACAGAGAAGTTGATGAAGAGCTATAATGAATTCATTACACATTCTCACACTCAGGATTGATACCGGTACCTCCGTCGCTATGCTGAAGTCCAGCATGGAAACGCTGGTGTTGCGATGCCAGCACACGTGTGCCGTGGTGTTGCCGCGGTGAAGCGCGTTTGCTGAACTGTTGCCATGACGCGGCAAAGATGTTTGAGACCCACAAACATCATCCTCTGACTCCACTTCAGACGCCCCTGAGGATGCTGGAAAAGCAATAACTATAAGGCCATTTAAGAGACACACTTGACAACACTTTTTAAGGGGAGACACTACAGGCAAAAGCACTGTTTTTTCAGGCACCTGTCAATTTTGAGATTTTGCACTTTTTGGCTTTTCATAAAGTGTTTTTTCAGACTGGTGGAAAGAAAACATCCAAAATACACTTTTAAGTGTATATTTTATAGCACTTTATCTATTTGTGTCTATAGATTCCAATTACAGTAAATATCTTTAAAGGCCGTTTTCTCAAAATCAGAAATCAGAGTCAGAAATATCCACTTCAGCAGAACTTACATACTTTACATTTACATTATTCCTATCTATATTCTGAAGGTTTTTACAGAGGGATTTGTTGATATATAATTTGTCTGATTTTATACAACATTTTATTCCTAAAAAAATGGTGAAAATATTTTTTTTTTTCTGGCTGTTGATTTTCTGATTTATGGAGTGATAAAAAGAAATATCCAAAATTCCCTCTGTAAAAACCTTTGAATTTAATATGTCCAAAAAATTAAATGAGAATTTTGAACCTGACGTCATCCAATATTCCGATTTTTGTTCTAGAAATGTATGCAAATTAGCGCATATTTAATTAGATAACACCTCATTTGCATATTTAAACATAACATTTTAGAAAACTTGTAATACAAAAAATGTTTGCTATTTTTAATGTAATCAATCACATGGGGTAGTATGGTGATATCTATTAGTTAATTTTTTTACCCTATTCACCTGGGGTGTCTCGCCTTAAGTGCACTTTGTAACAAGGTCGAATAGTGATTAAATACTTTTACTAAAGTACATTTTAAAACATTATGTTGTAATAATCTTTAAAGAAGTACACTTATTTTGATGTGTTTACTAACATACTAAAGCACATGGAAAGTACTTGATTATAATTTTGACTGTATTGTGTTATTCAATGTTACATTTAAAGTTAATATATGCAACTTCATCATTATAAATGTTTAATTACAAGTGCAATCAAACACATGACATACAAGTTTCGATAGAAATGCCATTAAAGTAAATTTTATTTTATCATAAATGTTTGTCATTTATGTTCATTCAGCTACACTTTAATTATTTTTTAAAGACAATAGAAGTAATTATGAAATGATAAATTCCTCAAATTCCTGAAATGAAAACTCAATTCCTACTTAAGTGGGTCAAAAAAGCACTCTAAAGTTTAGCTGATTGCATTTAATATAAAGTTAAACTACATTACATCTTTATTTATTTTCAATTAACAAAAACTAAAATTTAGTAGGAAAGGTACAGAATGTGCGATCTGATCATATGTCACTTACAGACATCCTTGCTGGGAGTCAGCAGGTCAGAGGTCGGTCCGTCAGACTCTTCAGCCATGTCGACCGCCATCTTTAAATCCTCCATCCATTTCTCCATTTCTGACTCTGAACTACAAGAGACAAGAAACCTCAATGTGTTTTGATTCATCCATCAAATATGGATCTCTAACACTCCTGCATCCACTGAAGAAACTGTACTGGACCGATCAATTACAAATGTGTAAACGATGGGCACAGATGCGATGTGAGATTTTATAAAATTACTACACAATTGACTTGCTTTCTATTACTATACTGGGGTGCGTTTCCCAAAAGCATCGTTAGTTAACTACGATCGCTAGTTACATTGTTACCAGTATAGTTCAACAGTTCTGTTTCTCGAAACCATAGTTCCATTCACGGCGCAAAGTTGTGTTGTGTGGTTAAAACTACAGCTCTCCACCTCTGGTTAAAGCATTTCTTCTTAGAATGAAATGCTCTTAGTTCAACAAATTCGTCTCTCCCTTGTTAGTCTCCTACACTATTTATGTTGCAGCACTTCCAGGTTCTACGTTAAAACGCTGACTCATTATTGGCTGGCTCCTGCATCAGCATCAATACTGAGCTGACGTTCGGACGTAAACACGGAAGCTCTGCAACGTACATATCATAGGAGAATGACAGTGGAGAGGCAAATTTGTTGAATAAAGTTTTCTTTGCGCACAAAAAGTATTCTCGACACTTCATAACATTAAGGTTGAACCACTGTAGTCACGTTGACTGTTTTAACAATGTTTTTACTACTTTTCTGGACCTTGAATGTAGGGGTTGCACTGACTAGTCGACTAAGCAATTTTAACGCTCTGCCATGACGCTTTAAACATGGCACCGACTAGTAGCTGGTCATGGCCTATAGAGGGCATAACAGGATAAAAAAATCTTTGAAGTCCACATTTACGCTCCATATCCTACAGTTAATGACAAATAACTGCATACTCCGAGAGCACTCCACAAGATATGTTTGATTACCATCTGGATGCTCGATATTGATCGGGTGAATGCATGTTTTAAACAGCTTATTGCACAGGTATGTTAGTCGCCTTTCTGAACTGGACTGCTACACACACTACACACGCGCGCTTCATGTGCAGATAGATTACGTGCATACAGAATCATTCAGTAGTGCAGAAATGTATGTCAACACACTGTTCTGTGATTTATCAGCAGGGTTGGGGAGTAACGGAATACATGTAACGGCGTTACGTAATCAGGATACAAAAATCCAGTAACTGTAATTCGTTACAGTTATGTCAAAAACATAGTAATCAGATTGCAGTTACATTTTGAAAAAAGGGGGGATACTATCAGGATTACAATCGTTTCATTTAAAACTAAATAAATCATTATTTTGCCATGATAACACATTGATTATACAGTATTTCCTGGTTCTGTTGCAAGTGATGACTCACGTGAGCCACCCGCTGGTGCATGCGCAAATAGCACCCGTCTACAATCTCCTCAGACGCAGATTGAATCACTGCTGCTAGTTGAAACGATGCGCTTTCAATTCATGGAAATTTCGCTGCTATTTTGTTTTCAAAAAAGAAAATGCAAACAAAATGGTTGTACAGTGCAAATGCTGCCTTCTAAAAAATAATCTAAAAAATAATCTGTAAAACCATACACTAGCCACTAGATGTCTTAATAGCCCTTTATATATATATATATATATATATATATATATATATATATTTCAGGTATTCTGTGTTTTCCAAAGTTGTGGAAATGAGACATGATTGCTTATTTTTAATAGGTTTTAAAAGTAACCAAAATGCTAAACATTAAAATTAAAGCAGAACAAACATAAACAGAAATGTTTGATCTGAGCTTGTTCAGTTTGTTTATGATCTGATGTGACTTTTATATTTTTAAGCTCTAAACAACAACAATAATAATAAAATTGCTATAAATAATTTATCAGATTTGTAAAATATTTTTATCGTTGAGACCCATTAAAAAGTATGGAACGTGTAAAATTTAAAAACTTACAGAAATTGAGAAGAAATAATTAAATTTAAATTTAAAAATGCAATTTATTTATTTATTCTCTCTCTTTCTTTCTTTCTATTATATATATATAATCTAAAAGTAATTGGATTACATTGCTGAATACTTTTTTTATGAAGTACTTTGTAACTGTAACGGAATACATTTTTAAAGTAACCCTCCCAAGCCTGTTTATCAATAAAATAGTTTAGAACCTGAAGAGTTCTAGCATGTATTTCTTAGTAACTAAAACCCACAGCTTCCCTATTAGTAAAGAGATGCTGCCAGGTAGAATTAATTCACACACAATCGCTCTCTCACAATTGTGACTAGCTTTCTGTGACTAGTTTCTCCAACAATGCATCATACTATAGTAGTTAAGCAGCGGGAATGCACTCGATGACACACAGACACTGCGAATGACCCTTAAGCATTACCATGCGGCGACCACCAGTGACTGCTGCTGCACCGTCAGGGTGAAGGAGTGCGGGACGCCCCACTCATCCTCACTCTCCCGGATCTGAACACAGAAACACACACACAGTCTGTTTCTCATGGCTGATCATTAACATCAGCACAAAGACGGGCGAGTTCTTACTGTCATGCCGCGTAGAGGAAGTTGTCTGTGCACTGAGAACCGATTGGCTGAAGTTATTCCTCGAGTGCTGTACAACAGGACATCATTGAACTGGCTCCACATAGAAAGAGAAAGAAGAGTTCATCAGAACGTAAAGAGTTTAGTGTTAGGTGGTTCATTTCCTCAGCTATATTTTTAATTTAGTCTTGAGGCTCTTTCACACCAAGAACCATAACTATATCGATAACTATATTTGCGTCCACACCAACGAACGATAACGGTCTGTTTATTCCAAGCTCACGCACTTGCGGTTTCAAAGTGTGTACAACATGTTTTTGCTGTTCTTGTTGCATTTACATGGCTTTAACCAGCAGATGTCCTCAGCATGCTATGTTTCAAATGAATAGCTAGTATAATCGATCTAATCTAACAGTGAATTTAGCTGACGAAGTCAATATAGTGGAATAAAAACAACACCTAGTCTTTTTCACTGCAATTTCGAAGCAAGCAAGACAATGTTGTCGAAACTAGCGCTGGATACCTGAGGTCATTTTATTTTACACTGTTCACTAGCCTGCCATAATGATCTCATCATTAATACTTCTCACCATTTATTCCGAGGGTATGACCGATTGTTTTCCATATACATTTTCTTTAAAGTATTCTTGAAAAGGGGGTTTGACTTTTTCTGGACCTCGGTGATTAACTTCTCCTCAATGTCGTCTGCCATTTTAAATGCCCTTAAATTAATATGGATACTGATTGGCTGTCAGTGTTTTATTGCTCAACAGCTGGAAAAAAAAAATGTTCTGTGAGTGATCCCATTGATATCGTTTCTCTATATCATTATTGTTATAGCTGTGGTGTGGACAGTGCTATTCTTTTATATTTAGAATGATTTTTAGAACTACATCTTTATCGTTATCTTTATAAGCCTCATTTCCACTGAAATTACCCGGAACAATTTGTCCCAAGAACTTTTTTCCAGGGAACATTTTCCCCCCAGACCTGTTGCTGTCTGCGTTTCCATCGCGGTCTAAAGTACCGTGAAGACTAGTCTGGTGACGTAGGACTGTGCACGACTTTTCAGTTCCCCTCTGGATTTTGTCCTCCACATATAGGCTTAATAAAGCCAGAACCTCGTCGTCGGTCCATCAGTCGAACTCCATTGTTGATTCAAATAGCAAACAACTCTTACTGCACACCGCAACTGACTTTTAAAAATGGTGGTTGAAATAAAATGCTGAGTGAACTCAACCAATCAGCATGTTCAGCGCCCAGGTCCCACCCCCGAAAGTTCCTGAACTTTGGAAAAGTATGTCCTCGTGAGCAGGGACTTTCTGAGGGGGAAATTTTTACCCCGGAACTTCATTTTGACCCTGGTCCCTGTGGTCGAAACACACAAAATATCACCCCAAAGTCCCTATTTCCTGGGGAAAGATTCTGCAGTGTAAAAGTGGCTTTAGTTATCTTTCTTGGTGTGAATGGGCCTTTAGTCTTAGTCCTGTGTCAAATATACTTTTTAGCTTTTATCATATTTAATCAACCTGTTTTTAGTTTTAGTCGACTAAACATCTAGTCTAGTTTTAGTCATTTTCATCATGCTGCATAATGGATAAATTGATAGTTATGATTATATTTAAAATAATAGTCAACAAAAAAATGACTGACTTGTGTGAAACAGGACAGAAAATGTATCGTTTTAAGAGAAAACCAACCTTTTTCACCATAGTTTTCGTGAACAAAATGAACACTATAGTAGTATTAGGCCTTGGGTTAGTTATATAGTTGTTGTAATTATCCTAATTTCTGGTTCTGAAGGTTCTGAAAGTAGGTTTTTTTTTTCACAGTGATGCCACAGAACTACCATTTTTGGTTCCCCAAAGAACCTTTCAGAGATCAGTTTTTTTTTCTTAGTGTGAAGAACATTTTAATGATCTGAAGAACCTTTTGTGGAATGGAAAGATTCCATGGATGTTAAAGGTTCTTCATGGAACCTTCACTGCCATTAAAGAACCTTTATTTTTAGAAGTGAATGGGAAGTCGCTTCCATCATATAAACATAGACGCGTGTGCATGTGTACAGTGAAATCTCACCAGGAAGAACATGCGCTGTTGAAGGCCTTTCCCGGAGAGTTTGCTGAGGCAGCCCAGTCTGATGAGCTGACGTCCCGCCGTGGCCAGACGCTCAACACCAGACACATCCTTCTGAAGTTCCAGGAGTTTCTGATAGTTCTCCATCTCCACCAGACCAGGATGAAGCACAGCCTCCAGTTCACACACATCGTCCAATGCAGCTAGAACACACACAAGCACAAATGAGCACACAAATATACACACACATTAATGTTACAAAGATTTCTGTTTCAAATAAATCCTGTTCTTCTCAACACAGTATCATGGTTTCCACAGAAATATGAATCAGCACAACTGTTTTCAACTTTGATAATAATGTTTCTTGAGCATCAAATCATCATATTAGAATGATTTCTGAAGGGTCATGTGACACTGAAGACTGGAGTAATGATGCTGAAAATTCAGCTTTGATCACAGGAATAAATTACATTTTACTGTATATTCACATAGAAAACAGCTACTTTACATTATAATAATATTTAACAATATTACTGTTTTTTAAAATAAATGCAGCATGGGTGAGCATGAAAGACTTCTTTCAAAAATATTTTTAAAAATCTTACCAACCCTAAATATAATATAATATAATATAATATAATATAATATAATATAATGGGAGACTAGTGCAAGTGAAATCACACTTTTTATTCAAGTGTAAATTTATATTTATAATTATGTTTAAACTGAATTTTTAATTTCATGTTTATTTTATTTTATAGTCTTATTTTAAAAACTTTTTTTATTTCAAGTTTATTTTATTTATTATAACTTCAATATAGGTCAAATTTAAAATGAAATACAGAAAACTCGTAAGGGTTCAAAAACTTTCTAGCACCTCTCTATCTAGATGTGAACTTTCCATTTACAGTACTTTTACTGTCCTTCAAATGTTTGGCCATTTTAAAATAAGCACCTGTCTTCAGGGAACATGTTTCATCACTGTTTTCTCTAAATCTCCAGCTTTGTCAAAAGCGTGTCTCTCACCTCTGCAGTGGCTGTAGTCGGTGTGTGTTGGCGGCTGGTGTTTGCAGAGTCTGTCCAGGATCTGTCTGTAGTGCAGCAGGCGATGTAGAGGACTCAGCAGAAAGACGTTTAATGGAATGTAACACACCTTCTGCAGCTCAAACTCACGGCACACGTGCTCCAGCCGCCGGGACGCAGCGCACGCTCTCTCCAGCGCATACACACACTCTGAGCTCATCTGCAGCTGAGCTGAGAGAGACTGAAGGAGGACAAACACACAAAACTGTCACTGACAGGACTGAGAACACGGCATCTGCTCAACACACGCACACGCACACACACACACACACACACACACACACAGAATCACCTTGAGGTGCTGTATGGTTTTCAGCAGCAGGTCTCCTACATGCTGGAAATCTCCTTTATCCTGCATACTGCAGCGGCCTTCCCTAAAATACATTACAAACACATTGTTTTGTGGTTAACAGGAGAAAGGAAGTCAGGTTCGGAAGGACATGATGGTGAGTAAATGATGACCCAGTGTACAATTTTGTTTCCTGATTCTGCAGAGTTTAGCTCTAAACCTGATCTGTGTGTGTGTGTGTGTGTGTGTGTGTGTGTGTGTGTGTGTGTGTGTGTGTGTGTCACCACAGTGATAGTCTCTCTTTGAGCTCCTGGAAGAAGTGTGTGTGTGTGTGTGTGTGTGTGTGTGTGTATGTTTCTCACCACAGTGATAGTCTCTCCTCGAGCTCCTGGAGGAAGTGTGTGTGGTGGGAATGTAGCGGCTCATAGGTGGAGCTCAACAGTGTCTTCAGAGTGTCAGGAACACAGTCCTCTTTATCCAACACTCCCTGAAACTAACACACACACACACACACACACACACACACACACACACACACACACACACACACACACACATCAATCACATAACAACACAATATCATTCCGTAGTTAGTAGATTGTGATTCCTATTAGTGTGCAGTTCATAATCAATCTACTGTTTTGGTCCTACTTTATATTATGTACTTATGTACTTACATTAAAAACAATAATTGTTAGTTACAGTTTACTTATTGTGTTAATGTTGCATTGCAAAACACTTGTGCTGCCATTGATGTGGGATACTGGTAAGGTTAGATCAGGTTTGTAATTCATTAACATACATGCTGGACACATTTTACACAGTTTTATAATTAATAAAATGAATTAGATGTATGATAAATTAACCCTCTGGGGTCTGAGGCTGATTTGGGGTCCTGGAGAAGTTTTGACATGCCCTGACATTTATGCTTTTTTCAGTTTATTATAAACATATTAATGACAAAAGTCTCATTACACTGTATTCAGCAGAAACTAGGCTACAAAAATATGTGAGCAACAAGTATGTACATGTTTGTATTTTTGAGAGAATTATGTATATGCATGGTTTTTAAAAACAAAAAATAAGTCACTGAAATAAGACCTCAAAACACATACTAAACAGTTTTTTCAGAAGACTTTTGAGAACTGTATATTTTAGTGTAGAGTTTTTGCTTCAAAATGATGTTAAAATTATCCTGCCTACAAGCTAACATAAAACACTGTATTGATTTTACATTTCTAAGACTCTTTTTGTTTAGAAAAGCCATATGCGAGGTGGTGTGAATCTTCATGAATAATGTGGTGATTATGAAGTGAGTACAGGTGAACAGAAGGAGGGATGATGGGAAATGTATTGTTTTTGCAGGTGAGAGAGCTGGTGACTGTGACAGTACTCCCCACTCCCGGAAGGCACATCCTCGTGCCGTGAACAGTCCAACTGGGAAGGGAGGGCGGGCATCCTGGAGTCTTAGCAGGTAACCAGGGTGGTGCCGGCAGGCTCGTGGGCTGAAGTGATCTCTGGAGCGGGCTCGTGGGCCGTAGTGAACTCTGGAGTGGGCTCGTGGGCTGAAGTGAACTCTGGAGTGGGCTCGTGGGCTGAAGTGAACTCCGGAGCGGGCTCGTGGGCTGGAGTGAACTCTGGAGTGGGCTCGTGGGCTGAAGTGAACTCTGGAGCAGGCTCGTGGGCTGAAGTGAACTCTGGAGTGGGCTCGTGGGCTGAAGTGAACTCTGGAGCGGGCTTGTGGGCCGTAGTGAACTCTGGAGTGGGCTCGTGGGCTGAAGTGAACTCCGGAGCGGGCTCGTGGGCTGGAGTGAACTCTGGAGTGGGCTCGTGGGCTGAAGTGAACTCCGGAGCGGGCTCGTGGGCTGGAGCAGAATTTACCTTACGGGAACAGACTGGTGAATTTCTCTCGAACTTCTCTCACAGGAACAGACTCTAGGCTGAACTCTGGAGCATGAGTGGGTGCTTGAGCTGATTCATGACTAAAGTCTTGGACTGAAGCGGGCTCTGGAAAAAAAAATTGGAGCAGGCTCTGGAGAACATACTGGAGTGAACTCACAGGAAAAAGAGTGCACTGGACCAGACTGGAATGGAGGAAACTCTGGATTGGACTAGAATGGAGCAGCCTCGAGACTGAAGTCTGGGACTGAAGCGGGCTTGTAACTGGGCCCTATGGCTAGAACGGGCTGGATGGCTGACTCTGAATGTAGAAACTGGAGAGGGGAACGTTTTTTCAGAGCTACTCAGATGGACATGACGGGAAGATCTACCACTTTTGACATCAGGTCAGCACTGTTGGATACCACTCTAGTTAGGGGAACCTTGAATTTGGTACATGAGGAGACACCAACTGAGTAGGGAGAGCCACACTACCAGAGCACCATATCAAAATAGCATTCAAGATTGTAACTGGAACCACCAACTGGTATCCATGGGGCAACGTGTGGATCCAACCCACTCTAAAACAAATCCATTAACTGGTGGTCAGTCCAGGTTGAAAGATGGCTATATTGCAGGAATTCCTCCACATAGGCTTCAATTGCCAGGCCATTTTGATAGACAAAACACAGAGTCTCTCCCACTGAGTCCATTCTGGTTAAAAGTCAGGATTCGCTGGACCGCTCGGGGGGAGGAAAAGGCTCATAGTGCGATTTTTGTTGTCGTTGTTTTTGGTCTGGTCTTCTGTTAGCAGACAGATGGAGACAACACAGGTAACTTCCACATACACAGTCATTTATTTACAGGTTCAGCATGACAAGCGATGGCAGCAGGTAAGGCAGTGCACTCAGTGATAGTTTGAGACAACTTAGCTTGAACTGAACAGTCTTACTTGGTCTGCAGGTTGCAGAGTGATTGCTTGACAAAGAAGACAGAAGACAGATGAAGACTGACGATGATCTCAGGGCAGGTAAGTAGCGCAGGTAAGTTGTAGCACAAGGTAACAACAATGAGACCAGACACTGTGATGTGTGTGTGTGTATGGAGATCTGATGAAGAGTCTGTCCATCATTTACCGCTGTGATCAGCTCCAGGTCCTTCAGGTACGTCCTCTCAGTGCTCAGCAGCTCTTTAGCAATGAAATATGCCTTATCTGCTGGACAGATCTGCACAAACACGTACGACATCAGCACAATATAGAACTTCATGAAAAATGACCTTAACTATACTACAGTTGAGTCATGGACATGTTTTATTGTGCATATAAACACACATACAGTACTATATAATAACACATTACAATGACACATTAAAATACACTTTATTGACTGTAGAGTCAGTGACATGAACATGTGTTGATACACAGATCTCACCTTCCTCCTGTTGTCCTCCTCATCATCAGTGCGTATGGCACCACTGTCATTCAGCATGGGCGAGATGAGAGGAGACGGCGTCGCTCCTCTACAGTCATCAGCGTGACCATTAACTAATGTGACCGAAGCACACGTCACCTCTGAGAGAGACAGACACAGATGAAGATCGTTAGGACAGATCTGAGACAGATTCCCAGTATATTTATTATTTCAGTATGTGATGGGTGCTTATTTAGCATGCAAATATGCATCAATAACAAAAAGTACCATGATATTACCATGTTTTTTTAGGATATGAACCATGGGTGTGGAGTACCATGTGAATACCATGGTGATTATACAAAATCTTGATTTTTATCAAAATTGTTGTATCATGGTATTGTCATAGAACTCTTGGTAAAGGTTATAAACATTAACAATTGAGTCTAAATGGGTAAAAAATAAAATAAATAAAGTGTGGATGTCTATGTCCATGGTCCCTCTAGAAGTGCACTTCCCACTAAAATCTACTCCTACAGGGTTTTTTTTATTTTATTTTTCTCTAAGTACTTGCCCAAATCTGCCTCTTGTGTTTCCTTAGAGCAGTGCAGTCATGATGAATGAAGCAGCTGTGAGTGAAGCCATATACACTACCAAACAAAGGTTTGGACACGTTTCTCACAAGCTTAAAGCTCTCAAAATAAAAGTTTGAAATGGATGAGTTAGGCCCCACTTCTGAAAAGAAGTACACTTTAGCATACTTAGCATAACTTAGTACTTACTACAGAAAAAATATACTTGCGGTTACATACTTTACTGTTATTACTATAGTAACTACATGTATAATGCGTAACAAGGACACTGTAAAATATACTTAAGTGCGAACTGAGTGGAATGTTTTCGGACACTTAATCGCATGTTAAAAGCAAATGTATTACAGTTTAACCCTCTGGTGCTCTTCGGTCATTTTTGACAGAAAAATTTCATGTTTTTTTTTTTTTTTTTTAGCATTTTTTTAGCATTTTTTACTTCATTAGAATGGTACGAAACTTGGTAAAGGTTTTGGCACTTGCTATGAAAGTTTAAATGGTCCTGAAAAAAATAGTCACACTTGTGCTCCTCGAAGTCAAAAATGAGCGCATTGGAAATGAATGTGAGACAAATTTCATCTAGTGGAAGCGTTTGGTACTGCAGCCAAACAAAATCTTACTGAAAGCTAATTTTTTGAGATATCAAGCTCAAATTTGGAACACAACTTGTTTAGATTTATGGCTTTGACTTTCTTGAAAAATCAAAAATGTTTTTTAAAATATATAGTTAATATAAAAATTGAAAATAGTATTTTTGTGCATTTTTCATAACAAAAAACATAAAATTCTGTAACTTTTTAATTTTATAATTAAGTCTGTCCTCTAAAGCATTTAAAATTTATGACAGTTTAAGTTGGAAATTTCATTTTCAGGTATATGCTCAAAAAGTGAATAAATGGTTTATAACTACAGCGTAAATATAATTTACTACCATAAAATCCCCTAAAAATACTAAAATATAGTACATTCATTTCATTGAAAAACAAAAACAAAAAAAACATACATTTTTTAATATAAATAGGACTTAAGTTCATCTTTATATGTAATTTTATAATTCTGTTGTCTGTGAGATATAGCCAAAATTACTGCTGAATGAACTGAAAAACATTTGATAAACTAAAATATACTTTAATGTCATTTCTATTAAAACTTGTGTCATGTATTTAAATATATTTGTAATAATTAAACATTTGTAATGATGAAGTTGCAATTTTGTAAATAAATAATGTATAATTTAACCCTTTAAATTTCACCCCTAGAAGAAAAATATTTTTCTTTAAATTCTTATTATTGGACACCTTCCTGCAGGTCATATATATATATATATATATATATATATATATATAAATGACCTCAAGCTGTTTGTATGTATGTTTTTATCTAAAAGTTATAAAACTCTACTGTACGGTTGAGATGTCAGTTAAAGGGTTAAAATATATAAACTTTAAATGTAATAATCAAGTACTTTACATGTGCTTTAGTATGTTAGTCAACACAACAAAATAAGTGTACTTCTGTATAATGCTAATGTGTATAATACTTTAAAATGTACTTTAAAGAAAAAGTTTAATTTGTTTTTACAAAGTGCACTTTTTAAAAGTTGAGTGAATGTGCAGAAAGAACAGAGCTGGAATCAAAGAAGACGCTCAAATATAAGAGAGTTTTGGTTTGTTTCACATTTTGGTCACTACATTATAGCCATATTTCCATATGTGTTATTTCATACTTTTGATTTCTTCAACATATGAAACATTTTCTAATAATAAGGAACATGTCCAAAGTTGTAACTAGTGTACATACAACACAAGCTCATCCATGTAAACCATTCACACAACATAAACAATGCATACTCCACCATACATACACGTACATAAAACGTGAACTAATGCATGTATACTGCACTTCATATACATACATGTGCTGACAGAGAGCGAGACATGCGTTGTGCAGCCACGGACAGCAGGGAGGAGGCTGGGGGTGTGAGGGGGTGGGATTATGACAAATATTAGCTTCATAAGCTTAAAAAACAATTCCTGAGTCTTAAAAGGCCAACTGTAACTTTATTGACACTAGTGCACAAAATACATTGTTAAAAAGTCTATGTGGTTCATAAAGAGCAGCAGAACCAAAGGTCATTGAGAAGAAACAGGCAGGAAACATCAGAACAGAGAATAAGCTTGAACAGTGCTGAATGAGACAGAGGAGGAGCGGGAACGGCTATGTTCAGAATAGCATCTAACATACTGCCATACTTGTTTTGCAGTATGCGGCATGGTTATTGTATGCAGTGTCCATTTTTTGTATGCATGCAATACTTGAATAATGCAGTAATGTGCAGTATACAAGAGCACATATACTTTATTGTACAATTTCCGGTGTAAGAAATTAACTCGATGTAATAACATCTTTTTGTTTTTGATTTTTTGATCAGACTGACCAAATGTAAGATATTTTTACACACTATTAGTTTATTTTCTACAAGACTTGGGGTACAGTATGTGTCAGCAGTATGTAAATGTTTGTTGCATAGTTCATTCTTCATATACTTCATGTTTCATATACTATTTTTCTAAATAGTAAGAAGTGTACAATGTGCAGCACGCAGTATGCTTGTATTCCATTCTAAACATAGCCATTGTGTGAGAAAGATCATCAACATGTCATTCACACAAATCAACAGCAGGTGGCGTGATTTTTCTCAGGCCATGAAGCTGATGGAATCATTTGAAAACAATCCTGGTGTATAATTTGATCATTGTGTGAACAAACAAAAGAAGATCAGTCATGTCACAAACATACAAAAGGATATTCAAATTTTCATGTGTGAAAATTTCCCAGAATGCACTGCTTTTCAGCTTTCATCGAAATAGAACAGCCATAGGAAGGGAGAGCATGCAGCCCAGCATTTAAAAACACCAGTAGTTACAAAGATTCATTCATTCCATTTTAAATGCCAGCAGAAAACATAACAAGCATTTATTGATCGGAAATGACAAGGATGACAAGGAAGCTTAAGCTGTTTAAAAAAACAAAAACAAAAACAAAAAACAGGTATAAACCAATGGTGAATATCAGCCAATAGTGCAGTGATATCAAAGCTGAGTGAGAAATCAGGCAGGGATTAGAAACACTTGTGCTAGATGGCATTATCATATTGTTTTTTCCTGAATTTTTGGGAAAAAAACAAAAAAACTCTACAACTGGTATGCAATTTCTGTTAAAATATCAGTAAAAACCTAAATGAAATGGCCTTTCTAATCCCTGCTCAAGGATAAAAGTTAAACCCATGGGCAAGGTAAGGTAGAGGTGCTCAGGGAGGGCAGGAGAGTGAAACACAGTGAGACGCAGACACGTTCTCTCTATAGACCGAACCATCACACAGCTTAAAGGGGTTAGTTCACCCAAAAATGAAATTTCTGTCATTAATTACTCACCCTTATGTTGTTCGTTCATCTTTGGAACACAAATTAATATATTTTTGATGAAATCCGAGGGTTTCTGAACCACACATAGGCAGCAACGTCATTGCACATTTTGAGGCCCAGAAAGGTACTTAAGACATTGTTAAAATAGTCAACGTGACTGCAGTGGTTCAACCTTAATGTTATGAAGTGACGAGAATACTGTTTTAACCATCTTTTTACTACCTTTCTGGACCTCAATAGTGCAATGACATTGCTGCCTATGTGAGGTTCAGAAACCTCTCAGATTTCATCAAAAATATCTTAATTTGTGTTCCGAAAATGAATGCGGGTGTGGAAAGACATGAAAGTGAGTAATTAATGACAGAAATTTCAAAATGACAGAAAAACTTTTTTTAGGGATAGTTCATCCAAAAATGAAAGTTCTGTCATTGCTCACCCTCATGTCTTCCCAAACCCATATGGCCCAATGTGACCAATAAACTTTATACTTCTGTTGTATTCTAAAATAGCAGTGCGAACATTCTTCAGAATTTTTCCTTTTGAGTTCCATGGAAGAAAATAAAAGTCCTACATGAAGGTGAGTAGCCTATATAATGACATAATTTCATCACCAAATACATTCATCACAATTCTGACAAAACAGGACAAAAAAACCTTATATTCAAAATGCTCACATTTAAATCTACCTAATTAAAATTCATGCAGGATTTAATAAGATACCATTAAAAATTTCCAATCTCTGAGTCTGCTGGTTTCTCGCAGTAAACAGAGATATTTACCAGGCTCAGGCAGAATGAGAAATGAGCCACACAATGAAGACCATGATATAATGCTCTTTTGCCAAAGCTCAAGATGAGTGAAACTTCAAAAATCACACTGTCCTTTAAATGATTCAGTGAAGATCAGCTGCGAATGCCAGCACACATACTGTATACAAATGGCAAATTGATGTTTAAGAATATTAATGAAGATGAAGCTCTACACCAGGGGTAGCCATCCCTGCTCCTGGAGGGCTACCATACTGCAGAGTTTAGCTCCAACCTCAATCAAACACACCTGAACCAGCTAAACAAGGTGTTCAGGATTATTTGAGAATAACAGACAGGTGTGTTGGAGCTAGGTTGGAACTGAAGTCTGCAGGAAGATAGTCTGCAGGAGCAAGGTTGGGTACCGCTGCTCTACACCAGGGGTTCACAAATCTGGCCCTTGGGATCCACTGTCCTGCAGAGTTTAGCTCCATCCTTAATCAAACTTATCTGTACCAGCTAATCAGGGTGTTTAGGCTTATTTGAAAATAACAGTTAGGTGTGTTGGAGCTAGGTTGTAACTGAAGTCTGCAGGAAGGTAGTCTGCAGGAGCAAGGCTGGGTACCACTGATCTACACCAGGGGTTGTCAACTCTTGCCCTCAGGGTCCACTTTCCTGCAGAGTTTAGCTCCAACCTTAATCAAATTCACCAGTTTATAACTTTCTAGTAGTCCTTGAGATCTTCATTTGGGTGAGAGCTTGTTTGGGTGTGTTTGATTAAGGTTGGAGCAAAACTCTTCAGGAAGGTGGACCTAGGGGGCCAGAGTTGAGAAGAATGCTACACATGCTTCTATGACAAGGGTGGGCAACTCTAGTCCCTGAGATCCACTTTCCTGCAGAGTTTAGCTCCAACCCTGATCAAACTCACCTGTTGACAACTTTCTAATAATACTGAAGATCTTGAATAGCTTGTTTGTGTGTGTTTGATTAAGGTTGGAGCAAAACTCTGCAGGAAGGTGGACCTTGAGGGCCAGAGTTGAGAATCCCTACTCTGAGAGAATACTAAAGCCGAGTTCAGACTGCACGATTTTCAAAGCAGTCGGGTCACTGTTCTTTTCACACTGCATGACTATCTTGGCCAGCATTCAGTCGCTGCAGTGTTCAAACTGCACGATGGATCGGCGACAGAGGGTTTCACACTGCATGACTTTACAATAGGAAAAATCGCCGACAACTCTGTCTGGCACGCAAACTACGTTTCACAACCAAACACACGCGAGATGTGACAAGGAAACAACGCGATATCACGCGTGCAGGACCGGAGTTATTATTATTATTAAAAACGGTAGCCCGCAAGAAGCTTGCAATACGAGTTGCCTGTGCGCTGATTTGCAGCGAAAACAAGAAAAAGAAAAGAAAAATATGGAGGAGGAAATAGTTGGGGAAACTGTGGATTGTGTGTTCTGCATCGTGAGTTGGAGGTAAATAAATAACTTTTCAATGTGCTGCTGTTGCGGATGGTCAAGCAAATGTTTGTGTTTTGTTTCCGTTTGATATAATTGTAATGTTTATGTGAATGAAGCCATGCTTGCTGATATTGTGGTCTATAACTCCTCCCCGAACTCCCCGCTGCTCTGGATTTTGAATCGCCGCCAGGTCCAGATATTTAGCATGCCAAATATCTCACGGGCGTCGGCGACTCGTCGGCGATTCTCTCAGATCGCGTCTTTGCTCATTCACACTGCGTGATTGTCACTCGCGTGAACGAGCACCGATTTGCCTGAGATTTCGGGCATTTGTCGGCGATTTCTCAAAACCTGTCGGCGAGCCAAAATCGGGGCTAAAATCGTGCAGTCTGAACTCGGCATAAGGTTGCTACACATGCTTCTATGACAGGGGTGGGAAACTCTGGCTCCTGAGATCCACTCTCCTGCAGAGTTTAGCTCCAACCCTAATTAAACACACCCAAACAAGCTAATCAAGGTCTTCAGGATTACTAGAAAGCAACAGGGAGTTGAGTTTGATCAGGGTTGGAGCTAAACTTTGCAGGAAAGTGGATCTTGAGGACAAGAGTTCTAAAAGTACAACAGTCATTTCAAATGTAAGATCCAAGTTCTATTCCCTAACATTATTAAAAAGTCTAAATGTCAAAAGTAATGATTTATGGAGAGTGTTCCTCATAAAGGCGAGGCATGAAGGCCCCATAAACTGTTCTCCCTCAAACTCTTTCATATTACAGCCTCACCATTAACAACCCTTAAAAGCCAGGGTGGAATGATGAGTTGACATTGCTGTTGAAGCCCCAGATTTAACTCTAAGACTAAACCTAACCCAAACATCTGATTGGTCGACAGGAAAGTTGCTCCAGGACCAACAAGGATGTGGATCTAGGAACACATCTTACTTGGCAAAATCATGGTTACATCTACCTGTTATGGCTCCTTGCATGTTTCCAACCCAGAGATCCTGAAATTACTCCAGGGAGTGACAACATCACTCTGAGTTTCTGAATTATTCCAGATTATTGCAGCATCAGAACTGTGAGTAATTAGAGTTCTGTGCAGAACTTGGCACAACAAAAGTCCCCTCTTACTCAATAAAGAGGCTGGATACAATCACTTACAGGAGAACTGTACAGAGTTTTGCCTCAAGAAAGGGAAGAATATCCACCTTGTCACACAGCTAAGGCCGTCTCAGGTTATAGGAAAAGAAAACTCAGTATGGCATGGCCGAGAAGCACACCACAATGAAGTTTTCATGCTAGCATGTTAGCAGTTAAACACTTGCATCCCTTCCTCATCGCTGAGGTTCACACACCCTCCTTCATCATCAAGATCGTCCAGATGCAAGCTTCCAAAAGAGTACTTGTTTCTGGGTAGGGGGGACGAACTACGGGCAGCTTGGTTTTCAAACCCTAGTGACTGGCTGCAGGAGCCAGTAGACTCCGCCTCCTCAGAGTCGCTAGTGTCTGTGCCACTACTGGTGGAGCCATCAATCATCTGCACAGCCCCGAAACGTCGGTGCGGGGAGCTTGGCTTGAGATTGGCCTTGCCAGGAGGCGTGAGGCCGTTGGCCAGCATTCGACGCTCCAACATGGCCATTCTCTCAGAACGGGAGAGAACAGGAGGGTGGGGCTGATTCAAGATGCGCGTGTTTCTTTCTAACTGGCTAACGGCGTTCTGGGATTTATTTGCAGAACGATTCATAATTGGCGAGCAGCTACTAAAAAGTCCACCCCTTTCCTCCCGTCCTGCTTTTGAACTAATACTCCACCCGGGGTGTCCATTATACTGGGTGTGGCTTAGTGAGCTGGTCCTGTGAATTGAGGAGGGGGCGGGGCTAGTGGTCAGGCTCCTGGTGCCTGTGTGGTGGTTTATGGGGCTTTTTGCAGCCAACTCTTCCAATAGTGCGCTATGAAGCGGCCCACGTACCCTTCCTCCAAAAAATGATGACTCAAAAATGTTAGTACTTTGATTTGGAGAGGATGGGCTGGGATAGCTGTGGGCGGGGCTTTCGGCTTGGCTTACTGGGGAAAGAGATGGAGACTCTTTCTGCCTGAACTTGCCCAAGTATCTGTCCTGCTGATGTGTCCAGTGCACACCAAACCCTGTGCAATAAGCGCTGTCACTGTTGCCATCACGTGTGTGTGAGTGTGACCTGCTGACCCGACCTCTGACTTCCTGTTCACTAAACTCTGCATCACTGCAGTCAATATAAGGAATGGATGAGCTGCTGCCTTTAGCTGCGCGGGACGCCAGACCTGCTCGATCGATGGGGGACTGCTTAGCTGCCTGACTTCTGCTGTCCTCTTTAATGGGGTACGTTTGGTCACTGCATCCGTTGCGCTGAGTCGACGGGGAGGAGTTTCCACATGGCCTTAACACTGCAGAGTCTTCAGAGCTTACTAAAAATGAGCCATCCCGGCTCTGCTTGACAGCCTGAGAGAGGAAGAGACAAAGATAAAAGTCTTCCATTAGTGCCTAAATATTACAGCTTCTGGAATATCCTGGGTTTTGTACAAGTTATGGTCTATGATTACCACAAAGTAATCGGCATTGTCATTTATATTAATGCACTTACAATGGAAGTCTAGCATTGCAGAAGGTGTAGAAGCAGAAACTACTGTATTATTTAAGTTTAATTATTTAACTGCCCTTTTAGGGTGGAACTACTTCCTTCCCCCACCATCTATTTTTACCCCCCCAGAATTTCACTGGGGAACATCCCCCATCCGGAACGCGAGTGGGCTAGTTTTGCCTGTGATTGGGCGGGTTTTGAATAGCAATAGGGCTAGTTTTGTTACTCAAACCTGGCAACCCTGACTTCTTGTCTAGGTGAATGAACTTCTGGTTATGCCAAAACTTCTGGTTATGGGTGGAGTTTGCATTATGGGAATAGTTACATCATGTCCCTTTCTTGCATCCTTGCCAGGACTAGATTATTTTTTAAGTAAGTGACATGTCAAGGCCAAGTATGGTAACCCATACTTGGAATTTGTCCTCTGCATTTGACCCATCCAGTTAGTGCACACACATTAGAAGTAGTGAGCGGTGAAAACACTGCAAACTGTGGACACCCCATAGAGTAGTCATTTTTTTGCTGTGGCACCTAGGGAGTATTAAAAACTGGACCAGTGGGATCATTGCCCTGTGGCATCCAAAGCTTCAGGCTATGTAGTTGGATGCCAGGCCCTTAAGCCAAAGGAGTCTGAACAAGAGGCTCCTCAGTACATATAGAGCAAACTGATCACTAGGGCTCAGTCATTCGGTTCAGACGTTCATTTGTTTTACTTTATTATTTTTATTATTTAATATAAATCATGCTAATTTTAAGGTGCATTCAGTAGTTCTTTGTATGCTTTGTGTTCTCTAAGTACCACTACCACAATGGTGTTAGACCAGGGGTGTCCAATCCTGCTCCTGGAGGGCCACTGTCCTGCAGGGTTCAGCTCCAACCCCAAATAAACACCTGAACCAGCAAATCAAGGTCTTACTAGGCATACTAGAAACTTGCAGGCAGGTGTGTTGAGGCAAGTTGGAACAAAACTCTGCAGAACAGTGGCCCTTCAGGACTGAGTTTGGACACCCCTGTGTTAGGTACGTCACTGCCATCTATTGACATGGATCAAACAAGATGCAATGTGGGCATCACTACTCAGGATTTTCCCCATCAACAAATCTTTCCAAATTTTGTATTCTCTACCAATGTTTTTCTGAGAAACACAATGTATTTCTTAATGTGTACAAGTTTTTTAAATTAGCACCAACGTACTGAATGCACATTTAATATGTATCTCCATCTATCCATCCATTCTCAAAGGATTAGTTCACTTCAGAATTAAAATTTCCTGATAATTTACTCACCCCATGTCATCCAACATGAATATGTCTTTCTTTCTTCAGTCGAAAAGAAATTAAGGTTTTTGAGGAAAATATTCCAGGATTTTTCTCCATATAGTGGACTTCAATGGCTACCAACGGGTTAAAGGTCCAAATTGCAGTTTTAAATGCAGCTTCAAAGGGCTCTACACGATCCCAGACAAGGAATAAGGGTCTTATCTAGAGAAATGATCTGTCATTTTCTAAAAAAATAAAATTAAAATTATGTGTATATATAAAATGTACATACACAAATGCTCATCTTGCACTGCTCTGCGATGCGCCAAGCATTACGTAATCACGTTGGAAAGGTCATGTGTGACGTAGGCGGAAGTACCGATCCAGTGTCTACAAAGTGAACGCGCAAAGACTAAGTCAAACACCCTTTCAAAAAGGTAAAACAACGATGTTGGATGATTTTGGAGTTGGAGGAGAAAATGAGATGGAGTTTTTCGGCCTACCGTGGTACTTCCGCTTTACGTCACGCATGACCTTTCCAACATGATGTAATGCGTGGCACATCGAAGAGCAGTGCAAAATGAGCATTTGTGCTTAAAAAGTATATATACATATTTTTTTACTTTATTATTTTTTGATCGTTTTGCTAGGAAAGACCCTTATTCCTTGTCTGGGATCGTGTAGAGCCCTTTGAAGCTGCACTGAAACTGACATTTGGACCTTCAAACAGTTGATAGCTGTTGAAGTCCACTATATGGAGAAAAATCGTTCTCCATATAGTGGACTGGATAAATCTGGAACGTTTTCCTCAAAAACCATAATTTCTTTTTGACTGAAGAAAGAAAGACATGAACATCTGGGATGACATGGGGGTGAGTAAATTATCAGGAAATATTAATTCTGAAGTGAACTAATCCTTTAAATTAATTTCTGTGGTAAATTACATTATGCATCAAATGCTTTTAGAGTGAGTTTAAGCTGTATTGAAACCAAAACATCCCCTTAAAACATCTCTCTTAATTGATAATGCCTTGAAAACAGGCATATGTGAAGACACTAACTTGATTTGGCACTTGGTGTTGTGCAGAACGCAGAGGTGACAGGCTACTGTTGTACTGCACTCTACTGTGTTTCCTGAAAGAGAAAACAACAAACACACACAATGAACCGCACAGCCTTTCAAGTTTACGCTGAATATATCTTAAAGAAATGGCAGTGCTGAACTGCAGACTTTCCATTCATTAAAATAACAGATCAGACTCACCTATCAAAGGGCAGTTTTTTAAACTCATTTTCCTTCACATAATCTATCACCTGCTTCTGTGTCCGACCGCTGCAGAGAAGAGGGGGTAATTAGTCCAACTGCATAAGACAACATGTCTCCAAAAGTAGCCTATTAGCTCCCTGTTTTTCAGAATTAAAGGGGGTATCCTTTCAAAGTATTCCAAAGTTAGAAAAGAGTGGCTGCTAAAAAAAGTTTATTACAGACCAACATTTGTTGTTTTTATTGTTTTGTCAACCTGTCACAATGCAATGCAGGCAGTGCAAATTATACTTGACCTGACATGAAACCTGCAACCCGTTACTACTCATTTATCCTAAGAGTCTTAAAGGTACAGAAGCAAAAAAAAAAAGGCGTGTTTAATTATAGAGAGGGTGGAGAGAGGGTAGAAAATGTTAAAGAAAAATATAAAATAAACCCCTTAAATAAACAAAGTTGCTCAAATAAATTTTACCCTTGCAAAAAAAAAATAAAAAAAAAATATCACTTTAGCATACTTTTAAAAAGAGTAATTATGGTTAAAATAGACAATTAATTACATGTTAATTGCAATTAAATTAAAATGTATTATAATTAAATTTTATATTAAATGCAATTAACTGTACTTTAGAGCGCATGACTTAATTACATATTTATATATCATTTCATAACTACTTCTATTGTTTCATAATTACTTCTATAATATATTAAAGGTGTGATTAAGTGTGTTAAGAAACATAGTTAAAAGTGTACTCTCTTTAAGTACACTTAAGTGGCCTTTTATTTCATTAATATATTACTTTTTTTTTTTTTTTTTTAAGAAAAACACACTGTGAAGTATTTGAAGTACACTGCAAGTGCACATTCAAAACAATTAAGCACACTTCTTTTTTACAATTAAGGCTTCACACTAGTACATATATGACTGTTCAAAAAATACCCACAGATACATTTTTCCAGATGCTTCATCAGATGTCGTACCTGAACCTGAAGGAAGAGCCCCTGCTGAACAGCACTGGTTTAGGTTTGGGTCTGGGCTCCTCGAAGAGCCTGAAGAAGGCGTGATACTCCACACAGATCTTCCAAAACATTTTACAGCAGTCCCGACTCGCCATCAAAAACTCCAGAGTATCTTGATTAACGTTCTGCTACAGGACGAGACGGACAGGTTACAAGTGGACGTTATAATGAGAGCCTAATATAATGACGCATTCATGCTAAAACAGTAATATACAGCCACAACAATAAGTAGAAACAGAAGTGAGACTCACGCCAGGGTCTGCTCTTAATTTGATGAGAAACCTTCTTCTCTTGAAACTCAGCTTGCGTATTTTAGACCAGTTAAAGTTGTTGATCCTGGTGTGGCCCTGAGTAAAGCACAACTCGTGTCATGTAAAGCACTCTGTTGCTCGTGTGTGTGAGAGTGTGTGACTGTATGTACCTGAAACACGAGGACACCTCCGTGTGCTACAGCCAGGCTGAGCTTGGTTCCTTCTCTGTCTTTAGCAGGATGAAGTCGGATCCCGTACATCTCCAACCTGCACGCCACCTCCAGCAAACGGTAATCTGACTCTGCTGGAGTCTGCCCACTTAAACACACAAACACACAAAGTTAGAACACTGTTTTGTTGCTATATGTTATACTGTACTTAAAGTGCCCCTAATATGCTTTTTCATGTATTCCCTTTCCTGTATTGTGTAATAGAGATGTTTGTGAAGATAAAAGATCTGCAAAGTTTCAAAGATTAAAGTGCAGATACATGCAGTTTTTGATTCAGTGATTCTGAACTGCTGAAACGAGTCGTCAGTAATTCATTCTCACTTCCTGTTGAACCTACGTAGGTTTGAAACACATTTGCATAAACCCAGTCTATGGTCTTCATTGGCTGCTGGTGAACTTTGACCCTCAAACACTGTAGTTGTAGCTGAGACTGGAAGAGTTTAGTTCATGTTGTTCATGTCGAGAAGACGCTGTTTTCTGCTGCCAAATCAAATCCACTTTGATGAGATTGATACGGTAAAACTGTTAATGTTTGTATCACTGTGAATCAAGAGCTGAAATTCAGATATGATCATGAGAGTCTGGTTTCTGACACACACTGTAAGCTCTTGACCAATCACAACAGACTGGACCATCTGACCAGTCAGAGAAGAGCTGCTCTCAGAAAGGCAGGGTTTATCGAGACTGAAATCTTTATCGAACCGTTTCAGACACTGTGAGAAAGAGCTGATGATGCAATAGATATAATGAGACAGAGTCCTGTACGAGTCCTGTTTGTTAAACCCACGGCAACAGTATTTAACAGAACACCGTCCTGTTATCCGACAGCAGCACTAATTTAATTCTGTACCTGACCTGACCTGTCTGACATAAAGACTACGACCCGAACTGCACCCGCATTAAATCTACTACATCAGATAGACAAAAATCATTGATTTTCTTATGCAACACAAGCAATCAAACCAACATTAGGCATTCTGAGTTGACGCATTTGAGAAAAATAGAAAAGAAGTTTTGCCGACATCATGTGAACAATCTGCCCATACAGGCTATTTTGAACAATAAATCACACCACAGGCTATACAGACGGTTAGAGATTTCAATAAATTAAAAGATCATACAGCCAAATATGAGCCTTTACTGTCATATAATATCGGGATATTTAAGCGGATTCACTCTGCATTTCCTGAAACTCTGACATGTATACATGGCAGTTGGTCCTCTAAGGAAAAGAAAACTTTTATTCAAACTGTGAATAGATTATAGGCAGAAAGTGAGTAAAGAGCGCTCCCTTAATAACGACTGAAGCTGTCGATCACTTCAGCTGCAGCGTGATTGGCTACAATGATCAACACTGTAAATCCCATTGTAAACAGAAACCTTTGACGGTCTTCAGACTACAGAGAGTGAACACAAGTAAGCTCGGGAACGTTTGAAAGCAGCTGCCTTTCAGTGGGTACCATTTCAAAAATAGTCTTGGCTATTGGACCCACAGTCGCCCGTGCCTATTGATTTGCGCCCACACCACAAATGACAACGTAAATATTATTCCACATGTTACATCAAATATTAGCGGTTCAGCAATCGGGTACCCGTCCGTGTGAGAAAATTAAAGTGAGAAAATTAAAGTGTTTTGATCTTGGATGTGTGTAAACCTATTGCAAGAGACAGAAACAAAATTAGAAACCTTTAAAAGGTGCCGTAGAACACGTTTTCAAAAGATGTAATATAAGTCTAAGGTGTCCCCAGAATGTGTCTGTGAAGTTGATCAGCTCAAAATACCCCATAGATTTTTTTTTTTTTTTTTTTTTAACTGCCTATTTTGGGGCATCATTAACTATGCATCGATTCAGGCTGCGGCCCCTTTAAATTCTCGTGCTCCCCACCCCCAAGCTCTCGACTATAAAACTAGCTAATATAAGCTAATATAAAACTATAAAGCTAATATAAACCTCAAAATGGATCTTTACAAAGTGTTCGTCATGCAGTATGTCTAGTATAGTATTTATTTGGATGTTTACATTTGATTCTGAATGAGTTTGATAGTGCTCCGTGGCTAAAGCTAACATTACACACTGTTGGAGAGATTTATAAAGAATGAAGTTGTGTTTATGAATTACACAGACTGCAAGTGTTTAAAAATGAAAATAACGACGGCTCTTGTCTCCGTGAATACAGTAATAAACGATGGTAACTTTAACCACATTTACAAGTACATTAGCAACATGCTAACGAAACATTTAGAAAGACAATTTACAAATATCACTAAAAATATCATGATATCATGGATCATGTCAGTTATTATTGCTCCATCTGCCATTTTTCGCTATTGTTCTTGCTTGCTTACCTAGTCTGTTGATTCAGCTGTGCACAGATCCAGACGTTAATACTGGCTGCCCTTGTCTAATGCCTTGAACATGAGCTGGCATATGCAAATATTGGGGCGTACATATTAATGATCCCGACTGTTACATAACAGTTGGTGTTATGTTGAGATTCGCCTGTTCTTCAGTGGTCTTTTAAACAAATCAAATTTACATAAGAAGGAGGAAACAATGGTGTTTGAGACTCACTGTATGTCATTCCCATGTACTGAACTCTTGTTATTTAACTATGCCAAGGTAAATTAAATTTTCCATTCTAGGGCACCTTTAAAATAGCATAATAGGGGCACTTTAAATGGTTAGTTTACCCAAAAAGTATGTGTCCTCTGAACATCTGACAATTTATCGGCATATTTCAATCTACAAGCTACAAGGATGAAAATGCACAATCAAATCAAAGACTGGTGATGTGTGTGCGTTTGTGTTTTTGTCTGGAAGACTCACATGTGTTTATGGTGGAACTCCATGATTTTGTCCATCAGGGCCATCTGGTCAGGGATGTAGTTGGTGTTAAGCAGATGCTGTCTACACTGAGTTTCCTCAAAATCCCCAATCTCAGCTAAACAAAACACACACACACGTGTAACTGACTGAGACAGTGAGAGTGTTACAATAAAATGTCCCATATTCATGGAAAGTGTCACCATTTTTTTCCCATATTGCCACAATAAGTTGTGTTAAATGCAACACTCCAATCTTCAGCTTGATACAGTGAAGAGACACAAGAGGCTGTGCATTACAGTATTTTTACCAAGGGGTATTGTTAAAATTCCTTTCGGCACTAGTAATAATAATCACAGTAAACATTCCTTCTGCCACATACAGTAATAAAGTTCATTAGCCTAACTGTAGGCTCTCAGTTGGCCAGAAACAAAGCAACTGGATGCATTAATGCAGAACTCAATAGTTGTGCAGTCACAAGTGTGATTATTGGCTGTTTTATACCTTTCAGTCTGGCCCATTCAATTAGAACTATCTATCTATTTCAGTGAAGGCTATAGCTAGTTACGGCTGCATCAGCTTACACACACACAGACACTCTCACAAATGAACCGTAACTCACACTGGATGATATGAGACACCAAAAGAGCAGCGCTGGCGTCGCTACAGGTGAGACGTCCGCTGGCCAGATCCTGCCTGACCTGCAGCGCAAACAAGTACCTGAGAGAAAACAGGCGTATTAACACACGTGAGGGATACATGAACGCCTCATGTACTGAGCTGACAGAGACCTCACCTGGTCAGCTCCTCCAACAGCAGGGTATGATCAGGGGGGAAGAATTTCACAACAAACCGAAGGACGGTGTGCTTGGGCCCTGGACACACACATTTATATAAGCCTAGCATGAATGTGTTACACTCCCAACATTCAAAAATAGAGACTGCTATGTCTTGAGGAAACCTCAGGGAGATACTAAACTCTTGCACACACACACACTCTCACACGCACACACACACACACACGCACACACACACACACACACACACAGCAGAGAGGCCTCTTACGTGTGATCTGCTTTCTAATGGGCTTTAGTAAATCCAGCCAAACCTGTGGAGTAGAGCACACAGCAGAGATGAGTACGACTGTCACACAGATCTTTATATAGGCCTCATACAACACAATCTCAGCTTAGAGTTCATTAAAATACACACACACACACACACACACACACACACACACACACAGTAACAAAAAAATTCATAAAGTCCACATTAGACACCAGATAAATACATTAATGCATGACAGCCCACTTTGACATATTAACAACAACTATTTTATGCTGAGCTCACTGAGGTCCTACAGCAGCAAAATAAACTATTTAATTATAAGGGTCAGAGAGATGGTGGAAAATGGTCTGTATTTGGCATTTGAAATATGGTCTGTATTTGGCAAAACTTGAAAAACTTGGACCTCAAGCAAAAAAGCTCTCACTTACCATCTTTCTGTGATGGCTCTGGAACTCCAGGCCAAAGTAATCGCCTTCAACAAGGTTCAGATGCATGCAGACCATCTCAAACAGAACCCGTCCAGATGATCGATGCTGTTAACAACAGGACACACAGATGATTTTAATAAAAGGCCAAGTTAGAAGCAAATAGGCTTGATGCCAAAACTTCTTAATGTGCTGCAAAGGACTATTGAAGGACTTTCAGCATGACTTTTAAGAGACAAACTATTGCATGTTGACTGGACTATTTTATTAATCATTCAGGCACCTTTCAGTAATAACATATCCTTGTGAAAAAGAAGTACACTTCAGCATATCCTTTTATAAAGAGTACTTACAGGTGCTGGTCATATAATTAGAATATCATCAAAAAGTTGATTTATTTCACTAATTCCGTTCAAAAAGTGAAACTTGTATATTATATTCATTCATTACACACAGACTGATATTTCAAATGTTTATTTCTTTTAATTTTGATGATTATAATTGACAACCAAGGAAAATCCCACATTCAGTATCTCAGAAAATTAGAATATTGTGAAAAGGTTCAATATTGAAGACACCTGGTGCCACACTGTAATCAGCTAATTAACTCAAAACACCTGCAAAGGCCGTTAAATGGTCTCTCAGTCTAGTTCTGTAGGCTACACAATCATGGGGAAGACTGCTGACTTGACAGTTGTCCAAAAGACGACCATTGACACCTTGCACACGGAGGGCAAGACACAAAAGGTCATTGCAAAAGAGGCTGGCTGTTCACAGAGCTCTGTGTCCAAGCACATTAATAGAGAGGCGAAGGGAAGGAAAAGGTGTGGTAGAAATAAGTGTACAAGCAATAGGGATAACCGCACCCTGGTGAGGATTGTGAAACGAAACCCATTCAAAAATGTGGGGGAGATTCACAAAGAGTGGACTGCAGCTGGAGTCAGTGCTTCAAGAACCACTACGCACAGACGTATGCAAGACATGGGTTTCAGCTGTCGCATTCCTTGTGTCAAGCCACTCTTGAACAACAGACAGCGTCAGAAGCGTCTCGCCTGGGCTAAAGACTGGAATGCTGCTGAGTGGTCCAAAGTCATGTTCTCTGATGAAAGTAAATTTTGCATTTCCTTTGGAAATCAGGGTCCCAGAGTCTGGAGGAAGAGAGGAGAGGCACACAGTGAGGTCCAGTGTAAAGTTTCCACAGTCAGTGATGGTTTGGGGTGCCATGTCATCTGCTGGTGTTGATCCACTGTGTTTTCTGAGGTCCAAGGTCAACTCAGCCATATACCAGGACGTTTTAGAGCACTACATGCTTCCTGATGCTGACCAACTTTATGGAGATGCAGATTTCATTCTCCAACAGGACTTGGCACCTGCACACAGTGCCAAAGCTACCAGTACCTAAGCTACCAGTACCTGGTTTAAGGACCATGGTATCCCTGTTCTTAATTGGCCAGCAAACTCGCCTGACCTTAACCCCATAGAAAATCTATGGGGTATTGTGAAGAGGAAGATGCGATATGCCAGACCCAACAATGCAGAAGAGGTGAAGGCCACTATCAGAGCAACCTGGGCTCTCATAACACCTGAGCAGTGCCACAGACTGATCGACTCCATGCCACGCCGCATTGCTGCAGTAATTCAGGCAAAAGGAGCCCCAACTACGTATTGAGTGCTGTACATGCTCATACTTTTCAGTTGGCCAAGATTTCTAAAAATCCTTTCTTTGTATTGGTCTTAAGTAATATTCTAATTTTCTGAGATACTGAATTTGGGATTTTCCTTAGTTGTCAGTTATAATCATCAAAATTAAAAGAAATAAACATTTGAAATATATCAGTCTGTGTGTAATGAATGAATATAATATACAAGTTTCACTTTTTGAATGGAATTAGTGAAATAAATCAACTTTTTGATGATATTCTAATTATATGACCAGCACCTGTATTACAGAAATAATATTCTTTAAAAGAATATACTTAAGTGTGACTGAATGTTTTTGGACACTTAATCGCTTGTTAAATGAAGTTATATTAAAAAAATAGTTTGCACTTTATTTTACAGTATGTGCACTTTCAATGTATTTACAGTGTACTTACCAAGAAAGTACTGAGTAATATAAGATAACTACATGGGTTAAGATTAGGTTTAGGGCTAGGTTTAGGACTAGTACCTAGTTAATTCCCCAGTTATTGTAATTACTACAAGTCTATAGTATGTATATGCGAAACAGGACTGTAAAATAAAATGGTACCAAAAATATTATAGTTTAAATTATATTAAATGCAATTAGCTGAACTTTAGAGTGTGGTTTTGACCCACTTAAGTAGGACTTAAGCATATTTTCATATGCAATTTCATATATAATTTTTAAGAGTACTTAAGTGTGTTAAGATATGTAGTCATAAAAGTGTCTCACTTTAAGTGCACTTAAGTTAACTTTTGTTTGATTAATATTATATTATCTACAAGTAAGATACTTTAAAGATTTGAAATACACAACTACACTTCAATACAATTAAGCAAAAGTAAGATTCAGCTAAGAATTCTTACACTGTATCTTAAACAAGTTGTGAATTTGTCTGTTCACACTGAGAGCAAAAAAGCTTTGTCATGTGGAAAATCACAATAAGAGTACATTGGTGATGTCCCATACAGTTAATCTTGAATTTTGGACCAATGAGATTTGGTTGTGGGCAGGACTATGCAGTGCAACACAGGAAATAAACACCATCACAGCGATCATGGTTATTTAGGACAGAAACTCTGATTAACATAGAATTTATTGCTTGTTAGAATCTATACTGTCATGTAACAGCTCAGACTGATGGCCCAGACAATACTCTTCAGTGATATCATCACCACTGCCTTCTGAGGAAACACAAGTCTGAGCAAATATCTGCAGCAATGACAGTGAGATCTGGAACATTCCATCCAGATGAACATTTCATCCGGTTCCCGTGGAAGATTGGATGGTTGTCATGGTTATCATAACCAGGGGGCAAGATTATTAACTCATCATCTCACTGTAGAGATACACATCATAAAGAGAGAGAGGGGGGGGGGGGGGGGGGCTGGATAAAAGAGAGACACAAAGAGGTCATAAACAGAGAAAAAGGTCACAAGGGAAAGACCATTAGAAAGGAAATCTGAACAGAATAGAGCAAGAGGGAGGCAAACAAATGGATACTTCTTAAAATAGATGGCTATCATTATTCATTTCCTTGTAGGACCACAAAAATTAGTTGGGTCTGCGTTCTTTCATTGTTTGAAGAGAAACACTGTGAATTTCAATTGTGTATATTTGCTAAAAGCTAATTTCCACTAGTATATAGAGGATATTAATGCTTAAAACATGAACTAAAGCCACAACACCCGAATTTAGATTTCATTGGGTCTTTTAACCTTCTTAGTCACAATGTTAATTTGGCATGCTGTTTAAAGGAGAGAACTGGACAATAAAGATAAATGTACTTTCAAAACAGTTAGCTGCAGCGCTAATACACACATACGTTTGTCTGTCTCTCTCTTTGTCTTTCGCTCTACAAACAGAACTGACCCATTATATCTAGTTAACATGAGCCAAGTCAATTACTGAGAGGTCACAAGATAACAGAGGCGAGTGAAAATGCCACAGGCGTGTGTGTGTGTGTGTGTGTGTGTGTGTGTGTGTGTGTGTGTGTGAGTGTAGTCTATTCATTAACTCAGCCCTGCAGAAACTGGTGTTCAGTCGGCGGAAAATCATCCTGAAACATTTGTTCAGCCCTTTTGGTTTGTAAGATCTGAGATATTTTGCAAAGACAATCCTGTACAGACACAGAAATAGCAAATGGTCTGTGATAGTCATTGTTCTATTGTGTCAGGAGGACTGATTGTCTTTGCTGTACTTGCATCTGTCTTAAAGACATCATTACAGATCACATCACACACACACTTCCCCTTCCCCCACATATACACATGAAAAACACTATTCACATTCATTTGTATAGCGCATTTCACAATACATATAGTGTCAGGAATCTGTCATGGCAATCTACTAGATAGAGGACCCAGATGCAGAATGAGCAAGGGGGTGATATTTATTGACAACAATAGACTAGGTACAAGGAAGAAGGTGAGGCATGAAGACAATCCAAACAGTAGGACAAGAGAATAGGCAGGTAAGGATGATGCTGAGATCAGATCCGGGTGATGTTAGGCTGGTGAACTGAGGAGATGAGGCAGCACCAGATGGAAAGACAATACTGGAGATCAGGCAGCGGCTCAAGGAACCAGAGGCTTGACACTTGGAGCCGTAACTGAAGCTGCACTAGTCTAGCTGCCAGGCATAGATAATCAGAGGCCAGGGAGGATACGGGAAGCAGGGCAGGGAAGGGCAAGAGCCAACACCAGAGTCAAAATATACATGACAAGACACCAGACAACAAGAGACAACAAGAGCAAAATAAAACTACTAACAATACTATGACTAGAGAAACTAAGCAAGGGAGCTGGAACAATCACTGGATCTTAACAAAAAAAAAAAAATATATCAAAAACAAGAATTCTAGACTAGATAACAGAAACTTACAAATAAAAAGAAATAAAAAACGAGAGCAACTAGGCAGGGAACTTGAGGGAAAAGAAAGTCATGAATGTTACAAAATCAGGAACAAAAAAAAAAAAAAAAAAAAAAACGGAAACTTGGATAACCAGAGCAAAAGTAAAAACTGAAACAGGACAAGAGTAATAAACTACAACAGGGAAACACTATAACTATCAACAGGATCTACTAGAACAGTTAAGAACTCTATGTAGTGCAGTTAAACAAAAAACACAACCTTAGGCAAGCAAACACATATGTAAAAGCAATCCACGCAATGAACCAGCATAGACATGAGGGACAGGAGCACAATAAAAAAAGGGAGCAGAGCACATAAGGATCAGGTGAACACAATCAGGCAAACAAGGACTAGACAAGGGCAAAATAAGGGGGTGAGGTATCAGGAAACAAGGAGGCAGGACATGACCGACAAAAACAAAGACAGAGCCATGTGTTCAGGCATAAGACAAACAAAGAAACATTAAACAAAGACAAAACAGACAAGGCTGTCAGGGCAGGACCCTGACAGTACCCCCCTCCAACGAATGCCTATAGGCGTCCACACTGGGTGAAGGAGTCCAAGGGGACACAGGGTTAGTCGGGGGCCAAGGAGGTACCAACTGGGAGAGTGGGTGGGGAGTAAAACTTGGAGTACCGTAACACCCAGGGAAGACGGGGGCAGTACTGGCGAGGGTGGTAATCAGTCCAACAGGATAGTTAGGGGCTGACCAGAGAGGTGCCAACTCTGGAGGATCATGACGGCCAGGAAACACAGATGACGGGATGGGAGGGAAGGGAATCTGATTAGTGACACCTCTAGAAACAGGGACTTGCTTCACTGGTGGGGACTCTTCAACTAGGCTAGTAGGCTTGGTGTCTGAGACAGATTCAGGGCCAGTCTCTTGATTGGGAAAATACTTAGAAAAGAATTCATGGGCCATAACTGCACTGACGGGTAATGAGGATGGCCTCAACGAGCCAAGACCAACATGAGTAGAGATGCAGCCTCTGAGCCTCAGACATAGACAATTCTGGAGACTGCAGTGCTGGAGTGGACCTGGTTGTGTCGAGTCTGGCAGGAAAATTTTCTTTGGGCATGACGAGACTGGAAGGAATAGCCTTACTTGGCACTTTGTGGCTGGTAAGTAGCTCAGAGGTGGGCTCCGTGGCTATAACAGGCAGGTTAAAGCACCCTGAAATGGCCTCCGTGGCTGGGTCAGGAGCAGCTTCCAAGGAAGCAACATGACTGGCAGGATCAGATCCTCTGAGCATCACAGGACTAGGTGGCACTTAAAGGATTAGTTCACCCAAAAATGAAAATTCTCTCATTTATTACTCACCCTCATGTCATTCCACACCCATAAGACCTTCGTTAATCTTCGGAACACAAATTATCAAAAATATTTTTGGTGTGCCAAAAAAACAAAATAACGACTTATATAGTGATGGCCGATTTCAAAACACTGCTCCAGGAAGCTTCGGAGTGTTATGAATCAGCATGTCGAATCAGCAGTTCGAAGCACCAAAGTCACGTGATTTCAGCAGTTTGGCGGTTTGACATGTGATCCGAATCATGATTCGATACGCTGATTCATAACGCTTCCGGAAAAAAAAAATCTTGATTTGTGTTCCGAAGATTAATGAAGGTCTTACGGGTGTGGAACGGCATGAGGGTGAGTAATAAATGACATTATTTTTTTTATTTTTGGGTGAACTAACCCTTTAAGAGATGGCCTCTGTGACCATGGATTCGGACGCTCTGGAATGTCCTCCTAGGATGCTCCGGGATGGCCTCTGTGGCTCAGAGAACATGACATGACAGACAGGATTGTAGGCACAACATGACTGGCTAGCTGTTCGGAGGTTGATTGAGATGCTCTGGAATGGCCTCCATGGCCAGGTCAGGAACAGTTTCTATGGAAGTAGTCATGCTGATTTGAACACCCACCTTGGACATGATATGACTTGCAAATGATTCAGGTTGTGCAGTCATGTTTTCCTTCACCAATGTTGGCATACCTGGTTAAGTGGGTGGCTTAAGGGTTGGTTCCACCAAAGTAAATACTTCTGAAACCACTGGATACGGGACCAACTGATTCAGGTCCTCCTGAACCACAGGATTTAGGGCTACCTGACTTATGGTCATGCAGATAAGACAAGCAAGACATCATTAAAGGAAACTTTAAACAGTCTATTTTTATTTGTGTACACTCACAATAAAAACTTCTGCTGATGTTAGAAAACAAGTGTTGCATTACTGCGTGAGCCCTCTTCTGAATTCTGGAGTGTGGATTGCCTGACTGTCTGTATTTGTCATCTGACTGTACTGCACTGAACCGTGACGTCCGTACCTTGACGATTCAGGACGAATACATGTACTGCTACACCACAATATATATATATATATATATATATATATATATATATATATATGCTGGTTGAGGTAGTTAAGATACCAACATACAATATGCTAGTAGTGACCAGCAATAGCAAGGAATTCTATTTAAAGCAAGTTTTAAAAATGACGTGGACAAACACAATGTAAAAATCTAGTTTTGCAAAGGTTGCCAGGGAAAATCTGCCATGTGTGAAGTACATCAGAATGTGAAAACTAAAGAATGTGAGATAATTGCTGGATTTTCACATCAAATTACACTGTGCAACACAAACAGATAGTCAGAGTGAATGACTGTGGTCAAACACAAGATACACATCATGACCCATGCGATGACAGAGAAAACAAAGAGAGAGAGTGACATCTTTACCAGATACATGACCACATCAACACAATAAAACTGAGACAATAAGATATTTCACTTCAAACACTTTATGAAGATGCAAACCTCACTCTCGCTCCATAAGACTGCATCATATTTAAATTCACAGAAACAGTAAACGGTCTGTTTGAAAACTCTTACTAAGGTTTAGTATGTCATCTTCTTGCTCAACTAACAGCGTGAGTTTACAGTAGGACTGCCTAATCTTCAGAAAACTGTTGAAGAGGGCATAAAAATGGCCAAACGAGATGTTTAGAAGTGTTTGAGAAGCATTTCATTACTTTTCATAATCTGTTCATTACTTAATTAAAGCACCTCTAACAATTGTACATTTTACAATATATTCACATAGAAAACCGCTATTTTATATTGTAATAATATTTCACAATATGAATGCTTTTACTGTATAGTGTATTAATTTGGCTTGAGATAACACATGGCAATCATTTAACATATTCTTGTTTTTCAGTGAAATTCAATGAAAATTGAAATCAATTTTTAACACTGGAGGACTGCATCTGTTTCCTGGAATGACCCTGGTAATGTGTCTGAATGCAGAGCTCATCCAGCGTGAATGTCAGAAACAGATGTGAATATGAGGACAACAGTGGGAACTTTCTGCACATGCTCACAAACACAGAAAACTCCATTATACACACACAGATGCACAGATGCCATCCTGAGGTCACAGATATGTATGTGTATATGAATAACACATCTATATAATTTAGTAGACTATATCTCTTCTTTCTCCCTAATAGTTTCTGACAGCAGTTCCTTTAAGCTTTTCTGCCACATATGTGCGAGTGTGTGAAAAGGGATGTGTTTGTTTGTTGGCAAGGTGTCCTATTTTTATGTCTAAAATCTGTAGCTCCCCACCAGCAGGATAAAGGTCAGTATGAAAAGACACTGGAAGTGTGTGTGTGTGTGTCGGTGACCTGATTTATCAGTACTTTTTCAGTGCTGAGGTAAAGATTAAAGATGAGCAGAAATACACACAATTATGAAGCCCTGCACATGACATGCAGAAGAAAAAGAGATACTATGGCCATGAATTAAGAACTTGTATTAGTTAAACCATTGATTTATCCGTGCACATTATTTCATTTTAAATTCATGTTCCTCATAATCTTGAATCAGAATAACTTCCTCTCCCTCTTGCGGTGACATCTTTTCTCTTCTCTGATGACGAGGGCGGGGCAACCTGTCACTCACATGAGATCCACCAATAGGAAACCACAACCATCCAATCAATTCCCCATGGACAAAATCAATCCCCGCCCTACATTTGTTCTTGTATCAGAATAATCCATAGTGTCATTGCGTTCATACGTTCATATGATATGGCTATATCAGTGGCTTTATTTGAACATATATTTAATCTGAAGAAGACATGATGAAATATATGTGCGTACACGGTGCAGGCTGATGTTTGGAGAAGGAGAATATATGAAATATTTCCATAAAAACACGCTCACTCTGGTCCAGATAAGAACTGTGATCCGCATTGCCAGTGTTGTTAAAGTCATCGCATCGTGTGCGCTCTGCATGTTGTTACAAATTAAATAATGTTACAGTCCATGTGTTGGTAGTCAAACTCCAGTTCTGACTTCATCGCGGGGAAAATGCAAGCAACACTTTTCATCGCTGCCTCTGATCCCACAATCCTGTGCGTTAAATTCGATGACAGTTGCACTAGAAAAATAAAGATGCGTCTGACAACATTTTCCACTTTTGATGTAATTTCTAGTGAGAAATTACTATTGTAGTAATTAAATATTTGTTTAGTTCTCACCAAAGCTCACGCTATTTTGTTACGCTGCCTCAGAAGTCTGTCCAAAATCAGTTTTGTGTGGTGCAAACACTGCCTACAAAGTCATTGCCTGATAGGGCAATGAGGAAACAAGTCAGCTGCCCAAGTTTCCAGACGCAGCCTCAGATAGAAGTCCCAATAGGAAACAAAAAACTAGCGCAGCTTTAATGCCAACTTTAACTAGAAGGAGGGAATGAATTAATAATTTGTGGGAGCAAATTATTGTTTTTTCCCCCCGCATGTCAAGTGTGGCGCTCCATACAAAATACAGCAACAGTGAGAAAGAAGAAGAGAAACAGAAAAAGAGAGAAAGAGAGAGGTCACACAGCAGTATGATGTATCACAGGATGTGTTCAAAATCACCCCTATACCCTCATTCACTATTCCCTACATTACTCCACTAATATAGTCCACTTAAGGCAGTGAATGGAAACGAGTGAGTGAATTCGGACGCTAAGTGCCTCTTTTGCATAGTTTGTGCTTGATGTTTAAAGAGGTGGGTCATTGTTTTTTTTTCTAGGCTTGATTGTGTTTATGGGGCACAGTTTAACATCTTAATGCTTATTTATTTATTTTTTTTAAAAGCCGTATTTTTCATATATTTTACCGTTATTCTATACCGCGGTCTCCATTGTATTTTGAACAACCAGTTTGACTTCCTGGTTCTATGAAGCCCCTCCCTCAGAAATACATAATGGGCTCAGATTGGTTAGCTGGCCCTGTGTATTGTGATTCGCTGTCTGGAACATGTTGTCATGATTCACTTTGTCCGGAACCACCACACCCCTTACCATTACGGGCAAACATTGCATGTGATTCGGTCAAAGTCCAGTCTTTGCTTCGGTGGAAATGTAAATAATGGCGTCTATATTGCTGTATCAATTTGAGCCCCAATCAGACCCAGATAGCAGTAATGATGAAGAGGCTCAAGCAGAACCACTGTTTAAGCTCAAGCAGCAACATTACACACTAACTAAAGTTAAAAAAAAGTGAAATTGCAATGAACCACCCCTTTGATAAACTTAAACTTAGCAAACTGGCAGCTCCAGTAGTAATGAAAAGATTTATCTTAAACTATGTCATATATAAACCTTAATTAAACAATTTAATAATCAATTAAAAAGAAATTTATGCCTGTATGATATTACGCTGTAGCCACATCAGACCAGCGGTATGGAAAATGCTGGATGGATGATTCAGCTGTGAGCGCCATCTTCTGGTGAGACGTGGGAATTAATTTGATGCGCAACTCTCACAGTGCATTATGGGTATTCTTAAGCTGTTGAGCATACATCGGTTGTACAGTCGTTATTGCGGTGCATTGTGGGATTGAATGAGTACGCTCGATAACGTCAACTATGGTTTCGTCCACCACTACAAATGGCTGTCCCCTCAAATAGTGCACTATTTAAAGGTATAGGGGGCGATTTCAGACACAGTCACAGTGATTATGACTCAAACCAGTGTTTATTCTATTCAGCTCATCATTACATCACTAAATGACATATTGATTGAGTCAATGAGGAGGATGGAAGAACATCCTCTTCTGGGACTTTATCATCTTCACACAGACAGACAGCTTGAGCTCTAAAATAAACACAGCGTATGAGGCCAATAATGAGCACAAACTTCAGTCGAGGGTGATACTTCATGCTGTGTTCTCACCGGAGCAGTGACTGAAATCAAATTGTGCCCCCTCTTACCTCCAAAATAAGATGGATAACATTCACAAGACTGCATATGGCAATTGTTACTATTAAATAGACAAAACAAAAACTTACACAGAAGGAAGGACCTGAGTCGTATAGTCATATCTAGAGACTTGTTGGTGGGATCATCTGATTTGGGCAATTTATCAACCACCCAGCGCATGGCAAAGGGCTAAAAACACTAGCAATTCCATAGCAACACCATGGCAATGTGTGTGTGTGTGTGTGTGTGTGTGTGTGTGTGTTTACTGAACTCAGTCACTTCAGAGCAGCTGAAGTGCAGCCAAACAAACCTAAAGACAATAAAATACCTCTCAGCTCTCTGTGGTTTCACACTTACAAGAGAAAAATTACATATAATTTTAGATTTGGGTTAGCACAGGGATGCTCTATATTTATCCACAGAATAACTAAACACCTTCATGAAACACTCACATTCCTTCACCAATCAAAGTCTCACTCACACCTACAGCCAATAAAACAAGTTCCACAAAATCTATTAATAATTACAATCATATTCTATCACAAGCATACTATATTCTACACTGTACATACTTACAATATAACTTATTTTAAAAATATTCACATTTATAGATTAAGCTGAGCAAAACTATTGTAATTTTTACAAATACTACACTTGTTGTACCATGAACTGTAGTTTTAAGAGATTTTTAGGTGAGAATGTAGTTGTTTAGACCTGAAATATGTGACTCATATTTAATCATAGCGCCTATTTTACTATTTACGTTTTCAAAGATGCAAGCTCCAGGCTGTCAGCAGCCGTTCAGTGCTCGTGTACCCGCCGAGAACAGCTTCCTCCAATCAGTTACAGTGAGCAAATCACAATAAAAAAAAAGAGCTCTGCAGGGAACGCCCACCCCCATGACCCCAACTAACGTTCTCAGAATGTTGTGGCAAGGTTCTCTCAAAGTTATGAACAAACGTTCTTCCAGTAACGCTAATAGAATGTTAGTTTAAAGTTATCTGGTGTTTAATAATGTTCGCAAAATATTAGCACAGAAACATTATTTATACATCATTCATGGAACATTTTTTTCTGAAACATTAGATGATTGTTTCACTTTTTTAAACATTACTTGTTTCAGTGAACATTCAAAGGTTTCATTTGCAAAATGATAAAATGGAATGTTCCAATTTAATAAAATGGACAGAGAACATTCAGAAATAAAATTTTCATAGCTTAAAGGTGCCGTAGAACGCATTTCAAAAGATGTAATATAAGTCTAAGGTGTCCCCTGAATGTGTCTGTGAAGTTTCAGCTCAAAATACACCATAGATTGTTTTTATTAATTTTTTTAACTGCCTATTTTGGGGCATCATTAAATATGCGCCGATTCAGCGCACGGCCCCTTTAAATTCTCATGCTCCCCGCCCCCGAGCTCGCGACTGCCTTAAACAGCATAAACAAAGTTCATTCAGCTAATATAAACCTCAAAATGGATCTTTACAAAGTGTTTGTCATGCAGCATGTCTAATCGCGTAAGTATGGTATTTATTTGGATGTTTACATTTGATTCTGAATGAGTTTGATAGTGCTCCGTGGCTAAAGCTAACATTACACACTGTTGGAGAGATTTATAAAGAATTAAGTTGTGTTTATGAATTATACAGACTGCAATAGTGACAGTCTTGTCTCCGTGAATACAGTAAGAAACGATGGTAACTTTAATCACATTTAACAGTACATTAGCAACATGCTAATGAAACATTTAGAAAGACAATTTACAAATATCACTAAAAATATCATGATATCATGGATCATGTCAGTTATTATCGCTCCATCTGCCATTTTTCACTATTGTCCTTGCTTGCTTACCTAGTCTGATGATTCAGCTGTGCACAGATCCAGACGTTAATACTGGCTGCCCTTGTCTAATGCCTTGAACATGGGCTGGCATATGCAAATATTGGGGGCGTACATATTAATGATCCCGACTGTTACGTAACAGCCGGTGTTATGTTGACATTCGCCTGTTCTTCAAACAAATGAGATTTATATAAGAAGGAGGAAACGTTCTTTAATGGGAACGTTAACAAAATGTTCTTATATTTTTGTTACTTGGGAAGCACTGCATATGGCATATCAAATCAGTCTCCCTATGCTCTCAAAATCCAAATATTTACACATCAGCCTGAACAGACAAATCACATTCGAACATCAGACTGAACATTCAGGTTGATGTGAACAGTCATGTCCATACACTGGAACACAGCAGAGTCTTATTGTGTGTTACTCACCGATATGTCGAATATCTCCTCTGAGTCATCCAGCAGCAGGACTCTGATGGGCAGCAGGCGTCCGGGTGGCATCGCAGGCGGTTTGTGTCCGGGCTCCAGGGTGCTGATGCCCAGAGTCTCAGGTGCCCCTAACCTCTGCCCCGCCAACGACATCTGGCCCTGTTCCACCATGTTCTTCCTCACTCAACCTGCACACAAACACACACACAAACATCACAGACCGACTTCCACAATGTGAGGAGTACTAACTCTGTGTGTGTTTGATTCAGGTTTTGCCAGCAGTGTAGGGGCCAAAGGATATTAATAATCACTTTAAGTGCCCCTGTTATGCTATTTTAAAGGTTCCTAATTTTGTTTATTCTCTCCTACAGCAGGTTTACATGCATCCAAGATCAAAAACACTTTAATTGTCTCATAATATCAATTGCAGCATCAGCTCTTTTCTCACAGTCTGACACAGTTTCTATAAAGTATAAACCCCGCCTTTCTGAGAGCTGCTCTGCTCTGATTGGTCAGATGACCCAGTCTGTTGTGACTGGTCAGAAACCAGACTCTCATGATCATATCTGAATTTCAGCTCTTGAATCACAGTGATAAGAACAGTAACGATGGCGTCGGTTTTACAGTATCAATCTCATCAAAGTGGATTTGCTTTGGAAGCAGAAAACAGCGTCTTCTCGACATGAACAACATGGACCAAATGTGTTTCAAACCTACATAGATTCAGCAGGAAGTGAGACTGAATTACCGACGACTCGTTTCAGTTCAGAATCACTGAATCAAAAACTCCATTTATCTGCACTTTGATCTTTGAAACTTTGCAGATCTTTTACGTTCACAAACATCTCTATTACTCACTCCATGAAAGGTGAAATTTGAAAATGAAGACGTATGGTTCTTGACATGTCTTTTTGGCCTGATGTTATAGTGCTCTCCTCAAACAATGAACCTCTTACAGAGATCCCACCTCTCATCTCTCTCCCTCTCGGTTCCCATCATGTTCTCTGTTTATCACACATGCCTGAGCACTGATGTCATCACTTCTAACCAAGGGTCAACATGAGGAAAAGAGGGGAGGAAATGAGACAGGAAGAGAGAAAGTGAGCAGCTGAGAGAGTTAGAGAGAAGTCAGAGGAAAGTATGAAATAACAAACACTGATCTCTGTGGATCAGATGAGTGTACGTGACTGGCTCTCCTCAATCGCAATAACGCTCATCTAAGTGATCTTCAAAAGAGCCTTCCAAACAGTCAATATTCTCTGGTTTGGTGCATATATCCCTCCAAAAAAAAATAGAAAAAAAATAAACAAGATTCTAATGAATCAAGGTCCATAGTAAAAACAGACATCTGACAACCTTATCTGTAGTTTGTGCTGTAGTTTTATTGTCTATTATCAATAAAACAGCTTCTGGAGAAGCAATAAAGCATGGATCTGCTCTGGGTGAAAGATCAGACCAGTTCCAGACTGCAAAAACACAGCCAATACCTTACCAGTAGTGTTTAAAATTTCCATTCATTCAGTAATGCCATAAAGCCCTGGAAAAACCAGCGGCTCTGATGGTGATGATGTGAGCACATCTTCAGACACTGGTGTCTTTTGTTTGGCTGGGATGAAGCTGCCACATGCTGAACACATCTAGAGCGAGAAGCAGACTATAATTTGCAAAAAGCCACGATTAAGAAAATAGAGATGATCAAAACGCTCTGAGAAATGGCTCTCGAGCTTCCTATGGGCTTTTAAATGGAACACATGACCTCATCATCACCTTTGTTTACCTTTGATAACAACCATGTAATCCATGATTAAAAGGCTGACCATTTTCTATCATACATCCATTCGTGGCTTTTCAACATAAAACCTCGTCTAATAAAATGAATGAAAATGTGACGCGCTTTATTCTTCCAAAGCGCGCTTGTGGGCACTGCTCGCGTCGCGTCCAGGCTAGACGTCACCTAGCGTTCATTATGACCAATCAGGTGTAACGCAATTATTTTTAACTGAAATTATAAATGGACTTTACAGTCTCTATTTTAAAATAGCGAAATAATGTTATTGATTTGCTACAACTGTTATTCAGAAATCACGAGCTGGCTTTGATTTAACGACCATGCGTTATTTAAACAAGTAGCTTAACGAAAACAGTTCATAACACGCAATGCACAGATGCCTGACGAAGAAATGAAGAAGATGAGCAGCGCGTCAAAATAGAACGATAACGCGCGCTTGTAGTGGTCGCGTCGCACGCGCAAAAGCGGTGTGCGCTGAACAAAGCGCCGGACAGGTCTATTGACGTAGGCTATTATTCAAGGTCTTTATGGACATATATAATCCAGATATATGCTTTACGCACTGGGCATCATGAATGGACTACTGTAGCAGATCGCGCCTCAGCGCATAATGGAAATATAACGGTACGGAGCTTCAGCAATGTCACGGCAGTTCTCAGGCTCAAATCTGTGGCTAGATTTACCCCTTAATCTCTTCCAAGCGCAGAGCACTGTGAATGAGTAGAACAATCCATACGCTTACCCCTATTATAAATCCACTGTGTCCAAGCGTGCGTTTGCCCACAAATACGCGGTGATGCCGTGGAGCTGGAGCTGCCCGCCGGAGCCGCTTCAGATGCAGGTTGCTGTGCAGCATATGAGCGTCCTCACAGTCGCCATGTCGGCCGGCTGGAGAGACGGGATTTACACTGACGGAGACCAGCAGAGATCCAACACACACGAGACGAGATGAGCGCGCGTGTGCTGCCATCTGCAGAGTGAAGCAGCATAACGCAGTCCAACACCGACCTCCTGTCATCAGACACTGAAGCCTATAATAGACTTTTCAGCAAAATTAGTAAAGCAATTATCAAACCATTGTTTTTGGCCAACAAATAATTAATAAACTGTATACAAAATGAAATCTTCTACATGCTTTTTAACTTCTTTGTTTTTAAATCTAGACTTCTTTATTCTTTAGCCTTTCCCGATTATTATATTATGGATTAGTAATTGTTTTCTTTGTTAATTTTATTTTATTTCATTTTATATTTTATTGTATTTTATGATTGTTTTGTACAGCACTTTGGTCAGTGTAAGCTGAATTTAAATGTGCTCTATAAATAAAATTTACTTTACTTACTTCTTTAGCTCTGACAGCAACATAATGTCGGCCCAGATCCGGCCCGCATCTGGTCCGTGTGTAATCCACATGTATCAGATGTGGGCCGGATCTGGGCCACACTATGTTGCTGTCTGGGAAATGAAGATGAGGACAAAGTTTTTTTAGTCTCAAGAATAATAATTCAAATCAACAGCAGGTTGATAATATGTTGTTATATTCTGTTACAATCTGATCATTTTTGTGTATCGACACAAAATTATATTCTATTCTCACATAATTTTATAATTTATCTCAATAAACTACCGGTCAAAAGTTTGGGGTCGGTATTTTTTCACGTTTTTAAGTCTCTTCTGCTCATCCAGTCTGCATTTATATGATAAAAAATACAGTAATATTGTGAAATATTATTACAATTTAAAATAGCCTTTTTCTATGCGAATATATGTTGAAATGCAATTTATTCCTGTGATCAAAGCTGAATTTTCAGCATCATTACTCCAGTCTTCAGTGTCACATGATCCTTCAGAAATCATTCTAATATGCCCAACTTAATGCATCCTTGCCGAATAAAAGTTTTTTTTTTTTTTTTTTTTTTTTTAAAAGAAAATCTTATGAAAGGTAAGTGTCTTTATGGAATTTATAAAGCAGGTTGCTCGAGAGACGACTGTTCCTGCAACAAGTGTCCTGTAGATCACGTTCAGTACACAGTGCAAGCAGCTAAGGATGTGTGTGAGCATCTTGAGAGATGATGTGTGTCTGTATCTTCCCCCGCTAACTATTTTTGGCCAATCAAATCACTGCAAATTAGAGTGTGAAATTGGCAGCATGTGTTGCCATGCGGTTGCCATGACAGCCAGCAATAAGTCTCATGCTGGTGTCCTCACACGAAACGTCTGAATCTCCCCCTCACTGCTCTTGTGTCCTCTGTCCATTTCCCATGTCCTGTCTTGGCTGTATTTCCCTGTGTCCCTGTGTCCAGTGAGTGGGCAGAGAGGAAAATATTTACCCCAGAACACAGCAGCTCACTGTTCACACAGACTTCCCTCCGCTGACACCTCCACACATGACAGTTTATGTTTGTGCACAGAATAATACTTCATACTGAATCATAAAGGCTGTACATCTACTTTATTTTAGGATACAGAGCTATATATTTTACAGTATACAAAAAGTATGTAGTATGCAATGCTAAATCTCTTAAGCTTTAGTATGCTACATTTTGTCACAATCTCAGTGCACTATAAAAATATATATTTTGCAAATAAAGATTATTGTAGTATTGTTATGGAATGTAGACTCAGACGGCGCACTCATTTTAACAATGTCTTTACTACCTTTCTGGGCCTTGAATGTGATAATTACATTGCTGTCTATATATGGAGGAATCAGAAAGCTCTCGGATTCCATCAAAAATACCTTAATTTGTGTTCCGAAGATGAACAAAGGTCTTACAGGTGTGGAACGACATGAGGGTGAGTAATCTCATTTTTGGGTGAACTAACCCTTTAAAAACAGCAAGGTCTGCTTATACTTTTCGACTCTCTTAGAAGGAAACAAACACAACTCTAGGTGTTTATTAAAACAGTAGCTAAATTAAAGAGAAAAAGAGCTTCAACAAGCTCAGACATGTCCCAACACCACAGCAGCAATGGCTTTATGAATGTCTTTACTTGCAAGACTGATACTATCAGAGAGAAAATTATAACCATGCAACCATCTGCTACAGTATTGCATCAGACGTTGTGCTGTAGACCCCCTGAGGAACAATTCCACTCATTCTTCACATAGCAGAGGAAGAACTGTCCAAACTTGTTAAATCATCAAAGTCAACAAAATGTTAGACCCTATACCGACTAAACTATTGAAAGAGATGCTTTTATATTAAATATTATTAATTAATCATTGTCATTAGGATATGTACCAAAAATCTTTAAGTTAGCTGTTATTGAAACTCTTATTTAAAAAAAAAAAAAAAAAAAATGCAACTTGATCATAAAGAATTAGTTAATCAAAAAACTATTCAAAAATTATGTTGGCATTAGTGGAATTGCATTGGCATCGTTCAAATCATACTTATCTGACTGTTATCAGTTTGTAGCAGTAAATGAAGAAGTTCAATATGGAGTACAGCAAGGCTCAGTACTAGGACCGTTGCTTTTCACTCTGAACATGCTACCCTTGGGAGATATCATTAGGAAGAATGGCGTTCATTTTCACTGTTACGCTGATGATACTCAGCTCTAGATTTCTTCGTGCCCTGACGAAACTTACCATTTCACAAAATTAACAGAATGCATAGCTGATATAAAAAATTGGATGACTAATAATTTCTTACTACTAAATTCAGAAAAAACAGAGATTCTAATTTTTGGACCAAAAACTTCACGCAGTAACCTAGAATACTGTTTAACACTTGATGGCTGCTCTGTTAAGTCTTCGTCGTCAGCTAGGAACCTTTGATACCAATCTTTCATTTGAAGGCCATGTTTCTAGCATCTGTAAAACCGCATTCTTCCATCTTAAAAATATATCTAAACTACGACATATGCTCTCAATGACAAACGCAGAACAGTTCATTCATGTGTTCATGACCTCGAGGCTAGATTACTGTAACGCTCTACTGGGTGGTTGCCCTGAACGCTTAATAAACAAACTCCAGCTGGTCCAAAATGCAGCAGCTAGAGTTCTTACTAGAACTAGGAAGTATGACCATATTAGCCCGGTTCTGTCAACACTGTATTGGCTCCCTGTTAAACATCGTATAGATTTTAAAATCTTGCTAATTACTTACAAAGCACTAAATGGTTTAGCTGATAATGATGATAATGCTAATAATGAGCGAGCTCTTAAAGCATTATACTCCTTTATGTCTATTGCGATCTCAGAATTCAGGCCAGCTGATAATACCTAGAATATCAAAATCAACCGCAGGTGGCAGATCCTTCTCCTATTTTGCAAACTCCGGAACAGTCTTCATAGCATTGTTCGGGAAGCAGACACACTCTGTCAGTTTAAATCTAGACTAAAAACACATCTCTTTAACCTGGCATACACAACACATTATCACATTTCTATAAATTCAAACCCATTAAAGAATTTTTAAGCTGCATAAATTAGGTCAACCGGAACTGGGAACATTTCCTACACCTGATGTACTTGTTACATCATAAGAAGAATGACATATACACTAATATTAGTCTGTCTGTCTCATCCTTACCCTGAGGTTACCGTAGTCAGACTTGACTTAAACAGCAGAAGAACTGCCAAAAAGACATGATTCCCGTCTTCCTCTGAGCCAAGATACAACTACTTGTTCAATTCTCAGCCCATTTTCACATGTATGACATTATTTTATGCCTCATCCTGACTGTATACTGAATTATGACAGAAGAAAATGTATATATACAAACTTATATAAAACTTGTATTTATGTAAAGTTCTTTGACATGAAATGGAATATTTGATCATATTTGTCCACTCCTTTGGAGATGGTAAGTTATTTGAGTACTTTTTGTCATTAAAACAGAAACTTTTTATGTTTGATTGTTATTTTGAAAAGTTTATTAAAGCTGAAACATATGTCTAATTTGAAAAAAAAAAAAAAAAAATCATTCTTATTTTGTGAAAAAAAAAAAACTACATGACGGAATGTTTTTATTGGTATTTTTAAACTCAGCTTTATAAAATTAGGTTACATTAGGCCTTTTTTGCAAATCAGCAGAAGCAGGGCTATGTAATAATATAATAATACTAAAATAGCACTACTATTACAGATCCTATTGTAGAAATGTGCTGTTTGCCATCAGTTTAAGTAATTTAATTCACAACTAATTTCCCCCAGTGTGGAGACCTCTTCCATGTAAAATAAAGCAGCTTTTATTAGACTACAGATATGACTGGAGTTTTCATGTGAATGTATATCACTTTAAACAGATTTTTCAAAAGTACTATTCATATCATTGCGTAAACCCTTAAAGTCATTTTAGATGGATAGCATCTGCTAAATGTTACGTAACCAACTTGTATCTATCACAACCAAACAATTAAACAGCCATCAAATAAACAAAACCTGCCTGATGGAAAACAGAACCTGTCGTGTGTGTTCAGATATTCAAACAGCACTTTATCAAACTACAAAACCCACTTTTGTCCTTCACTGTAACATGTTCTTGTCAAATGTTTCTTATTTATAAAGCGGGAATACACTGTATGGACAAAAGTATTGGGAACCCTGACCATTACGGCGACAGGGACTTTAATGACATTGCATTCTAAACACACAGGGCCCTATTTTAATGACCTAAGCGCATTGTCTGAAGCGCAGGTGCACTTAGGGTGTGTCTGAATCCACTTTTGCTAGTTTAACAATGGAAAAAATGGTTGGCACGCCAGATGCATGGTCCAGAATGGTTGTATCTAGTGTCTTAATGAGTCATGGGTGTGTTTTGGGAGTAACGTGTAATAAACCAATCAGAATCTCAGCTCCCATTCCCTAACGCATATTACTAAGGCATCCTTTAAATAACAACAACAACAACAACAAAAAATACTGAGCCATTGACTTTAGACCAGGTTTTTGTTGGTCAATGACACAGCCGTTTTCAGTTGCCTCAAAATAGCAACACGCCAACAATGCCCCTGAACACACCTCGTTTTCAGACCAGCACGTCCATGGGCGAACAGATGGGCGCGAGTGCATTTGCTATTTAATCAATGTGGGCGCTAGACGTGAAAATGATAACTGCATCGGGCTGAAACTAGCAAAAGACACTTGTGTCGTGCCTGGCGTCGCATTGCGTTTGGGTGTATGATAGGACCCATAGACATTAATATGGAGTTGATCCCACCTTTATAAGCTATATAATAGCTATAACAGCTTCTAGAGAGGCTTTCCAGAGGATTTCACAAGATTTTGGAGTGTTTCTGTGGGGATTTTTGCCCAGTAGAGCATTTGTGAGGTCAGGCACTGATGTTGGACGTGAAGGCCACACCAGTTCTTCCACACCAAACTACTGTATGTCTTTATGGACCTTGCACTGGGGCACACTCATGCTGGAATAGAAAAGGGCCTTCCCTAAAGTGTTCTGACAAAGTTGGAAGCATATCATTGTCCAAAACGTCTTGGTATGCTGAAGCATTAAAGGGGACCTATAATGCCCCTTTCACAAGATGTAATATAAGTCTCTGGTGTCTCCAGAATGTGTCTGTGAAGTTTCAGCTCAAAATACCCCACAGATCATTTATTATAGCTTGTCAAATTTTCCCTTATTTGGATGTAAAAAAACAAAAAGATGCCGTTTTTGTGTGTGTCCCTTTAAATGCAAATGAGCTGCTGCTCCTGGCTTCCTTTCCAGAAGAGGGCGGAGCTTTAACAGCTTGTGCTTCAGTTGCTCAACAACAACAACAACAACAAAGCAGGAAAATCTCACGCAGCCAAAATGAGGATTGTCAGTAACGGTGTTCAGCCTTACATTGTTCAAACCGGAGTCGACACTGATGGAGAGACTCAGGAAGAAGTTACAACTTTTAGAATGAAACTGGGCAGAGTTTCCCAAAAGCATCATAAGCTTAAGTTGATCGTAGCTCCATGGATCTATGATCAACTTAGGCTTACGATGCTTTTGGGAAACTCTGCCCTGGACGTTCCTGAATGGTTAAAACCCGTATGGACGCCCACTATGCATAGCGTACCTGCTTGCCAAAACAGAGCCATACACACCAGGCTAACGTTTATGATTGATATCAAATGCTGTTAATGGTCTAATATTTTTTCCAAAATATTGCTCAGACAGAAAATTTTTTTTTTAGCAATTTAGCTTGCCAGGGTCAACTTGCAGGCTCTAACGAGACTCTAAATAATATTCAGTGCTCATCTGTGCACCCAACGACAGAACAGTTAGCATGCTTTGCTCCAACTTTTGCCATGGTGTTAGAACTGGTACACCGTTTTCAGTTGCGAAAACAAAATGGCGGCACTGTGGGTGGAAACATGCAGATTAAGGGGTGGTAATATTATAATAAGATCCACTTCCTACATCACAAGGTGAGCGAAATCTGATCAGCTCGTTTTTTCACATGCTTGCAGAGAAAGGCTTACCAAAACAAAGTTACTGGGTTGTCCTTTTTTATGCATCGGATCATATATACATTGGTAGATGCACCAGGGACTCGATTATAGCACTTAAACATGGAAAAAGTCAGATTTTCATGATATGCCCCCTTTAATATTTCCCTTCACTGGAGGTAAGGAGCCTAGCCCAACCCATGAAAAACAGCCCCAAACCATTATTCCTCCTCCACCAAACTTTACAGCCGGCACAATGTTGTCAGACTCACTCATTAGACTGCCAAACAGAGGAGCGTGATTCGTCACTCCACAGAACATGTTTCCACTGCTCCAGAATCCAGTGGCGCTGTGCTTCACACCACTCCCTCTGATGCTTGGCATTGTACTTGGTGATCCCAGGTGAAAAAAAAAAAAAGTACACCTCTATAATGTACTTAAAGTGCTCAATTTCACACACTAATTTTGTACTCAAGAAGTACTAAAGAAGAATTTTTAGTATATTAAGATAATCTTAAGAACATCTAAGTGTACTCAACTGCGCTATTTTGAGACACCATGAAATATGAACTAAAATGTGCTTTTAATATACTATCTCTGTATTTAAAAAATAAATATTTAGTTACCACTTGTAGTACACTGTGGGTTCAAATGTACTATAAGTGATATCTAAATAAATTTTTTAAACCGAGATAGTATAGTATATATATAGGATAGTATATTAAAAGCACATTTTAGAGTACACTTAGATGTTCTTAAGATGATCTTAAGAAGTACTGAAGAAGAATTTTTAGTATATTAAGTACAAAATTAGTGCGTAAAAATAGAGCACTTTAAGTACATTATAGAAGTGTATTTTTTTTTCACCTGGGATGTGAGGTTTGCATGCAGCTGCTCGGCTATGGAAACCCACTCTGTGAAGCTCCCGCCACAGTTTTTGTGCTAATATTAATGTCAGTGGAATCAGCAGAACATTGACGACTTGCGCCTCAGCAGTCGGTGACTGGTTCACTTTATGACTTTACGTGGTCTTCCACTTCATGGGTGAGTTGCTACTGTTCCTAAACGCTTCCACTTTCCAATAACGCCACTTACTGTTGACCGTGCAATATCTATCAGCGATGAAATTTCACAAACTGACTTATATCACAGTACCATGCTTGAGTTCACTGAGCTCTTCAGAATGACCCATTTTTTCAAATGACACTTTCATCCATATAGGGTATGTTTGGACTGTGTGCGTGAATTAAAACATGGAAAAAAACAGAAACTGCACTGCAATATGTGAGTGTCGGATGCACTTTATTTAGGTGCCAAACAAACAAACAAACAAAAAAGTGTCACCATTCAGTCATTCAGAAGAGTTGAGCACACGTCCACATAAAAAAATATAAAATCAATACTGACTCAAAGCTCTCTATTCAAACACACACACTCAGACACACACATACACACACACACACACACACACACACACACACACACACCATCCATCCATCTCCGTAATCTCTATATGTTCAGCCTTGAGATCGAAGCTCAAGCCCAGCCAGGAGGAGGGAGCCAAGAAAAACTGGCAACCTCTGTACAAATGTATACACAGTCAATTAATAACCATCATCATCATCAATAAGCCATATAACCACAGCAGAATAAGGAGAATGAGTGCAGAAAGAGGCTGAGACGCTGAAGAGACGAGTGAGAAAGTGGTGGTAAAATAGAGAGAGACAGAAAAAGAGACGCGTCCTACAGTGCCATATGTGATACTCGGAGTCAAAACAGACTTTCACTAAATTAGCAAAAGTTGAGTGTGTCCAGATGTGTCAAACATCCCCCACCCGTATGACCCGTCCAATCGGTGACCGGGACTTATGCTGCATTCCATTCAACTCTGGGAGTTGACATTCCTACTGGAAAAAGTGCAATAGAAAGTCTCTTGAAGTTGGATTTCTAGCTTGGAAACTCACAATTGAGTGGTCAGCAAGATTTACACAGATAAACATTCAACATTTAAGCAAATAAAATGCATCAAAGAGACAAAAAGTCCAACACTGCATGATAAAACATGTTTATCGAACACAAAAAACAAGATAAATGACTCTTTCTGTGTTGATTCCCAGTCGAACACTTGTTAGTGTTGTAAAGCATTGTGTAGTCTACACAGTTTGGTTGCTAAAAAAAGTTCACAATTGTTCCACTGCAAAGATAACAGTAGAGTTGTCATTTTGTGTGCTTGTGTCATCTTCTGAACATCTTTGAATGGAAGCAACATAAAGACAGCTCTGTTCCAAAACCTGCTGAGCTGCCTTACAGCATCCTAACTGAGACAACCTCATCAGGGACTGATCTGGAACTTTCTACATAGACATTAGATTAACCTGATTTAACCAAGTATAACATGATCCTGGATCAACATTCCAATCAACCAATCAGATTTGGGCGACAAGTTTACAGTTTATGTCATGTTTAGGCTCACAACCAGTGTTAGGTGCTTCTACATCAGTGTTATTCACCTATCATTTCCCTCTGATTTTAGGGATAGGTTATGGGTAGGGTTAGGTTTAGGGGTAGGGATAGGGTTTGACGGACAAGAATGTTGTTCCAGGATCAACAAAATATGGGAACATGTCTTACTTGGCAAAATCATGGTGACTGTAGACATTAACACAGGGTTGCTGAAAGATTTTGGGGAAAAAAAAAAAATCTATTTGTGATTTTTGTGAACAGAAAACACAAAGAGCTATAAGAAACTTCACTCAGCACACTGTTTTCTTTGTGTTCCTGCAGCATCTGTGTCAGTGGAGTGCGTTTTCTCATTTAAACAAGAATATTCACATGCTCAGGTAAGAGTGGCTCCTCAGTCTGACAACAACTTAATAAAAAAAAAATAAAAAAAATAACGTCTTTCCATTAAATTTCATTTAAATAAACGAATAATCGAATATTCGTTTTTATGAGCCCAAATATTCAAATACAGTGGTGGTCACAGACAGACACAAAGATGTACCTTTAATTTCCCCAAGCTGATTGCTCACTAAAAACCTCGTCTCCTCTCACGCGACTTTACCCCACTCATTCTCAATTACCCCCCACTAAACCCACCACATGCTTCGCTTTAGGGGGTCTGTTTAAAGTCAATGGGATCAGAAGAGGCAAACCTCCCGCTGTAACTTCACCCAATGGTGTCGCTGTTAGACACCGTTACTTTATAAAAACGAGTGGTCTGACACTTTTTAATGTCACATTTTGTAATATTTGCATTTGTTTTTTTGTTTGTGCATTGATTCTTTTCTCATTTTTTTTTTTTTTTTTTTTTTTTGAAGAGACACAGCCTCCCTTGCCTCCTCAGAGGAAATACCCCTGGAATACAGAAATTTTTGAAAAATGCCCATCCCCAATTTCGAATAATTGTTCAGTCCTTCTGTGCACCACAAATACTGCTGCTTATTTGTTTGACACTAGCATGTTGCTAAGCTAATAAACATTATACTCTACTTCTGTGTGCAATGCATAAAAATACATAGAACACACATATTACAAAAAAATAAGTATATTTAGAATCTCATCCACTGTCTTGAAAGATTTTTTTCATATATTAGAGCTCATTCGCAATGCATTCTGGGAATGCAAAGGGGGACATGCTTTTATGTTGCCTTATGGTGCATTCAAGTTAAAACGGAAAGATCACATTTAAGAGTTGAACACACATGTACGCCACAACAATGTTGGAAACACCAGTGGAAAACTCAGGATTTTCTTAGAGCCCGGTGTGTCCGTGAGAAACATGGCGGAATACCACAATACTTACAGGTATTTAGCAGTGACATTGTCAGGCTTTTTATTTACAACAAACTAAGTTAATTGCCTGTTCGAAATATGATAGCAATGAAATATAACAATATAATATGAAATGATAAAGTTTAAAGTGGCCGCCAGATGCACATTGTTTGTTCTTCGATTTTGAGAAGTAGAGTTTAAAAATCTTGCTGTATTTTTGTGTAGTTAATTAAGAGAAGGTACACTGCCATCTTGCTCCAATGAAAGTGACTTGATCCACCGGATGTAGTAAACACTAACTTCCCAGGACGACTTGAACGCACCATCAAGCGTAAAGTATACTTCAGTTGTGCATTTGCATGCCACCGAAAGCAAAGTATACTCCATTTGATAGCGTGCGCGAGCACAAGCACTCGATACACGCGCACTAAAAGTTTTGACTGATAAAAATTTCCTTGTACTCAGTCTATTGTTGTTGTCATCTCCAGTAGTTGTTTTTGTTATCCCTTTCTTTTCGACTGTGAAACAATGGGCCAAAGTCAGTGTTGCCATCTTGTGGAAAAACTAATTAGTGCAATTCAGGAGCATGTGTGGGCAGAGCGTACGGAGTAACACGGTTAGAAAAATCAAGCTGTGCGTGTACAGTACAATGCGGATAATGAAATCTACGTCACGTAAACTGTACGCATACACAAGTATGCATAAGAACCGAAGAATACTTTGGGCTTCAACATTCTGTCTAGGTAGGCATCTAACTAGGTTTTGGAACAAAGCTGTTTTTCTACCTCTGTATGAAACAGAAGATGATTTTGACGATGATTTTCAGGGATCCATTTCCTTAATCAATGTACAATAAGAAAGTCATCATTAAATTATTATATGGCTATATGAAGCATATGGCTAAGAACACACTTATTCTCTCTCTCTCTCTTTGACCTGGTGACAAATTCAGATAAAATCATCAATACCATAAGACCAAGAACGTAAAAGTCCAACTCATCTCCACTGAAGGATCCTGCTCAGACAGGAAGCGTGAAACCTAAGGCAAGTGCTCTTCCTGTGGTTGAGTCAGTCAGAATTTAAAGTGACAAAAAAATCCTCAAAGTTACTGTCAGTCTGTAGATGGAGAATGACGGAAAACCATCAACACTAGAAGGTCCATCAAAGCTACTGTAATGTGAGTTGTGTGTTTGAGTGTTGGGGGGTTATTGTATATTGCAGGAGGAGCAGCACGGATCGTCTTTATCCGGCTGTGCCGCGTAGTCCATCTGCCGTACGATCTCGGCAAAGAGTTCGTCCACCATGGTCTTGCTCTTGGCGGAGGTCTCGATGAACGGACAGCCCCACTCCTCCGCCAGCGCCTGGCCCTCCCTCACAGACACCTCCCGCTCGCTCTCCAGATCCACCTTATTCCCCACCAGGATCACAGGGACCTTCTCATACCTGCAAAACACATCGACAGTCTCCATCAGAACTCTCAAACCGTATCAATGCCAAACAAGTGGACACATCCCCTGTGAAAAAGTATACTTCAGTGTACCCATGAACTCTGGTTCTTAAATAGAATTGGCAGTTGTTAAGGGATCAAATTAAATCATTTCAGCTTACATCTTGGATTTTAGCTGTTTTAGCTTATTTTAAAACATTTTGTATTATGTTAAAGGGATAGTTCACCCAAAAATGAAAATGTGATGTTTATCTGCTTACCCCCAGCGCATCCAAGATGTAGGTGACTTTGTTTCTTCAGTAGAACACAAATGATGATTTTTAACTCCAACCGTTGCCGTCTGTCAGCCGTATAATGCATGTCAATGGGAACTCCATCTATAAGAGTCAAAAAAACATGCACAGACAAATCCAAATTAAACCCTGCGGCTCGTGACGACACATTGATGTCCTAAGACACGAAACGATTGGTTTGTGTGAGAAACCGAACAGTATTTATATCATTTTTTGCCTCTAATACACCACTATGTCCAACTGCCTTGAGCATCGGGTGTGTGAGGTCTGAATGCACGGCGGAAGTGATCTCTCATTGAAGTATACGAGCGAGACATCACTTCCGGCATCAGAGCGCGTTTTCAGGCCTCACACACCGGATGCTCAAGGCAGTTGGACATAGTGGTGTATTAGAGGTTAAAAAAATGATATAAATACTGTTCGGTTTCTCACACAAACCAATCATTTTGTGTCTTAGGACATCAATGTGTCGTCACGAGCCGCAGGATTTAATTTGGATTTGTCTGTGCATGTTTTTTTTTACTCTTATAGATGAAGTTCCCATTGACATGCATTATAAGACTGACAGACCGCAACAGTTGGAGTTTAAAATCATCATTTGTGTTCTACAGAAGAAACAAAGTCACCTACATCTTGGATGCCCTGGGGGTAAGCAGATAAACATCAAATTTTCATTTTTGGGTGAACTATCCCTTTAAATCATTTTAAGTAGGGATGGGCATTTTTCATAAACACTGTATTCGAATATGTTCGAATATGTGGGCTCATAAAAAAAACAAAACAAAACGAATATTCAATTATTCCTTAATTTAAATGATGTTCAACAAGAAAGATGTTACTTTAATTATTAAAAAGGGATAGTTCACCCAAAAATTATCCCATGATTAATAAAAGTAACTCGTACTCTTGCTGGATTGGATACTCTTTATTCAGCTAAATAAAATGCACATAAAACGTGATGGAAACATATTTAGAGAAAAAACTTCTAGTAAATGTATTAGGAATAAAACATGTGCATTAAAAAAGTCTGTGACAGAAGAATTAATTCATAACTGGAATAATCTTCGGACTCATCGCATCTGAAATGATGCTATGATCATTCTCAAATTCCAAAGCCAGAGTCGAATCGGTCGAATTCAAACGTAGACTGTGTTGAAAAACCGTTTGACATTTTTGAAATACATTTTTTGAAATAGATCCGCAATGCAAAGTCAAAATGATGGAGGAGTGCATGGTAGGCCTACTGTAGTGCTGTTGTTGTCATTCCTAGAATTCTTTTTTTTTTTTTTTTTTTTTACCATTTTTGTCTGCATGTTAGTGATGATATCTTATTCATATTAAAGTCTGTGAAGCCGAGGGAGCCCCGTAAAAAAATGTTTGCATATGGGCCTGGGGCTGACTTGCTATGCCAGTGATCCTGCGTCATACATCGCGTCACGGGTTACTCTTGTATAGTATGAATTACAGTTATGAAGGACAAATGGTATATTATTATATTAGTAATTTTACTTAATTCTCTCAAATGTATCAGAATCTATCATTGTGATTAGTCTTTTTTCTCAGGGCAGACATAAAATAACTCCAGCGAGTCACGTCTGAACTCTCACATTACATTGTTCAGCTTTCCCCTCAAGGCAAAAGAATGCGTTTACCCACAACCACTAACGATGCAGTGGCCCAGGGAGGCTGAGGAGGGTGGGGTTACTAAAGCCACACCCCTTACAAACACTCCCTGTTATTAGCAAACCACACATGACGTCACAGTTTAAAAGTACTTCCAGAATGACAGCCTATACTGGCCTTTGATTCTCACCAGATGTGGGTCAGGACCAAAAAAACAGGGGTCATATATCTGTACAGATGGGCTAAAGCTGATTTTACATTTTCTGAAGATAATGTGAGTGTTGCTTGACTGTGAAAAACTGGCTTGGGTGTTGTGGGTTGTATCCAGGGTGTTGTTATGTGGTTATGTACTGGCTCAAGCTCCAAATCTCCACAATATCCTGGTCTGTAAATATCATGCTGGTTTTATCATCCAGCAAGCAAATTCAACTAATAGCACACTTATCAACAACAAGCGGCATTATGTGAAGGATCACTGATGTTTGTAGTTAGTGCAGGATGAGTTACATGCCAAGTTTACTTGGTCTGCTTAAGGATAATAACATTTACACTTGCCTTTTAGAATCATTTGTTTAGTCATTCATTTCACTAAACCCTCAGAGACAAAACTCTCTCACTCGTCCTTCAACAAGAACAAACAGCGCTGCGGTGACAGACGTATCTTACTCTCGCTACCTCTCCCTCATTATGCATCGCTTTTGCTGTGTGAAATATTTATGCCATTCAATTATTCAATATTTTCAGAGAGGCATCTGCGCGAGAGTGCAGATCTATATTATTTGCGTGGGAATGTGTGCTAGAGATGATGTTGTTTGCAGATCTGTATAAATATATTTCTGGTCCAGATGACTGGGTTCAGGGTGACAGTGAGGTTAGTGGGAGTGTGGAATTACACAAGCATTTCCCACCAGTTATTAGGAATTTCCGTCCTGGAATTTATTTATTTTTTTTGCCATTTTGGATTTTTTGAAAAACCTACTTTTTCGCCGATCGGAACCAAACCAGTGCAGAAAGATACTCATGATCCTAGAGGTCTGTGAGAATTTGGAAAGAAATCAGCCACCGAGGGGCATATCAAGTTTTACAAGTGTGTAAACGATTGTATATTACACAAAGTTTCGCACATGTACACGATATTCATATCATATGTTAGATCTCCTCATTCTGAATAATTTTGCCTCAAGAACCACCGCTGTCAATCAAATCGTTTGTTTAATATTTGAGTGTATTTAAAAAAAAACCTACTTTTGCAAACTCGTCCTAGGTTTTTTCCAAAAAAAACCCCAAACCAGTGCAGGATAATTCTCTGGACTCTCTAGATAAATAATTATCAAAAAAAAAAAAAAAGTTGAACTTACTCTTTGGGTAGCTATAACAGGGTCATTTAGAAAATGGGCATGGCAAGATATGCTCAAAAGCTTATAAATCCTAAATGAAAACTCTGAACTTCATGAAAATAGGTGAGCACATGTGACATTTGATTCTAAACAAGCATGCAAACCTGTATTGGCTGTAAATGGTCTTTTTACAGCTTGCTACATAAAATATAATACCTTTTTACGCATGTGCTTAAAGGGCCTAAAAGTGCTTGAACCCCGATAACTGTTGCTCGCAGCTATATTTTTATTGTCTTTTCTTTTCTTTACTGACTTTCCCTGATAAGTAATGTTCCTATTGTTAATGGATTGCTTCTGAATTTTTTTTCCCCATAATTGGGAACCAACCCTAAAGAATACTAATAAAATCCATAAAGAATCTACTAAGAATGTACAAGGAAATGTCCTATTTTTCAGTGGGATCTTAATTGATCCTTAAACCCAAAGTATAGTTCATTTTTTACGTGTACGCGAGGGTCAGCGTACAGTGCGCGTGATGCAAATTTCGTCATCAGGAGAGAGTACGTGTACTGTACGCACACCACCAGATTTTGTAACTGTATTTTTGTACAGATCACACACATGCATTTAATTGTTTTTGCAGTAATTATTTTATTCACAAGGTGGCAACCGTGCCGTGGGGGCGCTGATTCACAAGGTGGAAAAACTGCATAAACAGAACAGACTGGAACGCATGCAAGCTACAGCAACAATGGAGGCCTACATAGACAAGATTGTGTGAAGAGGTTAGAAAGTACCCTCATTTGTACAGCTCTAGCATGAAAGAATACAAAGATGTCTAAATGGGTTGTAACTCCTGGCGAAAGATTGCTCAAAACTGCACATGCGTTGAACGCCTGTGTATGCAATCGAGTCAAATGAAGTATACTTTCCAAGGCTGTGTGTTCGACTGTGCACATACATTAGCGTCCGCTTAAAAAAAAAAAAAAAAAAAAAAAAAAAAAAAAAAAACGAAGTATACCCAGGGCTTTAAGGAATTCCTATGTGATTCCATTAGAATCAGTTTCAAATTATGGCAAAATTCCATTAGAAATCCTTTAGGATTTCTGACTAGGGCTCACGTGTGTGTATATGTGTGTGTGTGTGTGTGTGTGTTAATGTTTGTGACTGTGGAGTTTGCTCTTATGTCTGTATGTGTTTATGTACCCCTGCTGCAACTCAATACACCACAAACTTACTGTTTCTCACATTTTATAGCCTCTCACTGGCACTGAATGCAGTCAAACAAGCACTGGTTTAAAAAAAATGTATTGTGTAGTCACATATTCTGAATAACAATTATTTTGCATTTTAGAGCAAGTTACAACTGCTGCAATACATCCTAACCATTTGTAAATGTCCATGTTTGCTTCATCAGTAACATATCATCACAGACTTTCTTCCTACAGACCAAAAACCAACCTCTAATGGCAAAAGAACAAGACAGATAAAACACATTTTATCGTTTATCTATGTAAAATGCATTTGTAAAAGCAAAATAAAGTTGCATTTCAGAAAAAAAAAAAAAAAAAAAAAAAAAAAAACATTTTTCATTTTTTACTAAAGCACTCATTCTCACTAAAGCAAATTTCCTATTTTCTGAAAAATATAAAATAAATAAACAAAAATAGCATGTTTGGGTGTTTATCAAATGCTTTTCTGACTCATCTGAAGCCTTACAGTTCTCTAGATTCTCCACTTAAAGTCCCCCTGTGGACAAAATCAAGTTTTTAATGTTGTTTATGTCTATGTGGTGTTTTTAATAAGTTTACGACAAACCATGTGCAAATTCATAAGTCAGCACCATTGCTGAATATGCAGTGAACCATAGACTGAAATAGGTCTGAAATCACTAGTGTTTCTGACGTCACAAACTACCCTGTAACCAATCACATCAATGTGCGGGTGGCTTTAGCATATCATTAACAGCGAACTAGCAGGAGAGTCTCAAGAGAAACCAGGTTATCCCAGGATATTTTTCTGTTGATATGAAAAATCATGTAGATTTAGCAATATAGCGGATGTATGATGCATATTATGATGTTAGGATAAAATATGCCTTTCTCAACTGAGTTGTTCAAAGTGTTTCTAAGGAAACTGATTGTTAATAGGCAGCTGTGAGAGTCTGACATGGCGAACAGGAACATGGTTTGTGTAACATTATTAGCTGTTTGATAACGTAGCAAAAGACTAATGTTAATTACCATTATGTGTCCGACGTTGTAAAGAGAGATACTATTGTGCAGTGTTTACCTCAGTAAGTTGACCGAGTGGATCTCTGAGCTCGTGCGAGTGAGTGGAGGCAGGGCTAATTAACATACTCATTCATCAGCGTAAGGCAAGGGTGTAGAGTTTCATTCAAGCTATTTTACACAGCAAAAAAAAAAACTTTAAATATGTAATTTTAGTGATCAAAGAGGAGTAAGGGATCAAATTATTGACTACAGGACAGGGGGGCTTTAAGTGTTATTAGGGGAGCTGTTTTCTCATTCTAGAAGTCATCTGATTGGACAAATAAAGATCCCACCCCTGAGTGCGAGATGAATCATCAGTATTTTAACCTGTTTTCCCAGAACTGAAAGACTTCAAACATGTATCTGCTAAAAGGTAACATTGTCAACTCTGAGTACACATGCATTTACATTTCTCAAAACTCACATAGCTACATGGACTAAAAGCCACAACACTGCAATTTTAATCTCAAACACTTTCTATAACATGTGATTTGTTTGCTTATTCATCACTAGAAATGATTTTAATGTTTGCTAAACACTATACTTTGTTCCTCTGTGAAGTGCATCGCATCACTTGTACATGAATCTTTCATGCAGACATGAAACACTTAAATGCGGCACATCGAGCAACAGGCCTGTGAAGGCCCAACAACACTCGAGAAGAGATCTCACTACACACACAACAAGATATGTTAATGTCATTTTCACCGTTTGCTCTTTGGGAAAGAAATGCCCTGTCATTTACATGAATTAGCCTCTCACCTCTTGACTCGGATGATCTGGTCTCTCATGGGTTTGATGTCCTGAAAGCTCTGCTGGTTGACCAGACTGTAGACCAGAATGAAGCCCTGCCCGTTTTTGATGTACAGGTCCCGCATGGACGCGAACTGCTCCGTGCCCGCCGTGTCCAGGATCTCCAGCACCGACGGCGACGAGTCCACCTCAATCTCCTTACGGTAGAAATCCTCGATGGTCGGGTCGTACTTCTCAATAAACGTCCCGGTGACGAACTGCACGGTGAGGGCGGATTTACCGACCCCGCCGCTCCCGAGGACCACCACTTTATACTCACGCATCTCTGAACAGATCGAACAATCAAAATAAACTCACACGGCACTGATGTTCATGTTTAGGGCGTTTAAACGAGTCTGTCCGCGGACACGAGCGCGCCTCGCACAAAGACAAGCTTCCCGCAGCAGCGCTTCATGATCACGGAGCACCGGCGGCCCACACGCGCCTGTAATTCACAACGGGGGACGGTTGAACACAGGCTATCACCAATAACTTGTGCTTTTCATCTGCTCAGCTCACCATCCTATAGAAGTAAACGAAGACTGCATGGAGAAACCCAGCAGACTGCCTCCGGGAACGGCGGATTGAAACACGGTCCGTTAAAATTAGATCATTTGAAGCGCATATTCGTGTTTCCCATCTGTGTCTGCTCTCTCCGGTCTTCATTAATACTCTAGCACACCGCCATGCTCACGGGTGGGGATCCTCCACTCCGCCGTCCACTCTTTTGAAGCCCGAATCATTTCGGTGAACCGAAGAGTTCGCTCGAACGAACCGGTTAAAGAACGACTCACTGATTCTTTTACATTATGACGTAATTAGGTCATCACCTGGTCCTTGAATTTTATATTTCACACTGTAAAATCTTGTAAATAATAAATAATAACGCATAAGGTTTGAATTATTATAATATCTTCTCATAAATTGTAAGAATAGCCTAACAAATGTATCAAGATCAATGACCTTATCTTTCTTACAGGTTTCATTGTTTACCTGTTTGTACTTTTCCACCCTTCACTTCCAAATACAGTGCTGTTTCTTCTTTGCAATAGCCTATAATAATAATAATAATAATAATAATAATAATAATAATAATAATAATAATAATGTAAAATATAGCTATTTAGGGGTAGCAACTGCATAATATAGGTTACAAATCTCCTCAGTTTTTTATTATTTATTTATTTTGACAATATACACTGGAAAAGGCCATGGTTGCTCCCTGAAACATATGCTACTGCATTTATAACAAAATAAGATAAATTAATTTTAAGATACTGCATATATATATCCAACGAGCTCCCAAACTGCTTCTTTTGCTCAGTGCAAAAGTATCAATGCAATATTCATTCATTTTTGGGAGAATTTGAGTTGTTATCTAGGCCTATCACCTTTTATTAAATGTAATTTAAAGTTTTCGCTGAAAAATATATATGCTATTTATCTTTCTGACAGTAATGCTGTTGAACTTATTGTAAATTTCTTTGTTTTGCATTTCCATTTTCGTTCATAATTACTCAACAAAAACAGATTTGATGTATTTCTTTCTGAAAATTCCCATACTGTAAAATCCCTTAAACTCAAATAATTAAAAAAACTCTCGGATTTCATCAAAAATATCTTAATTTGTGTCCCAAAGATGAATGAAGGTCTTACGGGTGTGGAACAACATAAGGGTGAGTAATTAATTACAGCAATTTCATTTTTGGATGTACTAACCCTTTAAGTACACCAAGCTGCCAATCGGCCGCCGGGCAACATTGGACCGTTTTTAAGTGTTGGCCCATTGACTCTAGTTGAACACCGTTGTTTTTTTTATTTATTTTTTTTGTTTTTTGTTTTTTGGGCTGATTCAACCTGTAGAATCGACGTCGGGTGAGAGAGAGAACTCTTGGCTGTTTAGTGAACAAGTCCAAGTCGGTCACCGTGATTTTGCCAAGTAAGACATGTTCCTGGATCAGCATATTTTGTTGATCCTGGAACAACATTCCAGTCTGAAAATTTAGTCTTAACCCTATTCCTACCCCTAAACCTAACCTTACCCATAACTTATCCCTAAAATCAGAGGGGAAAGAGGTGAATAACACTGATGTAGAAGCACCTAACCCTGGTTGTAAGCCTAAACTTGACATAAATGGTAAACTTGTCCCTCAAATCTGATTGGATTGGAATGTTGTTCCAGGATCAACAAAGATGTTAATCCATGAACATGTCTTACTTGCCAAAATCATAGTGACCGTCAAAGCGCGAGAATAATAGCAAAACAGTGAGCAAACAAGTCAAGGCGGTATAGACAGAAGGCTGTTCTAATTTCATGTCGTACCTGAGTGTTCCTGGGCGACCTGGAAACAAATGCCATGACCAGGGTTGCCAGGTTTTCACAACAAAACCCACCCAATTGCTCCTCAAAACTAGCCCAAACGCATTTCAGGGGGGTCCCATGGTTATGAGGCTCCCCTCGTAAATTTGCATTCCAGGGGCTAAATATCATATTACTTTGAGTCGATTCAACCCGCGGACATGAAAAACCACCCGCGGCAACAGTGTAAAAGTAGCCCAATTCTGTCGGAAAACTTGACAACACTGGCCATGACACCAAACCCCCTTGTGGAAGAAGAATGCCATCATGTTTACAATTGTGACAACGAGCGCTTTCCAGGATAAACTAAACGCTGGATTTTCAAAAGCTCTACTGTTGCAGTAAACTTGCACAACATTCTTGAATGTACGGAGCCCCAGACATGACATGCAGGAAAAAAATAGTAGGCTAAATTGTGCGCACAATTTACTATTTCGTTCCCTCGATTTATAAAACATGAGCACAATTTAGTAAATTGAGGGAATGAATTAGTAAATCGTGCGCACGTTTTAGTAAATCGAGGGAACAAATTAGTGAATCGTGCGCACAATGCACGTCAGTCTGTTATTGTAGGGACATCGACTTTTCACGCCCCTAAACATGACGCGGAACAAAACAAACTGTGATTGTTTGCGTTACATGTCAGTCAAATGTCCTCTTGGGTGGTTCTTGGCCAATGAAAGCAGCATTATAGTCCAGACCTTCTGCCGTCAGTCTGAAGTCAGTGTCTCTACCCTAAAACCTGTGATCTTGAGGGGTATTTTTTTTTTACCTTCCCTTTTCTTTTAGGCTATGTTATTTTTTATTTTAAATGCAGTGCTGTTTTTTCTTTACAATAAAGAATAAATGGGGGGGGGGGGGGGGGGTGCTTCTAACACACACACACACACACACATAAGCACATTTTCACATTAGTCTTATTAATAAGCCTTCAGTAATTTCATGTAGGTCTTCAGTTTACTACAGTCATGGTTTTAGCGTACATTACACAATAGTAACATTCACTTCACTACATCTGTTGGCTGAAAAGTTCAGTGATTTGGAGAGTATAGGCTAGTTGACTCGATAAACGCTAAAATTGCTTCAGTCCAATTTGTGAAGGAATCGCTCAGACCGATTGTGAACCGATTTAAATGATTCATTTAAAGGATCCGACTCAGTAGAACGATTCGCTCATAAACCAGACATTTTTTACGCCTCTTCCAGCTCGGCTTCCGTACAGACGGCGAAGACAGACGCTCTCGTCGGTTAACGGATCCGTGAGGTGCCCAATAGCTGCGCGGCTGCCTGAAACCGCGCCCACAACACCGCACAGACCAAGGCTGAGTTTCCGCTTGAGTCAAAACCAGCCGGTTGTCCCTGACGTAAGGAAATACTGGGCAAAGAGCCCCAATAGTGGCGGCTGCGCGCGCACTCTATCAAGAGTTGGGTGAGAATGCGTGGATGCTGTTGCTATGGAAACTCACAGTTCACAATGTAGGAGGTTAAACTCGTCAACAACAGGTTTCACTGACATTCAGTGCTGTAAATGATTATATGTAATCTGGATTACGTAATTATAAATATTCCAAAATATAAGTACTTGTAATTAGATTATATTACATTTTAAAATGGTCATAATCAGATTACAGTTACTTTTTATTAATTACGTGCTTGCATATTATTGTATTATTATAGTTTTTTTTTTTTTTTTTTTTGGTAATTTTCCTGTGAGTTGTTACTCTGCTTCAAATAATGGACACAAATGCGCTTGTGATATTGTGATAAAATGAGAAATATAAAACAAATCCAAATAAACTATTGTTTTATTAAGTGTTCTATTTCTCTTTGTATTTTTTAATCAGTATGATAATCCCATTCAAGTTTATGTGATAAATGAGTTCGGACAAAAGTAATCTAAAAGTTAAATTACTTAAAATTTGTAATCAAATAGAGTATGTTACTACTTTGTAGTACTACTACTAATTATTAGGCTATTTATTAATTAACAGTTAATCAAGTGTAAGAAATTATGTTCAATTGTTTTAATTATGCACTAATGTGTTTTTGTACACATTAAATAGTAAGCCATACGTATTTTAAATTAATATAATTCGTATATACTTAGGATAATCATTACTTACAGTTTGGGGAGACACGATTTGTCATGACATTGGTTCACTAACCGAATCGAACTTTAGTTCCGGGTTGATGATGCAAGACGCTCAACTCAATGTAACATGTCCGACTCAAAAAAAAAAAAAACGAATGAGCCGGTTCAACCATTAACACCATTAACTTAAGTGAATGAAAGGCAATAATCAGCAATATGCATTTACACAAATGACTTTTTATTTGAATGTTTCATATAACACTGAGTTGTTAGAAAAGAAATGTGCAGAGACATCATTCTTCGATTACGTAAGGAACCAATGAAACAGTTTTTGAACCGGTTCATTGAACTGAACTGTCTGATAGAACCGGTTCTTGGAAATGAATCTGACTTTACAGCAAAACACAAATCAAACATAAACACTTGAAGAGATTTTACATCACAGTTAATCACAGTGTGTCATGATCTATACGTTTCAAAGATGAAGATAATTGTATAAGGAGAATAATCCACACGCTTAACGGCATGTGCTAAACACAAACAATAACTGACCACTGAACAGCAACACAAGAGGAACATAAATACACAGTGATAACGAACTGAATGGCAAACAGGTGTGTGATAATTAATGAATTGTCATGACAATTAAACAGGAACAGGGAACAAAAGACACCGGAAAGAAAGATGAGCGACCTAAAAGTCCTTGATAAACAAACCGTAACACAGTGACAGCTATAATATTTAGCATGTAAAAGAGGACCTGTAATGCCCCTTTTCACAAGATGTAATATAAGTCTCTGGTGTCTCCAGAATGTGTGTGTGAAGTTTCAGCTTAAAATCCCCCACAGATCATTTATTATAGCTTGTCAAATTTGCCCCTATTTGGGTGTGAGCAAAAACACGCCGTTTTTGTGTGTGTCCCTTTAAATGCAAATGCGCTGCTGCTCCCGCCCCCTTTCCAGAAGAGGGCGGAGCTTTAACAGCTCAACAACAACAAAGCTGGAAAATCTCACGCAGCCAAAATGAGGATTGTCAGTAACGGTGTTCAGCCTTACATTGTTCAAACCGGAGTCGACACTGATGGAGAGACTCAGGAAGAAGTTACAACTTTTAGAATGCAACTGGACGTTTCTGAATGGTTAGTGGATAAATTTATGTAGGTGCTGTGGAGTTGATTCAACTCATCCACTAGCATGTGCCGTCATGTTCATCTTTTGTGCAAATCAGTGTTGAATTGATCCTTGTTTGTGAAGCAGTCCGGCGTAAAATGACGACATGACAACAACACTCTACTACAACAACTCTTCCTGTTCTCTAAAGCAGCCCAACATGACCCCGCCCCCTTTGTTGTGTGTTCTCGGGGGCGGGGTTTATGTTAATTTTATGGTTTGTGATGTTACCAACATGAGAAGAAGCTCTTTGTAGTCCCCGTTTGTTGTAGTCCTTAAACAGCAAATATCTCCCATTGCATTGAACTTTGAGTGTCGTAACTTTGCAGATGTTGTTTATGCTCAAACTGCAACATTACACACTAACTAAAGTTAAAAAAGTGAAATCGTAATAAACCAGCCATTTAATGTATTAAGGCTTGTGTACCATAAAACATACAATTTAGATTTCCATTTTTCACTTTCCACTTTAAACAATGTTTGTTGAATTTATGTGAAACAGGCTTCTAGACAATCAGCAAAGCAAGTAATTTGTTGATGGTTGTGAAATACTTTTTAATAAAACAGAAATTGTTTAATAAATAGAAAAATGTTTTTGAAACCTGACATCCTGATTATTTAAAGCAACATTAGTACAGGATGAACTCAGTGATCCCTGTTGGACTTTTATTCATCTCACCATAGGTTGATTCTTTAAGAGAAATCCGAGTTATTCCCAGTTTACTGTAAGGACAAAACATGGACTTAAACAACCAGAGTGGAGAAAGAATAGAATAAAATTCTACACACTCACTGGATTATATAGTATACTGTAACCAGATACGAAAATACCGTAAAGAACAGTACACTGTTGTCACTGATGTAATTAGATCCTCGGGCACATTTAAAGGGCTGATTTCTCAGGCGTGCCACTCTGCTCCAGGCTGATATGGTTCCTGCTGCAGTATGGCAGACAGTAGGTGGCGCTGTTGGTGTAAGATGTGAGAGAGCGGCTTCTAGCGATCAAACATCTGAAACACTGCAGTGATCCTGCATCACATTCATCAGAGATGCTGCAGTCTGATTTATCAACAGACATTTCCCAAAACCCCCCACAATTAATACATAGTCGGAAAGATGAATTAATTAGGCCTAATAAATAACAGCAGTTTTCCATTTCAAGATTTTTTTAAAAATAAAATGAGCTCCACACTGAAAATATTGTTTATAGTTTTAGGAATTTGTAGAAAAAAAAATGTAAGGAAAAAGAATATTTAAACATTTCTAGATCAATAATCAAATATAAGTAAATGATGTTGATCTTCCGCTGAAGCTCCAGATGTTCTTCAGATCATCTCAAATCATGATCCTCACTTCTGGAGTTCATGTATCGCTCAAAAGAGTGCTGCCGAGCGCTAAGAATTTCTGCAATTAATGTTACATTTTCACTTAAATTGGATACTATAATATACACTACTGTTCTAAAGTTTGGGGTCAGATTTTTTCTAAAAAAAAAGGAATACTTTTATTCAGCATGGGCACATTAAATTCATCAAAAGTGACTGTAAAGACATTTATAATGTTACAGATTTCTGTTTCAAATAAATGCTGTTTGAACTTTCTATTCATCAAGTAATTCCACAAAAGTATTAAAAACTGTACTGCTGTTAAAGTTACTGCTGAATGTACTGACAAGCATTCATGCTTAACTAAAATAGTATATATATATAATGAAATATGAAATAAAACATGATTTAAAATGTACTCATTTAATTTGACAGGCCTATTACAAAGTGCACATTTAAAAGTGTACTTAAGTGTGTTAAGATGCAGTCATGTCAAGTGTCTCTCTTCAAGTGCACTTAAGTGTACCTTATATTTCATTGATATTATATTTTCAGTAGGTACAGATTTAAATGTTTTAAGATTTAAAGTATATACACGTGCACATGCTGTACAATAAAGCACTCTTATTATTCACAAGCGAGTTAAAATGTATGGAAGCAAAGAAAGTTTAAGTTTAGAATAAATACCTTTGTAGTAACTTTTTGTTTATTTGCTAATGTCATCTATGTACATCCCAAATAATTAGTGCTGTCTGTGTTTTGCAGTAGTCATGAGGCAGATGTTTAAATGGACAATGTCTAACAGTGAGTGGGAACATTTCAGCCCAGGACTGTATGAATATGGCGCAGAGTTTTGAACTGAAATGCTGCATGCTAAAGTGGTACAACTGTTAAGTGAATCTGTCTCTGATGGACTGCAGCCATTAAAGCTCAAGCGAAGGGTGGATGGTGAAGTACCTTGTTGACGGATGGTGTGCCTTCAGTAATTTGGCACTGGATTGATTCTGCAAACGGCATCAGGCCAAGAGTTTAACCTACAGCAAGCCGGTGCTTCAAGTGAAGGAATAAACAAAAAAGAAGCAAAAAACAAATAATTTGAGCAGTGAACAAAAAGCAAGGTGACAAAATATTAAACTGAGCTTCTACATCCAATAAAAGTGTAATAACAAACAACATATTATAATGTAATTATAATAATTTATCCATCATAACTTCTGGAGAAAAATAGCACAGTCACTGGACAAAGATGAAGCTCTCTAGAGCACGTGTCGACTGACTGTGTTTGCGTACGCTATCAAATGTAGTATACTGTGAAAGGATACGCGTTCGACATATGCTAGCGTGAGCGTAAAAAAACGAAGTATACTTTGGGCTTAATTTGCCAAAACATACATAAATTGCCATAAGATTGTGTTGAAAGAGCCAAAACCCACAGACATTGACCAAGTAAATAAATATACAAACAATAGGGGAAAAAAATATTTTCAAAAAACTATTTTCATGTTTTTACCACAAAATTAAATTTTACTATCTATGGAAAGTTAGTGCTACACACAAGAGTGTTTCAAGAACAAAAAACTCAAATATCTGAACAATGTCACATAATCGCTGTATAAAGGGGCTCGCACAGCGGACGCGAAGCTCAGCACCGCGACACGTCTTTAAAATTCGAACGCATTGTTTTCAATTGTTTTCTGAGTCGTAGCTGGGCGCCGCGGACAGGCGCCGAATGTCGCCGCCGGTGTGCGTACACTCATAGAAAACAATGCGTTTGAATTTTAAAGACGTTGCGCGGCGCTGAGCTTCGCGTCCGCTGTGCGAGCCCCTTAAGTGGAATATCTGCTGTATTACCTACCACCCAAATTGTGCATTATAATAATTCAACAGCTCGTTGTCAGTTATTTCTTTCTTATTACAGTATTTGTTCCTGTGAATAGACTGAATTAAGTTGAGAGAATCAAAGCATGTGATGACTTGGCCGTTGTCGACATGGCTTCTTTTTGGTGTGTGTACACCAGATAGCCACTAGAGGGCGCTCCAACCCAGACTATTGTCATTCTGTCATGAACTGCTTGAAGACGCAAGGGTTAAAGGATTAGTTCACTTCAGAATTAAAATTTCCTGATAATTTACTCACCCCCATGTCATCCAAGATGTTCATGTTTTTCTTTAGTCGAAAAGAAATGAAGGATTTTGAGGAAAACATTCCAGGATTTTTCTCCATATAATGGACTTCAATGGACTCCAAACGGTTGAAGGTCAAAATTACAGTTTCAGTGCAGCTTCAAAGAGCTCTACATGATCCCAGACGAGGAATAAGAGTCTTATCTAGAGAAACCATCGGACATTTTCTGAAAAAATTAAATAAAAATCATATACTATCATATACTAACCAAATGCTTGTCTTGCACTGCTCTGCGATGTGCCACGCATTACGTAATCATGTTGGAAAGGTCACGTGTGACATTGCCGGAAGTACAGATGCAGTGTCTACAAAGTGAACGTGCAAAGACTAAGTCAAACGGCCTTTACAAAAAAAAAGATAAAACAACAATGTCGGATGATTTTGAAGTTGGAAAAAATTAGATGGATTTTTTCGCCCTACTGCAGTACTTCCGCCCATGTCACATGTGACCTTTCCAACGTGATTAAGTAATGTGGGGCATGACCGATGGTTTCTCTAGATGAGACTCTTATTCCTCGTCTGGGATCATGTAGAGCTCTTTGAAGCTGCACTGAAACTGACATTTGGACCTTCAACCCGTTGAACCCCAGTGAAGTCCACTATATGGAGAAAAATCCTGGAATGTTTTCCTCAAAAACCTTCATTTATTTTGACTGAAGAAAGACAGACATGAACATCTTGGATGACATGGAGGTGAGTAAATTATCAGGACATTTTATTCTGACAGGCAAACATGGTCAAAACCAAAGTAATGCTCAGAAATGCAGTAAGACACTTACAAAGCTTTGCAATAAATGACTGAGATAACCAGACTTATATAGCGTGAGCTAAACAGGCTAATGAGACGCACCTGTCAGCAATCAGAGATGATGAGACAGAGCAATGAATATGGGAAATGTAGTCCTTGAGGGAATGACAATAGTCTGGGTTGGAGCGCCCTCTGGTGGCTATCAAAGGCACTCCAGCTGGCGATCATGACAGGTGTAATAGTCACTGATGGTAAATGCACAAAGTGATTGTTGAGAAGATTGTATAACAGATGATACTGTCAACCCAACATGTTCAACAGTGCAGATGCTGCAGGAACTAGAGTATGGATGAAAGATGTGTGTGTTGAAGGAATAAGGAAACACAAGAGCTCCTGAGCGTTACAACAATTATTCCAAAGAGAATCCGTAGGGGAAACACAGAAGACACATCTAATCAGCTTATCGCTCGCAAAATATGAGCCTGCTGTCAGCCGAGGGCCATTTCCTGTTTGGATCCTGTTTATACAAACCAGAAACAATTCAATATTCACTTAGAAGAGACTTTGATGCAAAGTGACTTGCAAATGAAGATAAACACAAGCAATTTATCATACAGGAGCCAACAATGTTAGCAGTACTGTAATATTGAATTACATGTAAACTAACTGAAAATGAATAACACGCACATACAGTACATGCATGACACACACATTTTATATTTCAGTAAGCTGTTGTCCTGAATGAAAACACCAGCATGCCTGCACACAAGTGTATTTGGTGTTTTATTTCTTAAGCTTTTAAATGGGTGACCAGCACTAAACCAGCCTGGATGTCGCAGCATAACAGAAACCATTGCACCTACAGTTTTATCTTGTCAGCTGACCTTACTCTTACTCTGTCTTGTGTGCGTATTTGTTTACTGAATTTTATGGATTGTATGGTTCGTGCATGATGCTGGTCAGTGTATGATATGTGTGTGAATGGTGCATTTGAGAGCATATAGATTGTGTTTAGAGTGTATATATTGTCAACATTTTCTTAATCCCATTAAAACAATATCCTTCTCTCACAATGCAAATAAAGTAACGTCATGTTTTTATCGATGTAACTCTGAACTGACCACGATGCACTCATTAAAGGAGCCGCTACAGCAATTATATGTGAACTGAATATGTAATGCTGAAATAATCATTCAGGAGAGTTTGTAAACTCACTATATGTCGATCTTCTGTTCGGAATGATAACCCAAAGTTAAATTACGTGTCTAAAATGACTAAAATCATCATTTATCTTACACAAAATGAAAAGATAAAGTGCAAAAGAATAATACAGAAAATCAAATCTGATCACCTGCTTATCAGTCATGAATTCACATTGCCAGATGGCTATGAGTAAAACACAACTGCATTTTATTCAGCCTTGTGTTTATATTATATTATATTAAATTCCAGGACAAGAATAAGTGGCACTAGACCTTAAACAATACTTATTTTACATTTATGTTAAAGGCCATAATACTGTCAAGACACTAAAGAATACTGAGACATTAAAGGGTTAGTTCACCCAAAAAATGAAAATTCTGTCATTTATTACTCACCTTCATGTCGTTCCACACCCGTAAGACTTCCGTTCATCTTCAGAACACAAGTTAAGGTATTTTTCATAAAATCCGATGGCTCAGTGAGGCCTCCATTCACAGCAATGTCACTGAACTTCTCAAGATCCAGAAAGCTACTAAAGACATATTTAAAACAGCTCATGTGACACAGTTTTTTTTTAACACCTATTTGCCACCTGATGTCACCTGTTGGAGTTTGGGTTTCTTGCCGCTGTCGTCTTTGGCTTGCTTAGTTGGGGACACTTGATATTTGATATTCAATAGTGCTTTGATCTGCCTGCATTGACACCATTTTCTTTAAGAGTTGCTGTGCAGCCAAAATTATATACCAGTTATCAATGTAAAGCTGCTTTGACACAATCTGCATTGTAAAAAGCGCTACATAAATAAAGGTGAATTGACTTGCCTTGACACAGTGGTTCAACCTTAATGTTATAAAGCGACAAGAATGTTTTTTTGTGTGCCAAAAAAACCTAAATAACGACTTGATTCAACAATATCTTGTGATGGGCGATTTCAAAACACTGCTTCGAAGCTTTATAAATCTTTTGTTTCGAATCAGTGATTCGGATTGCATGTCAAACTGCTAAAATCACATGACTTTGGCGCTCCGAATCACTGATTCAATTCGTAAAGTTTTAAAAGTTTTAAGAAAGAAAGAAAGAAAGAAAGAAAGAGAGAAAAAAATATAAAACTTCTTACTTTGAAATTCTTAAAATTTCCCCTCTTGGCAATCAAAAAGCACTATAAACCATTTTTTTATTGTTGTTTTTATAAGTTCATAAACATTGTGCAGTAATACCTGCTGCCTCTTACAGCCACTAGAGAGAGACAGCTGTTTACTTCATGTCATGGACTTATTTGTTTATTTGGATCCCCTTTAGCCACTACCTAGATAGTGGCTACTCTTCCTGGGGTCCCAGCAAGTAAACGTGATGGATGGATTGTGCCCTTAAAGGACAAAATCACATATATCTATGTTTATTGGGTTTAAGTTTTCAGATTGTTTATAACAAAGAGTGATGCACTGTGTGATAGTCATTTATGTGTTAATATTAAAGTGTGTGTGTGTGTGTGTGTGTGTATCCATGCATGCACAGGCCCGAGGCCTTTGTCTTTGGAAACACACATGTAAATATGTGAACATGAACATGATGAAAATGCTAAATGTTTTTCTTATTTTCTATCTTCCCTATTCATTTTCAATGGATGTTCATTTTTGACCAGTATAAGATCAGATCAATTATTGCTCACCCTATTTTGGGGAAGTAGTTATACCCTGTGTGAGCAAAGTCAGTAAGTTTTAGTCCAATGTGATAATGTTGACCCGAACACAACATGAGGGTTAAGTTGAAAGAACACATTATTACTGATTCCAATGTTGAGTTTTAAGTTGTGATAACTAATCGCAGCAATAATATTTCTTCAGAACACATGTTGTAGACTTTCAGGGGCCCCAAAAAGTATTCAGACATTTAAGTGGTTAAAGAGTACTGCAGAGTGTACACTACTGAGATGCATTTATCATCAACTAAAAGTTTCAATTTAGTATATTTAGTATATAATCACTTTAAATGTAATATAAAAAACACACTACAGTTAAATTGATAATCAGTTACTCTACACGTGCTTTAGTATGTTAGTCAACACATCAAAATAAGTGAACTTCTTTAAAGCATGTGTACTATAAAGCAAATGTACTATAAATTAAAATGTTCAATTTGACATCCATATAAAGTGCACTTCTTTAGAAGTGTATAGTGTGTTAAGAAACTGTCTCTCTTTAAGTCCACTTAAGAGATCTTTTATTTAATTAATATTATATTATCTGCAGGTACAGCGTTTAAAAATGTACTTCTAAGATTTGAAGTACACTACAAGTGCACATTCAGCACAGTTTATTTTTCACAAGGGATTTCAGTAAATACCATCATTATATTTCAAATAAAGGGCAAAATGAGGACAAAAATATAACAACACTGCGTTATCAAAATTTGTTATTGGGGTTATTATTTGTAGATAGGGGGATAGTTTAATTAAATATGAAAATTCTGTCATCATTTACTCACCCTCATGTCATTCCAAACGTTCTTTCTTCTGTGGAAAAGAAGATATTTTGAAAAATGTATCAGTGTTTTTGTGATACCACATACTTTCATTTATGGACAAAATTTGCTTTCTTAAAGGTGCCCTGGAATCAAAAATTTTATTTACCTTGGCATAGTTGAATAACAAGAGTTCAGTACATGGAAATGACATACAGTGAGTCTCAAACTCCATTGTTTCCTCCTTTTTATATAAATCTCATTTGTTTAAAAGACCTCTGGAAAACAGGCAAATCTCAACATAACACCGACTGTTACGTAACAGTCTGGATCATTAATATGTACGCCCCCCCAATATTTGCATATGCCAGCCCATGTTCAAGGCATTAGACAAGGCTGAATCAACAGACTAGGTAAGCAAGCAAGAACAATAGCGAAAAATTGTCTTTCTAAATGTTTCATTAGCATGTTGCTAATGTACTGTTAAATGTGGTTAAAGTTACCATCATTTCTTACTGTATTCACAGAGACAAGAGCGTCGTTATTTTCATTTTTAAACACTTGCAGTCTGTATAATTCATAAACACAACTTCATTCTTTATAAATCTCTCCAACAGTGTGTAATGTTAGCTTTAGCCACAGAGCACCATCAAACTCATTCAGAATCAAATGTAAACATCCAAATAAATACTATACTCACATGATCCGACGCACACATGCAGTATGCATGACGAACATCTTGTAAAGATCCATTTAAGGGATATATTAGCTGTGTGAACTTTGTAAATGCACTGTTTTATAGTCGTTTTATGGGGGGGGGGGTGATTTAAAGGGGCCGCGCGCTGAATCGGTGCATAGTTAATGATGCCCCAAAATAGGCAGTTAAAAAAATTAATAAAAAAAAAATCTATGGGGTATTTTGAGCTGAAACTTCACAGACACATTCAGGGGACACCTTAGACTTATATTACATCTTGTAAAAACTGGTTCTAGGGCACCTTTATATTAAATTTATTTGTTTTCATATATAATAACCTTCAGAATGTCCAAATGCTTTTTTATTCACACAAAGCTGACAAACAGCATGATGTTGTCACATCGGAGAATTAATTTTATGGTGCGGTAATTTCCACAGACAAGATGAGCTCTCACTAAACACTGTTGATGCCACGGTTGTAACTGTCATACCTTCATCGTAACTAACAAAGTATCTATACATAGCCAAGCAGACATCAAAGGAAGAACTGAAATGTTGCCAGTGAACACTGGGCATAATTTAAACCGAAGGAAATTACAGCCAGTGTCCACAGTGAAGAAACACTGTCAGTGCATCTCTCACACACACAGTGATTCACTGCCTGTTGAAAGCTTTGTGTGGTTTACTTGGGTCTGCAACTGCTCAACTTTGCTTGCAGCAACATAACTCCTGTACACAAACTCAGCATGTCTCATACACACTTACATTTGATCAGTCACCACACGTAAATCACACAATTCTGACCACATTAGGAGGTTAAAATGCTTATTCAGGGAACTTTAAAAAAAAAAAAAAAGAAGAAGAAGAAGAAGAAGAAAAAAAAGAATATTTTAAGCTTATGGTACCACTGCTATTTTATTAACCAATTCATTTGTGTTTCTTCTGGTTTTAACACTTGAATTTGTTAATTCACGCTTATTCAATACAAGTTAAGCTCAATCAGCAGCATTTGTGGCATAATTGATTACAAAAAAATGTATTTGACTCAACTGTGCGGCACGTACAATAGAAGTGATTAGGGCCAATTTTTGTGGGATTTAAAAGCAGAAATGTAAAGTTTGATTTATTTTATAAGACTATTTACATTAATTATTCTGTTTAATTTTGTGTATTATTTGAGCTGTAAAAAAAAAGCTTTTTACAGTTTTTTAGAGGTTTTTGCGTTTATAGTGTTACATTTTCATGGCAATGTAGCCCATCCACCACCCTACAAAACAATGAGATGGACAAAGTTGTGCTGTTGTCAGTAACACAGTCACTCTTGTAATAATTTATTACAGTAATTAAACCACACTGTCTTCTTTCTCTTTACATGTGACTCAACAATCAATAAATGTGTTGCACACAACCCTTGTAGTCCTTTCTTTATAAAGTATTGTAATTGGATAAATGACTTAATCCTGTAAACTGAGATCTTAATGCACTACAGTCTCTTTCTTTTATATGATTATTATAAGCACTGTACCATTCTCATAAACATAATATTTGAGCTAGCCATCTGAAACACAATACACTTGAATTCAGTAACTGAGTACAGGGAATATGTTTAGATCATTCAAAGATCATTCATATATAATATAATATTAAAATATCTTTAGTATTTAAAATAATGTTCAAAGATGTGGAGGCCATTTGAGTTTAGTGAACTCACTCATGTTCAAGAAACCAGTTTGAGTTTATATCAGCTTTGTGATATGGTGTGTTATCCTGCTGGAAGTAGCCATCAGAAGAAGAAGATGGTCATAAAGGGATGGACATGGTCAGCAACAATACAAACATAAAACAACGTATAAATGCCACTAAGAGGCCCAAAGAGTGCCAAGAAAATACCCCTCACACCATTACACCAGCAGCAACCTGAACCGCTGATACAAGGCAGGATGATCCATGCTTTCATGTTGTTTACACCAAATTCTGACTCTGCCATCTGAATGTCTCAGCAGAAATCAAGACTTATCAGACCAGGCAACGTTTTTCCAATCTTGGTGAGTCGGTGTGAACTGTAGCCTCAGTTTGCTGTTCTCAGCTGACAGGAGTGTCACCGGTGTGTCTTCTGCTGCTGTAGACCATCTGCTTCAAGGTTGGATGTGTTCAGAGATGCTCTTCTGCAGACCTGTGTTGAGACGAGTGTTTATTTGAGTTACTGTTGTCTTTCTATCAGTCTGATCATTCTCCTCTGACCTCTGACATCAACAAGGCATTTTCATCCACAGATCTGCCGCTCACTGGATATTTTCTCTTTTTCAGACCATTCTCTGTAAACCCTAGAGATGGTTGTGCTTGAAAATCCCAGTAGATCAGCAGTTTCTCAGACCAACAACCATGCCACGTTCACAGTCACTTAAATCACCTTTCTTCCTCATTCTGATGCTCAGTTTGAACTTAAGCAGATCATCTCGACCATGTCTAAATGCATTGAGCTGCTGCCACATGGTTGGCTGATTAGATATTTGCATTAATGAGCAGTTGAACAGGTGTACCTAATAAGGTATATATACAGTACTGTGCAAAAGCCTTATGCCGCCACCAGCTTTGTTGTTTTAGCAAAGTTTTAATGACCATCCATATTTATTTTGTGGTCTTTATTATGATACAAACAGAAAATACAGACAATATGTACACAAAAATGTATATATATATATATATATATATATATATATATATATATATATATATACATTTTTAAAGACACAGAAAAATTGCTTTTTTTTTAAGCAAAAATCAGTATTTTTTGTGACCTCCTGGACTTCTTCCAGTTTCTCAAAGAAGAAACTTCTCATCAGATTTTGAAAGTTTTCTTGGCCTTCCAGCCCTTTTCTGTTTCATTTAGGTTTAAGAGAGCCAGATTCCTGTTATTGCTCAAGAGGTCACTATTTTATTTTTAGCCTATAGAAACTGCCTATAGAAACTGAGAAATAATTATATAAGGTCATTATACTGTACCATTGCTAAAACAACATCTAATGGTGGCCTAAGGCTTTTGCACAGTACTGTACACACACACACACAGGTTTGTTTTGCTATCAAAGTGAGGACATTCCATAGGCGTAATGGTTTTTATACTGTACTAAACCTTATTTTCTCTCCCACACTTCCCCTACCCATCACAGAAAACATTCTGCATTTTTACATTTTTAATGAAACATTGTTTAGTATGTTTTTAAAGCTTTTTTTACAAATGAGGACTCATGAAATGTCCTCATATTTCATGTTTACATCATAATACCAGTGTAATACCCATGTCATTATACAAATGTGTCCTCATAAATCACAAAAACAAGCACACACACATGTTCAAACTATCTTGAGTATTACAAGCTTTCTTTTTCAGAGATGAACTTTATCCTCAGATCAATGAGACCTACGATCAGTCAGTTTCAAAAATAAATATAAAACCTGCTATTTGAAAGAAAACAAGTTGATAAAATGTTTGAATCCAATATTTGTTGATAATATAGCAGAAGTATTACAAGCAATTTTTAAAAGGCTGGTCATTTTTGACAAGGAACACAAAAGGTGTTACAGGGTTTTCAACATAGTACAAGGGTTAAAAAAAGTAAATGTTCATGCTTAAAATTTGAAGTTTAGTTAACTTTAGTTGGATATTTAAGTTATCTCAACAAATTTTAAGTTGTTATAATTAATTGCAGCAATGTTTTTTCAAAGGGGGCAATGGGGTTGTGAACCCACATCACTTGTTTGATTGCACTTGTATGCACCTGTATAGATGGCAAAATGACCATAGGAAGCAGCAGGACCCAATCTCTTTTGTTTTCATTGTGAAGACAAGTTCACACAGACACGCTTTTGTCTGGTGAGAATAATCTTGTTATCAAGTCAATAAAAAAGCAGCTCATTGATCAAAGAGAGACAGCACACACGTCAGTTTGCAGAAGGGCAAGCAGACATTAATCTACAGACTTCCGCATACTGCAGGCCTGTGTGTGCGTGTGGGACCTGGGAAGCGTATACGAGACTGAAAAAGGTTTGACATCAGGTACATTTCTGTCCACCAAAACTAACCCAAACGCTTGTTACTTGTTTGAGAACATCCTGTTGTCCTACATTTTAGAGTCAAAGCAGCACTTCTTGAGAGCTTACATACAATCTTTATATCATAATATGCTCCAAATGTGTCTGTATTTCCAAATATGGCAAGTGGAACATCAACTCAGCAATACAGCACACAGCTGTCAGTGTGATCCACCGCTTGCCGTTTCTGAATATTGGAAAGCAGGGCTTTTTATTAAAGGCTGTAAAGAGCAATAAGAGTTTATCTAAATCTGTTTAAATGGGTGGTATAAGTATCTCATCGCCTCTAGAACACAAGAGAGAGAAGGAGAGAATGTTTAATCATTAATTAAATGATTGTTTAAGCACTCACCATAAGTTATTGCATACAGTTATTGAACAGCACTTGGTGTGGACACTAAGTGTTTTCAATGAAACTCAGCACATCCTGTAGCACAGGAAATGAAATGCTGACGTGATTTAAAACCAAAGAACTGGAACAAAACTCATGTTATACTGATATTCAGACCAAAAGCACAATAATGTGATATTACTTTTAGATGACAGCCTGATAAAAAAATAAGTTAATACTGAGTAACATCCCATTTAAAAGACGTCTAATAGCCATCCAAACACTGCCCTGATGTCTAGGCTAAAACAAGGCAAAATTTGGTCTGTCAATGAAAATTTAACTAGCATATTTACAAACACCTTGTAATCACTGCTGAGTTTGCTTATATGATGGAATATCATACATCTTGCAAGTTTTTTGGCAAAAATGACATGTAACCAAATTCAAGGTTATTTTGGCTAGAAGTGGGTTACTTCTTAGCCGGACTATATGGGGTCTATAGTTAACCGAGACGATGAAATGACCGCTATTGCTTGCTGGGTTACATCTTAGAAACAATATTGCCAAATTTTCTGTTTTTGCAAAGTCTCAAAGGAGAATTAACCATGCAACACTGTGCCAATGTTTTGTTCCTGCATGAATTTTAAAACAAACTGGTTGAGTGAATGATTCAATGATTCACTCATGAATCTCATCTCCTGGTGTACCAATGTAACCTTTAAGCCCTTTAGGCAATCGGTTCAAGGCAACCATGCCTAGTGTGAGTACACCCCAAGACTACCTTGTGAATCGACGCTCCCAGGGTACGGTTGTGAATAAACTAATTTCTGCAAAAAAATAAAAAATAAATACAGTACACGGATATTCTTCTGATGACGAAGGCTTGCGAAAATATTCCCACCACTACAGAGTCAGTCTGACTGGAATGAACAGAAGCTGAGTGATACAAACAGTGAACAGTTCCAGCACCACTAGACTGTATATCAGCACACATGGAATGCTGTTATTCAGCCAATTAAATATTTGAACTCAAACTAAATATATCATTCTGTAGTCGCAGGAAACGAGATGGCCATGGACAGGCCACATCTTCACACATCATGTTGTCCTGTATCCACATGTAGTGTTCAACATTTAGACTTAAGGCTGAGATTGTTTGAGATTAATGCTTACTATCACAATTATCACTCATCCTTAAATGGATACTCTGTTTAAAAAAAGACGGATTTTTCGATTTTTGTAAATAAAACAAAGATTATTGGAGTGTGTTACATGAAAATAATATTTCAGTATTTCCACTTAAAAGGTTGATATTCAATCAATGTGTTACATGTTGTTTCTTTATAATTATTTGTGAAATGTAAAGTGAAAAATGAAAATTGCATTCAATACATGTATGCATTTCTTTCATGAAACACATAAGCAAAATGTTTCAGTTTTTATCCATGTAAAGAAAGTCAGTGGGGTACAATGTTATTCTGGAAAACATAAAAAATATCCCATATAATTCCATTTATGGAGAGATCCTAATAACCACCTAACAACGATATAGCAACCAATATCAAAATGTGAATACCTTAGCAACCATAGAGCAAATGTGTGAAATTAATTCAGAGCACCTTAGCTATTGCATAGCATTATAGACAATAAAACATTTTCTTCAGAAAATGTACATTTTACATTGTCTTCAGAAAAATTAACAATCTAGTTATTAATTAAAATTATGCAATTACCCATGGGAAATTGGAATATGTATTGCCTTGTTAAAGTGCACTTAAAAGACGTTTCACTGATTATACGATAACATTTTCTTTGTGCGCAATAACTGAGTTCAGCAGAGAGTTAGGAGTGAATCAGAGGTTGTGCTGAGAGAAGCGCGCACCTGAGCGCACTTAATAGTCAGATAGATGTTTGGAGGAGATGTCAGCGAAGACCATCAGTCGTTCATGCGCTGAGGCTGACCGGACGCGTCGCGCGCACATTCATGTCTGTTCACTGCGCTCGAGCGTCAAGGAATGCGCGAGAGGAGATGAAACTTTCCTTCAGAGTGACCGAGCGCCTGAAGATTTTTCCATCAGAAGAGGGGAATTATTGGGCTGTTGTCGAGTTCTACCGTCAGAAGATTTGTAAATGAAGATTACTGCCGTTTTACACCTGGTTGCTGTCGCTGCTTTACTTCACGTCTATTCTCACGTGAGTTCAGAGCAGTAGCCTATGTTGAACATGATACAGGTGACGTCCTGCAGATGTTTTATACGATATAAAGTTTATTTAATGTTCTTTTATAGCAAACAGAGGGGCATGTTGTCATGTTATATGGGGTTTGTTACTTGTTTAAACGCAAAACAGACCATGAAACAACAAAAATTACTTAAATATCAAACTGTTGTTCTCACTAAATGATATTTGAATAATAAATGGTATGAAATTACAACATACAAAACGTGTGACAACTTGGCCCGAATTTACAAAATCCCCTTGTCCTGAGGCTTCAGATAAAATCCTTTTAAAATCTTCAGACTTTGTTCAAATGTGGTTGTCTTGACTCGTCTAAATGTATGCTAGTGTGACTTTACTGCGTTTGAATGATTTTTCTATTACTAAAATATTAGCAAAATATGACGCATTTTGGTAACACTTAATTTCGATGGTCCACTTCAGACATTTTATTAACAATAAGTAACTTTGCAACTACATGTCAACTTCTAATAACCCTAACCTGACAGTCTATTAATACTCTACTAATACTTTTAGAGTTAGTTCACATGTAGTTGCAAAGTTACTTATAGTTAGAAGAATGTCTAAAGTGGACCAACAATATATCTTTATTTGAAACCTTGCTCTCTGAGTTGTTTGGTTAATAACACTTTCTCATTTGTCAACAGTTAATGCATTAATTAACAATGAACAATATATTTTTTTACAGCATTTTATGAACCTTTGTTAATGTAAGTTAATAAAAATGTTAATTAATTTTTAGTTCACACTGCATTAACAGTCATTTAAAAATCTATAAATGTTCAGATTAACATTAACTAAGATTGATAAATGCTGTAGAAGTATTGTTCTTTGTTAGTTCCTGTTAACTAATGTAGTTTAGTAATGTTTGATACAAATATATAAGTGTGGGGTGTGTGTGTGTGAAGGTGTGTGCCATTCCGCCAGAATGTGATCTAGACTTCGTGCTACTCAGAGAGGAGGAAAACTGCTACAACATCATCTATCAAGAGAACCTGACAGAGACCGGGTCCACACACACAGGCGAGCCATTACATTCACTCTCGCTCTCATACACACACATCTAATGAGAAGATTGAGTTCATATAGAGGGCAGCTATTTTCGATATGCCCAGAGTGTTTTCCACAAGCCTGCTCCGTACACATCAAGACACCCAATGCCCTTTATACTTGTCGTTTATGTGGACAAACAAAATGATAAGTGTTTATGTGTGTTCCTAAGAGGTGTAATGTGATATCTGGGGGGAAGTTTAGAGAACGGCCTCCATAATCCATATTCCATAAATCACACCCTTATCAGATTATAGATATATATTACGTCCTCCAGCGCAGTGAGTACACACACAATTGCTGGTCTAATGCTGGTACAACTATTGTCTACTCAGGATACATTTTCAGTTGAGAGAGGGTCTGTGTGCGTGTTTAAGTGACAGTATCATAAAGTCTAATACTCCGTTTACATGTACAGTGATTTGGAGCGACTAGTAATCGGAAGTATATGAAAATCATTGAGAGTTTGTGAGTTATGGTGACATGAGCAACAGCAATGGTTTTGCAATGTGGGTGTGTCCAGTAACGCGTGCATCAAAGTTGAGAAAACTTTGTGCAAATGAGAAGCAATGGTGACTACCAATAGGAGTGAAGAAAGTGGAGCTCACATGATCGATCTCTGATACTGTAGTTGAGTGTAGGCAAAATGTGACTGTTGCCGATGCTGCAACTTTCTGCAAATGAGCAATAACAATCTGCAAACAGCAAATGAGCAATCTGCCACCTGATATAGTTGAATAGTTGGAAAGTCTATTGGCAACAGACTCACTGACTTCAAGAAAATTAAACATTGCTTATATAAATTTTAACACATGCATTGACAATCATTTAAAGGAACACTCCACTTTATTTGAAAATAGGCTCATTTTCTAACTCTAGGGGAGTTGGAAAATGAGCCTAACAGCTGATCTCTGGGTCTGGCAGTACCACTTTTAGCATAGCTTAGCATAGTTCATTGAATCCGATCATTAGCATCTCGCTCAAAAATGACCAAAGAGTTTAGATATTTTGACTCTTCTGTTGTTACATCATGTACTAAGACCGACGGAAAATGAAAAGTTGTGATTTTCTAGGCTGATATGGCTAGGAACTATACTCTCATTCTGGCGTAATAATCAAGGAACTTTGCTGCCATACTATGGGTGCAGCAGGCACAATGATATTACGCAGCAGCAGCTGTGAACCCGTTTGCACAGGGAGCGTGCCTTGCAACCATGGAGACATTTGTGAGAGGTGCTGCGTAATATCATTGCGCCTGCTGCACCCATGGTACGGCAGCAAAGTTCCTTGATTATTACGCCAGAACGAGAGTATAGTTCCTAGCCATATCAGCCTAGAAAATCACAACTTTTCATTTTCAATTGGTCTTAGTACACAATGTAACTAAAGAACAGTCAAGTTTTAAATAGGAAAAATATCAAAACTCTTTGGTCATTTTTGAATGAGATGCTAACGGTCTAATCAGATTCAATGAACTATGCTAAGCTATGTTAAAAGTGCTACCACCAGACCCGGAGATCGACTGAATGGATTCAAAAACGGTAAAACTGTTTAACTCTAGGGGAGTTGGAAAATGAGCCTATTTTCAAAAAAAGTGGAGTGTTCCTTTAAGTTTGTAAACGTTCATATGAACAGCATTATTATTATTATTATTACACTGTGAATTGTAACAGTTGTAACAGTAATTCTCACGGTGTCTGAAATGGTTTGATAAAGGATTCAGTCTCTCTAAACCCTGCCTTTCCGAGAAACTACTTTGCTCTTATTAGTCAGATGGCCCAGTCTGTTGTGGTTGGTCGACCACTTACAGCTCATTTTGGAAATCAAACGCTCATTAGCATATTTGAATTTCAGCTCTGGGTCTTCCTCGGCACTTGATAAACAGTGATACGAACAGTAATGATAGCGCCGGTTTTACTGTATCAATTCCAGCCTCATCCTTTGTAGGCGCAGAAAACATCTCAGGTTACGACTTCAACCCTGGTTCCCTGAGTAGGGAACGAGACGCTATGTCTGATTGTTGATGCTTTGGGAACCCTTCCACTCTGAAGCACAAGTAAAATCACGCTGATTCTATTGGCTGCTGATAGTCATGACGTTAAATTATGCGTCACATGACTGTAAAATGGTGCCTGCATTGAACATCATCTACTTCTGATTGGCTGAAGGACAAACAATTGTTATGATCACCTTTGGAACATAAATAGCTTTGACTCCACCTGGAGCAAACTTTAAGCAGTAGGAGGCAACTGACAGGGCCTGCAAATGCCCTACTCTCTTTAGCGAAGTAATTGCTTTGAGAAAAGCCACCTTAAGAGTCAGAACTTTCTCAGATGCTGACTCAAGAGATTCAAAAGGTGCCCTAGTCAGACCTTCCAGGACAATAGCAAGGTACCAAGAAGGAACTCTAGACCAGCAAAAAGGCCTAAGACATCTCGCTTTCCTTGGGAAACGAGATACCAAATGGTGCCTCCCTAGGGACGCACCACCAATTGGTATGTGGCTAGCAGAAATGGCCGCCACATACATCTTAACTGTGAATGGGGTCAACCCAGCAGAAAAGCAGTCTTTCAAGAACTCCAGCACTTTACCAAGAGGGCAGTTAATTGGGTTTAGGTGACGTTCTTTGCACCACATGCGAAAAATCTCCACTTAAAAACATGCCATTTCCTTGTGAATGGAGCCCTAGCACTTAAGATGTTCTCAACAACCTCAGTTGAAAGATCCACACATTGAAAGAGGGTGCGAACACTGACCGCTTTGGTGATTTATGTAAGAGACTACCGATATATTGTCTGACCAGACAAGGACATTGTGAGCCCTGAGATGGTGACCCCCTCAGGCACCTTGTGGGGGTAAGAACAACATCTCAATGTCGAACCGCCATCTCCTTGAACTGAGCTAAAATTAACCAGTCGTCGATGTAATTGAGTACATAAATACCCTAGTATCGCAAAGGAGCCGGATATGCATCCATGGACTTCGTGAAGGTGCATGCTGATAACACTAGGCCGAAAGTAAGATATTGGTAAGCTTTGCCCCTAAAAGCTAACCTGAAGAACTTCCTGTGCTGGGGAAGGATGGATATATGGAAGTATGTGTCTTTTAAATCCATTATGACAAACCAGGCCTCTGATCTGATTTGAGATACGATGACCTTTAATGTTAGTACGCTTCAGATGACGTAAATCCAAGATTGGCCTCAACCCCCCATCATTCTTGGGAACCAAAAAGAATGATTAATAATAATCATAATAATAATCTGTAATAGCCTGATTCCCTTTCGGGAAGAGGAACCGTTTCTATGGCCTTTTTGAAATGAGGGGGACAAGATTGAAACTGGATCCTGTAAACCCATTCCACAGTTTGCAGAACCCAAGGAAACCCATTTGGCAGAGGTTGCTACACAGCCATATGGTCTGAAAGGGGTATCAACCTTTTGAGACTGATGTCTGGGTTAAGAGGAGTAATACATTGTGCTTCAGAAATCAGTCACGTGGAAACATTCCCTTAGTGTCAACAATCAGACACGTTGAGTTCGCTCGATAGGGAAAAGTGTCTTCTCAAAATGTCGACAACGCAAAACAAACTCTTCCAGTCTCAGCAACAACTATAACGTAGATGTTGTTTACAGGCAGTCAGTGTATACCATAGGCTGGTAATAGGTAAACTGTAATAAAGTGACTTTACCATGGAGACCGATTGCCTGGAAGAAAAGTACTTTATGAGTTTTGAGTTGAAAAGCTTAAAGTGCCCCAATAATGCTATTTTAAAGGGTTTTAATTTTATTTTTGAGGTCTCCTACAATCTTTTGTGATTGATCTACTGTGCTCTGATTGGTCAGATGGCCCAGTCTTTTGTGATTGATCTACTTAGCTCAGGGGTGCGTTTCCCAAAAGCATCGCTAGCCAACTAACATCACAAGTTCCGTCGTTACTTACATAGTTCAACGATTTGGTGTTTCCCGAAACCATAGTTCAAGCGAACATTCGCAAACTACATCGCAAACTTGTGTAGTTGGAACGACAGCTCTCAAGCTGTGGTTAGAAGCATAGTTTCTTGTTTTTTATGACATGTGGACTTAATAAATCATTATCGTGAGCAAAATAAGCAAGCTGACATCAAGTACAATGTATATCTTTTCGAATATATACAAATGTCATTTATATATTTTAGTTTGTCAAGAGATTTAAAGCACCATTTTTGAAGAGTGTGCATATGCGTACGTGCTCTAGTACGTCAGAACAAGCATTTGATTTAATCTGGAAATAAAGCAAAATAACTGAGGAAAATGAGAATTAGTCCTCTAATGCCATGTCTGTAATTTATAGTAGAAATTCTAGCATTAATTCGATCTCAAACGGATTCATTTAAATAAGTTATTACTCACCACCTGCGTGACGTCATTCACCAACATGGTTGAACGACAGGTTTGCGACAATATGGTTTCAGGAAACAGTCGTGACTAGTTAGTTGATTTGTTCTACGATGCGTCGTACTATGGTAGTTCAGCAGTGAGTTACATCGTTGTTCGAGAAACGCACCCCTGATTATTCAGATGGCCCAGTCTGTTGTTATTGGTCTACCACTGACAGCGTGTATGGAAACTAAACGCTCATTACCATAACTGAACTTCAGCTAAGGAGGCTTCCTCGGTCTCCAGCGATTGTACATTTTTTTTTAAAGACAGTAACAATGGCGTCGATTTTACCATATCAATCCGAGCGCAAGTCCAATTATGAAACATTGGAAGAACTAGTTAGTCAACCCAAACCTCCATCGCAAGGACGACTTGAGCAGGACGGTTCTCAGTGAATCGCTACTCAGTTTGACGTACATTATGAGATGTTACAACTTTAATTCCTCACCATCAGCATTAACAAAGTGTATGTCCATCAACAAACCGATGTGTATATTTATAATTTATTATGGTCCACATGTGGGAACTGCATCATTCACTGTATCAATAACAGCACTAACATGAATGACGTACCATTAAAGTTTGTAAAACAAATCTTGCTCCTTCTTTTATTACACAGAGTAGTAAGAACAGACAATCTACATTAATGAACACAATTTTAGGTCTGCAGAAATAACGTGAGTTAGACCTACACAATATATAAGACAAAACTATGTATTTTGATATTCTGTATATTTAGAAAATATTTACATCAATAATTAATCATACTTACAGGTTGTGATTCTGAGGAGCAAGTTGGTCCAAATAAAGTGGGTACCCAGTGACATGTAGCCATCATGGAAGTGGGATTTGAATTCCTCATGACTCGCTTAGGCTGTTTAGATTTGATTATTTCTTTTGAGAGATAATAGGGGCACATTAATGCAAATTTGTTTGTAGAGGTAACAAGAAAATGTGAGTATTTGTAACTCAATTTGTAATTAGTTCAGCCATCTTGAATATTTAAAGGGTTAGCTCACCCTCATGTCGTTCCACACCCGTAAGACCTTCGTTCATCTTCGGAACACAAATTAAGATATTTTTATTGAAATCCGATGGCTCAGTGAGGCCTGCATAGCCAGCAATGACATTTCCTCTCTCAAGATCCATTAATGTACTAAAAACTTATTTAAATCAGTTCATGTGAGTACAGTGGTTAAAAATTAATATTATAAAGTGACGATAATATTTTTGGTGCGCCAAAAAAAAACAAAATAACGACTTATATAGTGATGGCCGATTTCAAAACACTGCTTCAGGAAGCTTCAGAGCTTCCTACGTGTCGAATCAGTGGTTCGGAGCGCCAAAGTCACGTGATTTCAGCCGTTGGCAGTTTGACAAGCGATCCGAATCATGATTCGATACCCTGATTCATTATGCTCCAAAGCTTCATGAAGCAGTGTTTTGAAATCAGCCATCATTAGTTGTTATTTTAGTTTTTTTTGGTGCACCAAAAATATTCTCGTCTCTTTATAATATTAATATTGAACCACTGTACTCACATGAACTGATTTAAATATCTTTTTAGTACATTTATGGATCTTGAGAGAGGAAATGTCATTGCTGGCTATGCAGGCCTCACTGAGTCATTGGATTTCATCAAAAATATCTTAATTTGTGTTCTGAAGATGAATGAAGGTCTTAAGCCCAGGACACACTTAACGATTGTAAAGCCAATTATGAATGTAAATTGATACTTATAACTGATCGCGCTCAAACACGTCCAGTCAGAGCCAGTTGCGTTCAGTCTGCGATTACAGTCGGTGTTCAAATTCTGTGTGTAAGTATGTAAATCTGCTTCAGTCGAAGGAAACAGTCTTTGCTCAGGCTCAGTCTTAGAATGTTTCAGCTAGTCGTTAAGTTTGTCTCCGGCTTTACGGGTGTGGAACGGCATGAGGGTGAGTAATAAATGACATTATTTTCATTTTTGGATGAACTAACCCTTTAAGTATATTTCACTGAATAAATCAAGAAGACTCTGTGTGTTCTATACTAATTATTCTATTACTTATACTGCTACTCAACTACTTACCCGTGAACTAACCCCGGTATGTCACATAACATGATTTCTGAAATACTCGTCCATCAGTAGGAACGACCAATACTTGGCCGCTCTCAGACCTCCAACAATAAAACTGTCAGTGTGAAAAGGGCTTAAGGTTTCTCACTCTGTTAACAGAAATTCTTGCTCAAAATATTGTCCATCCTTTACATGCACAGGAAGCAGTCAATACAGGCCTGTCAACACAGGCACATCACAATAACAGTAAAACGCTGTACAGATCTCTTTTGCTCCTCACAAACTCTTCTCTCCGTATTTCATTGGAGAAAGTACCAAGAGAAACATTTACAACCCTGCGCAACTTTTCCTGCCATTCGTCAGACAGGGAGGGAGAGACAGCAAAAAAGGGCTAAAAGAGAAACTGTGCCATTCAGAGAAGTAACAAGTGCAAGAACACAAAAAGATTGCATTTGATTGTAATCCTCTAATCTTACCTGATTAGCAGGGGTCAGGGGTGAATGAACAGGCTAAAAAAGTCAAGTCAAGTCAAGTCAAATTTATTTATATAGCGCTTTTACAATTGGTAATTGTTTCAAAGCAGCTTTACATATTAGAAGCACAGAAAAAAGGGAAGTGGTTAAAATAAGCTGTACAAACAAGCGTGGTAATATGTAACATATACAAGATGGTGCTACATTAAGCCAATGTCGGCTGACTCCCAGGGGTGGAAAAAAACCCCTTGGAAGATATATATAATATATGTAAATGGATATGGAGATCAAAATCTGAATTATACATTTTTATTCTAGAGATTAAAAATAGATTATATATAAATATATGTAAGCGGATACGGGGATTAAAAATCTGAATTATAGATGCAGCCAGAACTGGATCTGTAGGCCCATTGTCTCCTGGGCTACGTTGTAGTCAGGTCCAGACACAGGTTCTCCATCTGATCTGGATACGGCCTGGATCCAGCACCCGGCAAACCTCAGGATAAGCAGAGAGACAGATATTAGCGTAGATGCCATTCTTATTCTGATGTACAGGTATATCTAGTGTTATAGGAAATGTTCTCGGTTCCGGCCGACCTAATTATTGCAGCGTAACAATCCTTTAACGGATTTGAAAAATGTTAATGTATTGATAATGTGTTATGTGTATGCAAGAGCAAAGAGATGTGTTTTTAGTCTAGATTTAAACTGACAGAGTGTGTCTGCTTCCCGAACAATGCTAGGAAGATTGTTCCAGAGTTTAGGTGCTAAATAGGAAAAGGATCTGCCGCCTTCAGTTGATTTTGATATTCTGGGTATTATCAACTGGCCTGAATTCTGAGATCGCAATAAACGTGAAGGACTATAATGCATTAAGAGCTCACTTAGGTACTGGGGAGCTAAACCATTTAGAGCTTTATAAGTAAGTAGCAAGATTTTAAAATCTATACGATGTTTAATAGGGAGCCAATGTAATGTTGACAGAACTGGGCTAATATGGTCATACTTTCTGGTTCTAGTAAGAACTCTAGCTGCCGCATTTTGGACCAACTGTAGTCTGTTTAAAAGCCGAGCAGAACAACCACCCAGTAGAGCGTTACAATAATCTAGTCTTGAGGTCATGAATGCATGAACCAACTGTTCCGCATTTGTCATTGAGACTAAAAAACTGAAAGGCTACTACATAAACAAAGGGTCTAGCTTATGAATATTAATTTGATGATGTAATTTAACAGTACCAATGAATCAAGTACACCATATGGCTAAAAGTATGGACATAATTTCACCTAAATTTTTGGCAAAATTTCCATTGTCCACAAAAATATTCAAACCCCCCTCCTCCTCCATGTAGACTAATATGTTTCCTCTGGCACATCTGATTTAATCACAACTTCTTACTATTTTAATATATATAAACTCCTAGATTTGCTCCTAATTATGTTCCCTCTGAACAGGTTGCAGTGCTTTATGGGATGATCTGAACTGTTGGCCTCATGCTGAAGTGGGAGAGACTGTGTCGCGCCCGTGCCCCAGTTTCCTTCGGGTCAAAGGTCAGGTGCATTCTAGGAATTTTATTTTATTTTATTTTATTTATTTTATATCTTTAACCCTATAAAGCCTGATTCAGTGGCCCAAGCTGAGCAAAAATATGCAGTTTGGTGCAGATGCTGATATTTATATGGCCAAAAAGAAAATTATATAAAAAATGATGTATGGATAATCAAGTAAACCTAAGTTGCTTCAGTCCATAAGTGTTTATCTTGAAATAATATTAAAAATATAAAAGTTTTTAATAGTAATTTGTTCACACCTTAGTATGGGGACAGTTCTCACTTTTAACTAGTTGCTTATTAGCTTGCATATTGCTAGGATATTGGCTGTTTATTGGTTTATTAATGCCTTATTCTGCATGACCATGTTCTACAGGCCTAAATCCTACCCCATACCTAAACTCAAACACTACAACTACCTAACTATTAATAAGCAGTAAATTAAAAGTAATAGTTAATTGTGAATATGTGTTCCCCATACCAATGTGTTACCAGTTATTCTTATGTTCACTTAATGAAAATCAGTGCAGATTTCACAGCAGAAAGACACATGAACCACAAGCTGAAGGTCGATGTTTTTACAATTATACTAAATTACTTTTATTTGCTAAAAAAGTTGAACTATCAATCAGATGACAAGAGGCATGAAGTAGATGTTTTTCATCATATTAGAAATATGTCTGTCAAATATGATACAGTATGCTTTATAGGGTTAATAAAACAGCACAATGACTGATTGTGGAAGACGTTTGTGATTATGGGCTTATATATTTTATTTCTGGGGGTCCTCAGGGATAAGCTGTTGTACAGGGTTGTAATTGTGTTGCTTGTTGTTTGTTCCTTGTCTGCAGGAGCTGTGATGAAAAACTGCACTGAGAATGGCTGGTCTGAAATGTTCCCGCCGTACGAGCTCGCCTGCGGCCATGAGCTCAATGACAGCTTTCATAATCCCAATGAGTCGGTAATATCAAAATCGTTTTGTTTCTTTTCTCAAAAAAGTTAACAAACTTCAGATCTTTTTTCACTTTAGAACAGATTAAAAATTAAAGAAAGACAGTAAATGCATGTTAAACAGTACAAACGATAACATCCCATTTTCATTTAAATGAACCAGTACAGAAGAACATTCACTTTCATTAAATAAATATAAATATTAAAATAAATATATATATAAATATTTACATAAACATAAATAAAAATGTAAATGTTGCATAATGCAAATCACATCTATCTCTTCTTGTAGGTGCTGGTCTCACACGAGTATTTCTTTTATGTGAAGATCATGTATTCTGTGGGATACGCCATCTCTCTTGTCTCACTCAGCATTGCTCTCACAGTGTTGTGTGTGTTCAGGTAACACTGTGTGTGTGTCTGTGTGTTCACGTGTGTTTTATGAGCATATCAAGTGTACTAATAATACTGAGCAGCAAACAAAAGACTCACTACGCAGTTGCTATGGTGTTCAGGGTGCATTAACCAAAGCATCGTTTGCCAACTATGGTCGCAAGTTATTAACGGTAAAAACACGATTCCAATGTAATACGTTACCACCTAATCATAAATAACATAAAAGGGATATTCATATGTGAATAACATTTAGAAATGAATAATATGAAATGAATAAGGATCAATAAATAATTACTGATACAAAATACTGGTATGGGTTTGTGTTGAATAGCCCATAACAAAGTAATTAATACACTAAGGGCCAGATTTACAAATCAGGGCAAATGAGTGTGTGAGCGCAATTATAAAAAAACGCAGTTGGGAGTGAAAAGTTTTGTGCGTGATCTACCGACGTGCAAAATAGTACAGACGAAGCCAGATCATTTCCATAATGACCAACACAATCTACCAAGAGCAGTGCAAATTAGCGTCTGGTTTAAGATATGCTTTTTTGATGCTGTAAATATTGGCGCAAATACCAGTAAATTGACTAGAGCAAACCTTAGTAAATCACCTTGCGTGATTCATTTTAATACTCTCCTCCCATAAATTTTGCGTCTGAAAAGGAAACTCCTACAAATGCATATGCAATAAGTTCAGCTGCAAAAATAACTGTGTCCATGCTTTTTCAGCGCTAATTTTTCACTGCATGTCTTTAGTACATCCTGACAGTAGTTTTTTAACTCCAAAAGAGGGTTTGTGCTGGTGCAAGCTGTTAGTAAATCTGGTCCATAATGTTCTCTCTTTTAAAATGTAAGGTAGTGTAAATCTCAACATTATCATGTTTGTCTAAAGGACTGAAGTCTCTCAGGTAAAACTCGAGCTCAATTTGCTATTTTATTGCAACTATTACTCCTGCTCGGTTGCTTTCGTAAATATTTAGTTTATACGTAGAGTTACGTTTCAACTCATTTTAATGGTGCAATGCAAAAATATTTAGTAGTGCGTAAACTAGCCTAAGTTGTAACTTACACACAGCAGCTGGCGCCTGGTCTTTAAATATGGCTTGAGTCTCTCCTTCAACATACATACATACAAGTCAACATACAAGTCTATATGATTATTTTGCATGTTTTATTGCTGCAAAACAAAAATCGTAAGTACAATCTCTTATCAAAATAACAAGCTGCATGATTTGAGGTTATGCACTGAAGTGGAGTACCTCTTATGCACTAATAAGGATATTCACCCTAACAAACACCACTAATAAAGATAAAAAACAACAAATAGCAATATATTGCACTTACAAAAACTTTCACATATGCAAACCTTCATACCATATAGGAAATTACAGTTAATGTTAAACACGTACAAACCATTTCATTAATTTTTAAAAGCATAAAATCAACTCTCAGTTTTTTTGTTTCATACTTGATACATCAGTCTTTTATGGCTCATATGGTGTGATATAATGAGAGTATGAAGCTCAGAGTCAAGGAGGAATAAACACATCAATTTTATTCAGAGGCCCAAACTGAGCAAAAATATGCAATTTGGTGAAGTTGCTGATATTTGTATCGGCAATTTTACACTTACACAAACTTTCACATGTACAAATGTTCATACCAACACAGCATGGGAAGTTACAGTTCATGTTAAACACACACAAACCATTCTATTAATTTTTAAAATCAACACACAGTCTACTCTCAGTTAGTGTGCAGCTCCTCAAGTGCAGAGAAACTCTCCTCCAGTGCTTGTTCTGTTAGCGATAACAATCGTAAATCACCTAAAAAGAAGTTAAAACCATTCTGCGCTTTAACGTGGAAGATGGAAAGTGTCCCGAAGTGTAGCGAATTTGTCTGAGACTAAACCGTCACTCTGCTAAACTCTGTGAGCCAAAGAATTCTGCCATTCGTGTTCCAAGATTCATGCTGCGGTTACTTTATACAGGCTGGCGTCGTGATGATAAAGATGTTTAACGTTATGACGTTTGGGTAAGTTTAGAGAAACGTCTAGTTTAGAAAAATTCCACATACCAGATGGAATTAAACACATTTTTATGTACATGATGCATTGAATGTTTTATTGGTTTTATAGGCCTCATCTTCTCTTTAAATCTCTCTCCATCCCAACCCCCTCCAGGAAGCTGCACTGCACTCGTAACTTCATCCACATGCAGCTTTTTTTGTCCTTCATCCTGAGAGCCATCTTCATCTTCATCAGAGATGCCGCGCTGCATTACTCACAGGAGTACTACCACTGCAACTCTCATCCGGTACACACACACATGCATAAACAACCACACAACAAACACATGAGCATAAATGTATTAGATTGTACATATACATGGTAAATAAATGCCCAGATAAGCTCTCTGAGCTGTTGTGTTTCCGGGGTTTCCCTCAGCCTGGCTGCAAAGTGGCACTGTTCCTGTCTAATTACTGCATCCTGGCAAATTACAGCTGGCTGCTGGTGGAAGGTCATTATCTCCACAGCCTCATTAACCTCTCACTGCGTTCACAGAAGAGGCGCCTGCACTGGTACATCCTGCTCGGCTGGGGTAGGTTCCTTTCTCTAGAAAGAATTGACACTTTTCTGTCAGTGGATCATGTTGCTAGTTAATGTGATTCTGTACACCTGTGGTTATTCTGCTAGGATTCCTGTGTGAACTTGAGGAGAAGTGACTTCATAGCCACGGAAAATCACTAAGCTGCTTAAAACTCATTGAGTTCTGAAAAAAGCTCTAGTAACATTTGTGCACGCTTGCCATGATATTTTGTTACGTAATTCAGTGACATTTGGACATTTTCAAGTGTGGCTTAAGTACTTTTGGGGACGACTGTAAATCATGTTTGTTTGCTGAAGAATGAGCTCCCAAAATGATGAATGAAGAGGGTATTTGGTTGAATGTTCTTGTGTTTATGGGAGGTCTTAAAGGGATTGTTTTAAATCCTGTCATCATTTACTCACCCAAATGACATTCCGAACCTTATGACTTTCATTTTTCTCCGGAACACAAAAGAAGATATTCTGAGAAATGTTATTAACCAAACAGTTTTGGTTCCCATTGACTTCCATTGTATGGACCTTAAAAAAGTTTTTGGGTGAGTATATGATTGTAACGGTCCAGGTGGTTGCAATGAAGCACACAACGATGGAGAATACAATCACAGTCTTTAATCACAAATCTAACATGTTGGAGAAACACAGGAGAAACAAAACAGCCACATCCCACATAAGCCAGACTGTAAAAATAACCAAGGGAACTAAGGGCTTAAGGTGCATTCACACCATGTCGTAATTCCTGTAACTACGAGATTCTGACTCGTAAAAAGTGTTCACGTCCTTGCAGAGCTCATAATTACAGCTTGTAAGCTAGGAGTTTTCTGAAAGCTCCCAAATGTATCACGTGGCCGCTGTACCACCTGACCGCTGTAGATTCATTTAGGCGTTGATAGTGGTGCCATATAAATGCATAATTCCCAGTCAAAGGACTTGAACAGCTTCGAATATAACGTCACGTGTTGTCATCTCAAGATTCCGGTAAATATAAGGTGGTGTGAACGCAGCATAAAATACAAAGAGTGAGGTAATTAACTGGAACAGAAACAGGTGTGTAACTAATCAGAATCCATGGAAACACACAAGCAAAGGGAAAACAGGCAAACAGGAAAAGATCAGAACTATACTAGAACACAATGAAACTAAAGGCTGGTTCACATTGGGTGATTTTGGCCACGATTTGGTCCATCTGAGACAAATTTTGCAAATCCTAAAAGATTCCTGTAATCCTATCCTAAAATCTGTAGTCTTTGATCGCTGGTTTGACATGTTCACAGTCAGCTGGTTAATGACCGTTGCAATAAAATCTTACCTCTGGCGAAATTCTGCCAGTGTCAGAAGATTTGGCGCACAATCCTTCAGTGTGACTTCTCTTATGATGAACGTCAAATTGTCTTAGTTTTTCAAGACAAGCCGTGATCAAAATTAACGATATAGATGTCTTTGTTAGCCACCACTTCAGTCCCGTGTGTAATGCAGCTCACAGTCATCGAACGTGTGTGGGTTGATGATGTAAAACTCCAGACAAGTTTTCATGCACCTGTCCGTTTTTAACGCATCTTGACTGTCGTACAGTCTGACATCATGACATCAGTCACGACAGCCGAGATCCCACAGTGTGACATGAGGATCATGTTCGTACAGTCTGACAAGCAACCATCGTAAAGGACTATTATAAATCGCACAGTGTGCACCCGGCTTATGCAGACTGAAAAATAACACTGACATTTATGGGGAAGGTGTGTCCTTGCACCGTAATAACAGTCCAACTGAGAAGGAGGGGTGGGAGCTCTGGAGGCGGACGAGGGGTTGTCGAAGGGCAGGAAACGGGGAGATGATGGCGAGAGAAATCAGGGTGGTGATGATGGTGAGAGGAGTCAGGGAGGAGACGGGAGTAGGAAGAACCAGGTTGGGACCCAGAGCACAGCCAGGACAAAGGCCCACAGCAGAGTCGAGGGGAACCCAGGGGAACAACAGAGAGAGACGGAGCCAATAGAGGTGAAGACCCAGGCAGAGCTGAAGAGCCGATGACCAATGGATCTGGAGGCCAAGGCACAGCAACGGCAACGAGCGTCCGAGGTGGAGCCAGGGTGCCAGGGCACTGAGGCGAGGTGGAGCTGGAGAGAAGGCAGAGCCTGAAGGAGCTGAAGAGGTGGAGGGATGAAGTACAGCTGAAGGCCCAGAACTCACCAAGGCAGACCCGGAGGGATGAGGGAGCCCTGTGGATCCCTAAGGACGACGGCCACAGGTGGAGCCAAAGGAGGGAGGAATCAAGGTGGAGCCAACTGGTCAACAAGCCAAGGTGGGTGACGGGCTTGGCAGCTGGAGGCAGAGCCAGAGGTTCCCCTTGCCAAGGTGGAGCTGGAGACCGAAAGAACCAAGGCAGATCCATGCAGCAGAGTGGAGTCTGAAGGGAGCAACCAGAGGCTTCTTTGGCAGACGAGGTGGGAGAGCAAGACTGGGTGGGACCATTGGAGATGCAGGAGACTTGGAGCTGGGCAGGACCAGCAGAGATGCAGGAGACTTGGAGCTGGACGGGACCAGCAGAGATGGGAGACTCAAGCCCTGGGTAAACTTCGAGTCGAACGCACAGCCTTGCAAAGTATACCTCACTTGACTTGTACATGTACACAGGTGTTTGACGCATACGCAGTTTTGAGCAATCTCTCGCCACGAGTTACAACCCATGTAAATATATTTGTATTCTTTCATCACAGTTGTAAAAATGAGGGTACTTTCTAACCTCTTCGCACTATGTAGGACTCCATTGTCACTGTAGCTTGCATGTGTTCCGGTATGTCCTGTTTTGCACGTCAAAAAAAATTGAAATGCGCATGTGCGACCTGTTCGTAAAAAGTGAAGTATACTTTATAATCCAGGGCTTCTGTGTTGATTAATTAAAAATAAATTAATTATAAATAATTTATACAAAAAGTTAATATCTTTCTAAACTTCTTGTCAGCTACCAAAATGATGATTTCACTTTGTTTTTTAGCTGAGAGGTCAATATACAATTTCACAGGTCATGCAAACTCATGCAGCAGAAGATGAATGCAGTGAATGATCTGCACATGTCTCCTGTATTTGCATACGCATGAATGAAAGTGAAAGGAAGGGAAAGTCTAGTGCATTTGCCCCTGTTTTAGGTCTCACCCTGGCAATGTTAGATATACAATTAAAGCTTAAACAATTACATTTTGTTCCCACAGGGATCCCAATGCTCATTATTATCAGCTGGAGTTTGGCCAAATACCTGCACCAGGATGAAGGGTACGTTCACACACGTTCAGAAGTCAGTTTCAGAGTTATACTCTTTTAACCTCAGTCTGATCTCTCAAGGGACTTTCTTTGTTTATACCAACCTCCTCTGGACAACAACAAAAGATAATTTATTATATTTGTATTATATAAGAGCTATTTTAAACCAGCATGGTTGTGCATGAGAACACACAGTATGTTGTGTGTGTGTGTGAGTGTACGTGTGAGAGTGTTTGTGTGTGTGTATAGGGTATTCCCTACATTTTGGGGACCAAATGTCCCCACGAGAATAGTAATACCAGTACATTTTGACCTTATGGGGACATTTTTTGGCCCCTATGAGGAAAACAGCTTCAAACTAAGTGATATTTTTTTTTGAAAATGTAAAAATACAGAAAGTTTTCTGTGATGGGTAGGGTTAGGCATAGGGTTAGGGGAGAGAATATACAGCTTATACAGTATAAAAAGCATTATGTCTGTGAAAAGTTCCCATAAAACATGGAAACCCAACGTGTGTGTGTGTGTGTGTTGTCAGATGCTGGGAGACGAGAGATCATGGCTGGATATGGTGGTTACTGCGCGTTCCAGTCATCATTTTCATCACAGTAAGCAAACATTCCAGTTAAAGTTTCTGAGTTATTCTCTCAGAGTTAAACAGTGTTTTAACTTTCAAATGGCTCTGCTTACAATATCTTTTTCTGCATATATTTTTTAAAGAATTAGTCATAATACTGTCCTGCCATATTTATAATATTTTTGAAGTACACAACACTTTATATAACATTGAATAGACCTTTCAATTATCTCAAGGGAAATTGTTTTTCAGGTAAACATGCTGTTTTTTCTGAGTATTATTCGGACATTAGTGGCAAAACTGAAAGCCCCTGACATGCATGGAAATGAAATTAATCATCACAGGTGAGAGAAAATAGCACGTTCAGCATTTAATGGTGTGTAACTAGTCGTACCAAACACAATGGCAAAAATAATGACTGTAATTACTGTGACAGAAAAATAATAGGGAGAATTTTGTTTGGGACCATTAGGGTCACAGAAATCATACACTCCAGTTAAAAAAAACAGCTTTATATGATTGAAATAAAATAAATGAGTGTATGAAAAAGACTCATTATCTTTATCTTTATTTATGGTGTAGGAAGCTGGCGAAATCGACATTTCTCTTAGTGTCCCTGTTTGGGCTGCAGTATGTGCTCTTTGCCTTTTTCCCGGATCGAGTGAGCGCGCTAACCTTCAAAATCTGGAATGTCATTGAGCTAGCATTAGCATCCACACAGGTGATGATGTACAACTCAACCTCTCTCTCTCATACATATACATACACACAGTCAAGCCCAATGTATTTATATAGTGCTTTTCATAATACACATTGTTTCAAAGCAGAAAATCATGATGTTAAAGTTTATAATATCTTCATGCCTTACATTTGCATATAGAAGATTAGAGCTGGGCAATGATATAGTTTACATTTTGAGATGATACAAGCAAACAAGCAGTTGAGATTTGCTATAGCCTATATACACCGATCAGGCATAACATTATGACCACCTTCCTAATATTGTGTTGGTCCACCTTTTGCTGCCAAAACAGCCCTGACCCATCGAGGCATGGACTCCTCTAGACCCCTGAAGGTGTGCTGTGGTATCTGCACCAAGATGTTAGCAGCAGATCCTTTAAGTCCTGTAAGTTGCGAGGTGGAGCCTCCATGGATCGGACTTGTTTGTTCAGCACATCCCACAGATGCTCGATTGGATTGAGATCTGGGGAATTTGGAGGCCAAGTCAACACCTCAAACTCGTTGTTGTGCTCCTCAAACCATTCCTGAACCATTTTTGCTTCGTGGCAGGAGCATTATCCTGCTGAAAGAGGCCACAGCCACCAGGGAATACTGTTTCCATGCCGTGCCGTGATGAAGAGATAATCAGTGTTATTCACTTCACCTGTTAGTGGTCATAATCGGCCTGATCGGTGTATATATTGCTTTATGTGAGTGTACAGTATGTATGCAGATACAGTTGAACATACTTTTCCAACTTTATACAGATCTGTGTGATAATATAGTTACATGTTGCAATAAAATAAAAAAAATAAAGCATTTTAGATTTTCAATCTGGTAGACTTATATATCAGTTTAGGTAAGTGTATTATATATGTATGTGGATAATATGGAAGCTTGTTTCCGCCACTAAATTAAAAAATAAAAAGTTAATTACGACTTTTTATCTCGCAATTGTGACTTTATTTCTCACAATTGTGAGTTTACATCTCAGAATTATTTTTTTCTCAGAATTGTGTGATATAAAGTCAGAATTGCAAGTTATAAAATCAGAATTATGAGATATAAAGTCAGAATTGCGAGATATAAAGTCAGAATTGTGAATTATAAAGTCAGAATTGCGAGTTATAAAGTCAGAATTGCGAGATATAAAGTCAGAATTGTGAATTATAAAGTCAGAATTGCGAGTTATAAAGTCAGAATTGCGAGATATAAAGTCAGAATTGCGAGTTATAAAGTCAGAATTGCGAGATATAAAGTCAGAATTGCGAGATATAAAGTCAAAATTGCGAGATATAAAGTCAGAATTGCAAGTTATAAAGTCAGAATTATGAGATATAAAGTCAGAATTGCTAGATATAAAGTCAGAATTGTGAATTATAAAGTCAGAATAGCGAGTTATAAAGTCAAAATTGCGAGATATAAAGTCAGAATTGCGAGATATAAAGTCAGAATTGTCAGATATAAAGTCAGAATTGCGAGTTATAAAGTCAGAATTGCGAGATATAAAGTCAGAATTGCGAGATAAAAAGTCAGAATTCTGAGTTATAAAGTCAGAATAGCGAGACAAAGTCAGAATTGCGAGATAAAAAGTCAGAATTGTGAGTTATAAAGTCAGAATAGCGAGTAATAAAGTCAAAATTGCGAGATATAAAGTCAGAATTGCGAGATATAAAGTCAGAATTGTCAGATATAAAGTCAGAATTGAGAGATATAAAGTCAGAATTGTCAGATATAAAGTCAGAATTGCGAGATATAAAGTCTGAATTGTGAATTATAAAGTCAGAATTGCGAGATATAAAGTCAGAATTGCGAGATATAAAGTCAAAATTGCGAGATATAAAGTCAGAATTGCAAGTTATAAAGTCAGAATTATGAGATATAAAGTCAGAATTGCTAGATATAAAGTCAGAATTGTGAATTATAAAGTCAGAATAGCGAGTTATAAAGTCAAAATTGCGAGATATAAAGTCAGAATTGCGAGATATAAAGTCAGAATTGTCAGATATAAAGTCAGAATTGCGAGTTATAAAGTCAGAATTGCGAGATATAAAGTCAGAATTGCGAGATAAAAAGTCAGAATTGTGAGTTATAAAGTCAGAATAGCGAGACAAAGTCAGAATTGCGAGATAAAAAGTCAGAATTGTGAGTTATAAAGTCAGAATAGCGAGTTATAAAGTCAAAATTGCGAGATATAAAGTCAGAATTGCGAGATATAAAGTCAGAATTGTCAGATATAAAGTCAGAATTGCGAGATATAAAGTCAGAATTGTCAGATATAAAGTCAGAATTGCGAGATATAAAGTCTGAATTGTGAATTATAAAGTCAGAAATGTGAATTATAAAGTCAAAATTATGAGACAAAGTCAGAATTGCAAGTTATTAATTCAGAATTGCAAGTTATTAATTCAGAATTGCGAGATATAAAGTCAGAATTGCGAGTTATAAAGTCAGAATTGCGAATTATAAAGTTTGAATTGTGATATAAAGTCAGAATTGTGAGATATAAAGTCAGAATTGCGAGTTATAAAGTCAGAATTATGAGACATAAAGTCAGAATTACGAGTTATAAAGTCAGAATTGTCAGATATAAAGTCAGAATTGCGAGATAAAAAGTCAGAAGTGTGAGTTATTAAGTCAGAATTGGGAGTTATAAAGTCAGAATTGCGAGATATGAAGTCAGAATTGCGAGATATAAAGTCAGAATTGCGAGATATAAAGTCTGAATTGCGAGATATAAAGTCAGAATTTTCAGATATAAAGTCAGAATTGCAAATTATAAAGTCAGAATTGCGAGATATAAAGTCAGAATTGCAAGATATAAAGTCAGAATTGCGAGATATAAAGTCAGAATTGCGAGATATAAAGTCAGAATTGTCAGATATAAAGTCAGAATTGCAAGATATAAAGTCAGAATTGCAATACATAAAGTCAGAATTGTCAGATATAAAGTCAGAATTGCGATATATAAAGTCAGAATTGTCAGATATAAAGTCAGAATTGTGAATTATAAAGTCAAAATTATGAGACATAAAGTCAGAATTGCAAGTTATTAATTCAGAATTGCAAGTTATTAATTCAGAATTGCGAGATATAAAGTCAGAATTGCGATATATAAAGTCAAAATTGCGAGATATAAAGTCAGAATTGCGAGATATAAAGTCTGAATTGTGTGATTTAAACTCAGAATTGTGAGATATAAAGTCAGAATTGTGAGTTATAAAGTCAGAATAGCGAGTTATAAAGTCAGAATTGCGAGACATAAAGTCAGAATTGCGAGATATAAAGTCAAAATTGCGAGATATAAAGTCTGAATTGTGTGATTTAAAGTCAGAATTGTGAGATATAAAGTCAGAATTGTGAGTTATAAAGTCAGAATAGCGAGTTATAAAGTCAGAATTGCGAGACATAAAGTCAGAATTGCGAGATATAAAGTCAGAATTGCGAGATATAAAGTCAGAACTGTGAGTTATAAAGTCAGAATTATGAGACATAAAGTCAGAATTGCGAGTTATAAAGTCAGAATTGTCAGATATAAAGTCAGAATTGCGAGATAAAAAGTCAGAATTGCGAGATATAAAGTCAGAATTGTGTGATTTAAAGTCAGAATTGTGAGATATAAAGTCAGAATAGTGAGATATAAAGTCAGAATTACGAGATAAAAAGTCAGAATTGCGAGATATAAAGTCAGAATTGCGAGATATAAAGTCAAAATTGCGAGATATAAAGTCAGAATTGCGAGATATAAAGTCAGAATTGTGAGATATAAAGTCAAAATTGCGAGTTATAAAGTCAGAATAGCGAGTTATAAAGTCAGAATTGCGAGTTATAAAGTCAGAATTGCGAGATATAAAGTCAGAATTGCGAGATATAAAGTCAAAATTGCGAGATATAAAGTCAGAATAGCGAGTTATAAAGTCAGAATTGCGAGTTATAAAGTCAGAATTGCGAGATATAAAGTCAGAATTGTCAGATATAAAGTCAGAATTGTGAGATATGAAGTCAGAATAGCGAGTTATAATGTCAGAATTGTGAGACAAAGTCAGAATTGCAAGATATAAAGTCAGAATTGCGAGATATAAAGTCAAAATTGCGACATATAAAGTCAGAATTGCAAGATATAAAGTCAGAATTGCGAGATATGAAGTCAAAATTGCGAGATATAAAGTCAGAATTGCGAGATATAAAGTCAGAATTGTGAGTTATAAAGTCAGAATAGCGAGTTATAAAGTCAGAATTGCGAGACATAAAGTCAGAATTGCGAGATATAAAGTCAGAATTGTCAGATATAAAGTCAGAACTGTGAGTTATAAAGTCAGAATTGCAAGATATAAAGTCAGAATTGTCAGATATAAAGTCAGAATTGCGAGATATAAAGTCAGAATTGCGAGATAAAAAGTCAGAATTGTGAGTTATAAAGTCAGAATAGCGAGTTATAAAGTCAAAATTGCGAGATATAAAGTCAGAATTGCGAGATATAAAGTCAGAATTGTCAGATATAAAGTCAGAATTGCAAGTTATTAATTCAGAATTGCAAGATATAAAGTCAGAATTGCGAGATATAAAGTCAGAATAGCGAGTTATAAAGTCAAAATTGCGAGATATAAAGTCAGAATGGCGAGACATAAAGTCAGAATTGCGAGATAAAAAGTCAGAATTGTGAGTTATAAAGTCAGAATAGCGAGACAAAGTCAGAATTGCGAGATAAAAAGTCAGAATTGTGAGTTATAAAGTCAGAATAGCGAGTTATAAATTCAAAATTGCGAGATATAAAGTCAGAATTGCGAGATATAAAGTCAGAATTGTCAGATATAAAGTCAGAATTGCGAGATATAAAGTCAGAATTGTCAGATATAAAGTCAGAATTGCGAGATATAAAGTCTGAATTGTGAATTATAAAGTCAGAATTGTGAATTATAAAGTCAAAATTATGAGACATAAAGTCAGAATTGCAAGTTATTAATTCAGAATTGCAAGTTATTAATTCAGAATTGCGAGATATAAAGTCAGAATTGTGAGTTATAAAGTCAGAATTGCGAATTATAAAGTTTGAATTGTGATATAAAGTCAGAATTGTGAGATATAAAGTCAGAATTGCGAGTTATAAAGTCAGAATTATGAGACATAAAGTCAGAATTGCGAGTTATAAAGTCAGAATTGTCAGATATAAAGTCAGAATTGCGAGATAAAAAGTCAGAATTGCGAGATATAAAGTCAGAATTGTGTGATTTAAAGTCAGAATTGTGAGATATAAAGTCAGAATAGTGAGATATAAAGTCAGAATAGTGAGATATAAAGTCAGAATTGCGAGATAAAAAGTAAGAATTGTGAGTTATAAAGTCAGAATTGTCAGATATAAAGTCAGAATTGCGAGATATAAAGTCAGAATTGTGTGATTTAAAGTCAGAATTGTGAGATATAAAGTCAGAATAGTGAGATATAAAGTCAGAATTGTGAGATATAAAGTCAGAATTGCGAGATAAAAAGTCAGAATTGTGAGTTATAAAGTCAGAATTGCGAGATATAAAGTCAGAATTGCGAGATATAAAGTCAAAATTGCGAGATATAAAGTCAGAATTGCGAGATATAAAGTCAGAATTGCGAGATATAAAGTCAAAATTGCGAGATATAAAGTCAGAATTGCGAGATATAAAGTCAGAATTGCGAGTTATAAAGTCAGAATAGCGAGTTATAAAGTCAGAATTGCGAGACATAAAGTCAGAATTGCGAGACATAAAGTCAGAATTGCGAGATATAAAGTCTGAATTGCGAGATATAAAGTCAGAATTGTCAGATATGAAGTCAGAATTGTGAGATATAGTCAGAATTGCGAGATAAAAAGTCAGAATTGTGTGATTTAAAGTCAGAATTGCAAATTATAAAGTCAGAATTGCAAATTATAAAGTCAGAATTGCGAGTTATAAAGTCAGAATTGCGAGATATAAAGTCAGAATTGCGAGATATAAAGTCAGAATTGCGAGATATAAAGTCAGAATTGTCAGATATAAAGTCAGAATTGCGAGATATAAAGTCAGAACTGTGAGTTATAAAGTCAGAATTGCGAGATATAAAGTCAGAATTGTCAGATATAAAGTCAGAATTGCGAGATATAAAGTCAGAATTGCGAGATAAAAAGTCAGAATTGTGAGTTATAAAGTCAGAATAGCGAGTTATAAAGTCAAAATTGCGAGATATAAAGTCATAATTGCGAGATATAAAGTCAGAATTGTCAGATATAAAGTCAGAATTGCGAGATATAAAGTCAGAATTGTCAGATATAAAGTCAGAATTGCGATATATAAAGTCAGAATTGTCAGATATAAAGTCAGAATTGCGAGATATAAAGTCAGAATTGTGTGATTTAAAGTCAGAATTGCAAATTATAAAGTCAGAATTGCAAATTATAAAGTCAGAATTGCGAGTTATAAAGTCAGAATTGCGAGATATAAAGTCAGAATTGCGAGATATAAAGTCAGAATTGCGAGATATAAAGTCAGAATTGTCAGATATAAAGTCAGAATTGCGAGATATAAAGTCAGAACTGTGAGTTATAAAGTCAGAATTGCGAGATATAAAGTCAGAATTGTCAGATATAAAGTCAGAATTGCGAGATATAAAGTCAGAATTGCGAGATAAAAAGTCAGAATTGTGAGTTATAAAGTCAGAATAGCGAGTTATAAAGTCAAAATTGCGAGATATAAAGTCATAATTGCGAGATATAAAGTCAGAATTGTCAGATATAAAGTCAGAATTGCGAGATATAAAGTCAGAATTGTCAGATATAAAGTCAGAATTGCGAGATATAAAGTCAGAATTGCGAGATATAAAGTCAGAATTGCGAGATATAAAGTCAGAATTGTCAGATATAAAGTCAGAATTGCAAGTTATTAATTCAGAATTGCAAGATATAAAGTCAGAATTGCGAGATATAAAGTCAGAATTGCGAGATATAAAGTCTGAATTGCGAGATATAAAGTCCGAATTGCGAGATATAAAGTCAGAATTTTTAGATATAAAGTCAGAATTGCGAGACATAAAGTCAGAATTGCGAGATAAAAAGTCAGAATTGTGAGTTATAAAGTCAGAATAGCGAGACAAAGTCAGAATTGCGAGATAAAAAGTCAGAATTGTCAGATATAAAGTCAGAATTGCGAGATATAAAGTCAGAATTGCGAGATATAAAGTCAGAATTGTCAGATATAAAGTCAGAATTGCGAGATATAAAGTCAGAATTGTGAATTATAAAGTCAAAATTATGAGACATAAAGTCAGAATTGCAAGTTATTAATTCAGAATTGCAAGTTATTAATTCAGAATTGCGAGATATAAAGTCAGAATTGTGAGTTATAAAGTCAGAATTGCGAATTATAAAGTTTGAATTGTGATATAAAGTCAGAATTGTGAGATATAAAGTCAGAATTGCGAGTTATAAAGTCAGAATTATGAGACATAAAGTCAGAATTGCGAGTTATAAAGTCAGAATTGTCAGATATAAAGTCAGAATTGCGAGATAAAAAGTCAGAATTGCGAGATATAAAGTCAGAATTGTGTGATTTAAAGTCAGAATTGTGAGATATAAAGTCAGAATAGTGAGATATAAAGTCAGAATAGTGAGATATAAAGTCAGAATTGCGAGATAGAAAGTCAGAATTGCGAGATATAAAGTCAAAATTGCGAGATATAAAGTCAGAATTGCGAGATATAAAGTCAGAATTGCGAGATAGAAAGTCAGAATTGCGAGATATAAAGTCAAAATTGCGAGATATAAAGTCAAAATTGCGAGATATAAAGTCAGAATTGCGAGATATAAAGTCTGCATTGCGAGATATAAAGTCAGAATTGCGAGATATAAAGTCAGAATTGCGAGTTATAAAGTCAGAATAGCGAGTTATAAAGTCAGAATTGCGAGACATAAAGTCAGAATTGCGAGATATAAAGTCAGAATTGCGAGATATAAAGTCAGAATTGTCAGATATAAAGTCAGAATTGCGAGATATAAAGTCAGAATTGCGAGATATAAAGTCAGAATTGTGTGATTTAAAGTCAGAATTGTGTGTTATAAATTCAGAATTGCGATATATAAAGTCAGAATTGCGATATGTAAAGTCAGAATTGTCAGATATAAAGTCAGAATTGTGAATTATAAAGTCAGAATTGCGAGTTATAAAGTCAGAATTGCGAGTTATAAAGTCAGAATTGCGAGTTATAAAGTCAGAATTGCGAGACATAAAGTCAGAATTGCGAGATATAAAGTCAGAATTGCGAGATATAAAGTCAGAATTGCGAGATATAAAGTCAGAATTGTGTGATTTAAAGTCAGAATTG